>NC_137002.1:10998735-11273735 GCF_032717465.1 Coenobita brevimanus | reverse complement strand
AAACTGGTCACCACTAACCTGTGCCTATATTCTTTATTCTTGATTATTGGCATCTTTCTTTGCAAAAATCGCAGTCAGTACTGAGTCGCCAGTTTATTTAGATTGAGTTAGCATCATGTCTACCAGCGTCTATGTACAGGAAGCCAAAGATATGGGGCTTACAGATCCGGAGAAAATAAAGGATTATGTCCTCTCTCGGCTTAGTCACGAGCAACAATGCAAAAGTGATGCCCTTGAAGAGCATAGAATTCAATGCGACCACGAGCGAGAACAGCGCGAATACGAGCTAGAACAGCGTGAACACGAGCAAAAAAAACGCGAACTCGAGTTAGAACAAAGCGAGAGAGAACGTCAATACGAGTTAGAACAACGTGAGAGAGAACATTGACACGAGTTAGAACAACGTGAGAGAGAATGTGAATATGAGCGTGAACAACGAGAACATGAACGTGCGAGAAGCACGCGAAAAACATGAATTTGAAATGTTGAAGCTCAAGCGAGATTCCTTGGCTTCAGACACATCTGGTGCAGCTGGCCCAAGCTCCATGAGCGCTATCCCTGCACATATTATGGCGAACCCATACATCAAGCTTCCCCCATACAAGGAAGGCGAGCGAATCGAACCATACATAGCTCGTTTTGAAGACATGGCTCAAATTTACCAGCTGGATGATGCAGCTAAGCAGCTTCAGTTTCTCAGCCTGTTTTAGGGTCCTGCCCTCGATATTCTCCACAGAATTCGTGGAGACAATCTCACGTATGAGATGATGAAGGCCGCACTCGTCAAAGCGTATGGTCTCACAGTTGACGACGCCAAGAGTCAGTTCATGAGGGCGCGTTTACAGGATAAAGAGACTGCTGTTCACTTTCTTGACCGGCTTACTGCTTACTTAGATGAGTGGATGGAAAAAGATGAAACTCCTTCCACGCGTGAGGGGATAATTGACCTTATGCTGCGCATGCAGCTAGAAAAGTCGTGGCCTACTGAACTTATGGCTCAGCTTAAGATCTGCCAGGAAAGAGATGCCAGCCAAATGGTGAAGGAGGCTGATGCATTCTTCACTGCATACGGGTATCAAACTTGTAAGCAGTATACCTGGAACAGGAAAGCTGATAAATCTGGGAAACCGTCTCAGACTGAACCCCAGCAACAAGGCCATTTTCAGAATAATGGCCAAGGTCCAAAACCACAGAAGAAGAACCAGGTGCAAAACACTCAGAAACCTGAGTGGAAGCGGTACGATAAGCAGAACCCTAACCAGCAGCAGTACCGGTATTTCAAGCAGCAGCAGGGCAAGGACAAACCACGTAACCCTCAGTCAGGACAATCGACTTTAGTGTATCGGAGGCAGGATGCAAATGCAGCCCTTATGCCACAACAAGCATACAGCGGTGCCAACCCCACCAGTACAGGTACTTCCCCACAGTTCACTAGTTCCCCAGCAACAGTGAACCCTCCTCCACAGGTGGTCAATGCTCCAGCTCCTCAGATGGTGAGCACGACCCCTCAGGTATCAAGTTCTCAGGGCGCCACATTTGCTGCATCATTTGTTCCGCAGTCTCACCAATGACTGGCTGCTACCTCCTCAGACCCTTCCACCAGTAACACTGCCTTTCTTGTTCAGCCAGGGTTTGTGGGAGGTGCTTCTGTAAATGTCCTGAGAGATAATGGTTCCTCAGGTTGCTCTGTCAAGCAAAGTTTAGTTCAGCCCGATGAGTACACGGGTAAGCAGATCCAAGTTAGACTTATTGATGGGTCAGTGAGATTGTTCCCTGAGGCACGTATCCAGGTGGCATCTCCTTTCTACACTGGCTTGACAGCTGCTGTTGTCATGCCAGAACCTTTGTTTGACCTCATTATCAGCAACATACCGGGCGTCAAAAACAGTTGCATCATAGATGTTGCTACTCAGAATTCGGCTGTTGCAGTAACACGAGCCATGGCCAACGCTCCGAATCGTGTCACCCCATTGACCATCGCAACACCACAAGATTTGATTCATAGTCAAGACGTTGTCCAAGAACAACAGTCTGGCCCGACACTTGCCTCAGTGCGTAAGAAGCTGGAGGGTAAAGTAATTAAGTATTCACAGGGAGGTTACGTCAGGTTCCTTCGCAAGCGAGGAAGGCTGTACCATGAGTCACGAATACCCCAGGGTGAAGTTTGACTGCAGTTCGTCGTTCCCGCGAAGCATCGCCGGGCAGTGTTCGAATTAGGTCATTATTCAGTCATGGGAGGTCACAAGGGTCAAAAGAAAACCTCTGACCGCATCCATGCTGACTTTTTCTGGCCAGGAATGGGACAGGAAATAAAAAGGCTTGTGCGTTCCTGTGATGTGTATCAGCTTACCACTGACCGAGGACGTGTCCGTCCTACACCATTGAAACCAATGCCTGTAATCTCTGAACCGTTTGAGAGAGTAGCAGTTGACATTGTTGGGCCAATCTCTCTTAGGGCAAGTGATGGATCAAGGTATATCCTCATGATTGTTGATTTCAGACACGGTGGCCTGAAGCTGTCGCCCTTAAGAATATAGAGACCGTCACTGTTGCTGAGGCATAGATTGAAGTGTTCTG
The DNA here is from genome assembly GCF_032717465.1 of Coenobita brevimanus. Lineage (NCBI taxonomy): Eukaryota > Metazoa > Arthropoda > Malacostraca > Decapoda > Coenobitidae > Coenobita > Coenobita brevimanus. Next base: position 11,271,158 of record NC_137002.1, on the reverse strand, counting down.
TTGCGTAGGTATCCCCAAAGAGGTCTTAAGCGACCAGGGTTTGCAGTTCACCTCTGCAATGAAGAACGAAGCATTCAGGTTGTTGTCCATCCAAGGCCTGCGAACTACGCCTTATTGTCCCATGTGAAACCGGCTGTGTGAGAGGTTCAATGGGACTCTCAAGAAGATGTTAAAGCGTATGACCACCAAACAGCCAAAGGAATGGCCGCGGTTCATTGCTCCTCTTCTGTTTGCTTATCGAGAAACCCCACAGCACTCCTTGAAGTTCTCACCCTTTGAACTGGTGTATGGAAGGTCGGTCAGTGGACCACTTCAAGTCCCTCGCGAGTTATGGGACGATGAAGAACCCGACCATGAAGTCAAGACCACCTACACCTACGTCCTTGATCTAGCTGATCGTCTCCAGTTGACGTGCGAGTTAGCTAAGGAAGAATTGATCAAGGCGCACGAAGTTCAGAAAGCCTATTATGATAAGAAGGCAAAACTTTGGAAGTTTAGACCAGGCAATAAGTGCTTGGTGTTACTCCCCACTGCCCAGAACAAGTTGTTGGCGCAGTTGAAGGGTCCATTTGATGTAGTAGAGCGCATTGCAGACCTCAACTACATAATTCAGATGGGGAATCTTTGCAAAAGGTTCTACATTAACATGTTGAAGGCTTATCATGAGTCAAACCTCGAGGAGACTGGCCTACGAGTAGCTGATGATAGTGACCAGCCACTGGAAGAAACTGGGGCAGCCGCAGTGATCCCAGCTGATGACCATGATGACGAGCCCTTAACCGCTCAGCCCCGTCAGGAAGAGACTGTCGGAGATGTTTTACTTAATGCTGACTTAGCATTAGGAGATCAGAATGCCATAAGGTCACTGCTCTGTCAGTATACTGATGTCTTCTCTGACCAGTCTAGACTTGCAAAAGTTGATTGTCACAAGATTGAGTTGACCAGCGATACTCCTGAAAGGTTCAGCCATATCCGATTCCCATGCGACTACTGGGCGCAGTAGACAACGAAATTGCTGACATGGAGATTGCAGGTATTATCGAAAAGTCCTCATCTCCTTACTGCAGTCCAGTAGTAGTAGTTCGCAAGAAAGATGGTGGAGTCAGGATTTGTGGTGACCATAGGAGGCTCAATGCAATCACCAAAGTGGATGCTGAGCCGATAGGTGACCACATTGGCATCTTCTCCAAGCTGGCAGGGTCACGATATTTCACGAAGCTTGATTTAGCGAAGGGATTCTTCCAGATTCCCCTTCACCCCGAGAGCCCTCAGTTCACTGCCTTTGCTACTCCTAGGGGGTTGTATCAGTATAAAGTCCTCCCATTTGGACTTACAAATTCCCCAGCGGTATTCAATCGTGCCATGAAACAAGTGCTCCATGGTATTGTAGGAGTAGAGATGTTCGTTGATGACGTCCTCGTTCATTCCGCCACGTTGGAGGAGCACCTCAGACTCTTGGAAATGGTCTTCAGTAGACTCCAGAGTTTCAACATGACTGTGAAGCCTAGCAAATGTAAGATTGCTCACAGTGAGGTGGAGTTCCTCGGACATATTGTTGGTAACAATCGCTGCAGGTGTCAGGGTGACAAGATCAGGAAGGTTAGAGAACCCCCGAGACCTGTGACCAAGAAACAGGTTAGGGCATTCCTAGGCCTAGTGGGGTATTATAGGAGTTTTATCCCCAACTTTGCTCTCATTGCCCAACCGTTGTACGAGGTGCTATGGAAACATGTTCCAAACACCATTGAATGGGGAGAAGCGCAAGAGAGATCTTTTACCGCCCTTAAGAACATGTTGTGCAAGGAGCCTATCTTGCAGTTGCCTGATTCCAACAAACCTTTCATACTGCGCACTGATGCTTCACAAGATGGAGTAGGTGCTGTATTGATGCAGGAATCGGAAGGTGGAATCTTCCCAGTGGCATACCACAGCCGTAAGCTAAAACCCGTTGAGAGGAATTACAGAACTGTTGAGAAGGAACTCTTGGCTGTGGTTGATGGTGTTAAGAAGTATTATTATTATTTATATGGAGCACCATTCACTCTGGAAACTGATCATATGCCACTCACTAGTCTCAGCATGACCAAGACAGCTAATGCAAGATTGACACGCTGGACACTGTATTTACAGCAGTTTAACCTTGTTGTGAGATACATCAAGGGAAGTGATAACGTAGGTGCAGACCTGATGTCTCGCCTGCTAACTGCTGACTAACAAGGGCAACTGTTGTATGCTGGGTTCCATAAGATAGGCGTCCTCAGAGATTTGAGTAATCCAAGGACCAGCCTGGTTCCCAGTTAAAAGTGTACCAGTAATTGCTGACGTCTTGCCCGTTGGTCCCACAGGACACGTTACGTCCAGGACTTGTATATACATGTATACCATAAGTTAAGGGGGAAGTTTGAGAACCCTGCAGAGACAGTCCGAGGCTGTGTATGAATTACCTTGTGGAACGTCTCGAGCTGTGGCCCTCTCTGAGGATTCCTGGAGAATGCACAATATCCACACGAGTGTTCACACCCACAGTGGGTGTTAAAACGTGACCTGCCCGATACTGCGTAGCGATTCTCAGTTTCCTGTCATTAACCTTAAGTGTAGAGTTAGGTTAACCAGTAAACTGCCCATTCTAAGAGATTTGAGCAATTCAAGAACTGGCACGTTTCCTGGTTAACCGCTGAAGTGCGGGTCGTTGCGTTTGCGACGCTCGCCAAAAAGGACATAACGGCGGATCGTCGCGTTTGCGATTCGAGTTAATTTTGAATAAACGCGGGCAAGGATGTTCCAGCTGGTATTGTCCATCAGTACCACCACCCTTTAGCTACAATTAGCATACTTTACCTTTGTACTACTGACTTCCGTTGTTACCAAGTATTCGCGTTTTTCCCCCCTCCCCCCCCACCATGGCCCGGCCAGCCTGGCTGTGATTTATGGCAGCGCTCTGACTGCTCAGAACTGTAAATCTGCGCTCTGCTCTCACAAGCAGTTTATGCTAATAGGAAATGCTTGTTTCCCCAGTTGTCACACTAGCTTTTTTTCACGCGGTTTGCCCCTGTTTAGCATCAGTTTACCGCAGGCTTTCAAAGTGACATTATGGCGAGTTCTAACTCCTCCGAGTCAGTGCGAGCGGCCGACAGGAACGAGAATAAAGTGATGGGCGTAAGGCAGAATAAAAAGCGTGCCGCAGTGATCTTTTGGGAAGTAATATGATTGAAAATAATGTAGTATATGTGTTTTTAGCTGTGAAAATGGAAATGTTTGTTGAGCGACGGGAAGACCGATGCCGCGCTGCATGTTGGCCATATGCTTCGTTGATTTTAGCCTTATATTCAGTGCTTATTGTACAAATACGGATTCCAAACTACCTGTACGTTGTAGTATTAAGTTTACTGTGACAGAATGAGGTTGTGGTAGAGGGAAAACCGGGTTGCTGGAGGTGTGAAAGTGAAGATTTTGTTACCCAACTTTGCAAGTCTTCACAAGTCCTTGGGTAGTCCATGAAGGCTCAACACCTGTCTCTGGAGAAAGCTGAATGTAAGTACTATCTGCCATAAAAATTGTAATGTTCTAGGATTACTCTCTGATTTTTGGCAAATATTTTCCTACAGGTAGTCAGACCGCGATACAACCCCGCCACACGGGGGGTGGGGTCGGCTGTCGATGGCCGCGCTTTAAGGGTTAATAATGTTAGGTTAACTAGTAAACTGCCTGTTCTAAGAGATCTGAGCAATTCAAGAACTGGCACGTTTCCTAGTTAACCCGCACCATCCCGGTGACGTGAATTAACGTCCGCACATGATGTGCACTCATGTCCCGGTGACGTGAATTAACGCGGCAACATTGCAAGTTGCATAATTTTCACATTTTTCAAAATTCGCGCCTGATTTTTGTTTTGCCCGCCTACACAAGCTCACCTACTCGCCGCCAGGCGGATAATCCCCTAGACCCAGATTAACCCCACCTGACCCTGTGATTGTCCACTTACCTGTAAGCAGTCACCCAGGTCAGACATGGCATGTCGTGGGCTGTCAGACGAAGAGATACAAGTCGCCCTGGATACCTTTACAGGGGATAGTGATTCCCCACTGAACAACGACACCCTCGATGTCGATTACGTGCAGCCTGAGGAGGTTACCAGCAGCAGTGATGAGGAGGTCCCTTCCCCAAGGAAGGTCAAATATATAACATATAGGAGGGCAGGGGACGGCCAGCCTGCACCACGTGCTGCATCTAGGCAGCAACACATACCATCAGATGAGGACGAGGACGAGGACGAGGACGAGGAAGCAGTACGTGGTGGCGTATTTTCCTGGCTGGGGAAGGAAAAGATATCGCCACGTGGGACTGGGACAGACGTCACATCGCGACTGTTCCACAGGTATGTTCCTTCTATGTGTTCTGTGGCAGGAAGTACTGGTGTGGGGATGGTTAAGGCAGCAGAAAGTGAAAGTGTTGGGGCGGGAGAGCGCAGACAGATTTGTGAAAGCGAGAGTGGTGTGGGGGAGGCAACACGTCCACGTGGTGTTCGTTTTAGGCGTGGTGTGGGTTTGCAGAAAGTGAAAGCACTTGTCTAACATGTAAAGGGGTAATATATTATATTGGAAGTATTATAAAAGGTGAATAATTAGATTTTGAGTTGAAAAAATAATGGCGGTACCTGAAATCACGTGGTAGCGCTATTGCTGTGTTCTTTCTTTTCGTAAAGCATGTACATCTATAAAAGCAATTGTATAACATGTAAAGGGGTAATATGTTATATTGGAAGTATTATAAAAGGTGAATAATTAGATTTCGAGTGACTTGAACTCACGTGGTTACGCTATAGCTATGCTCATTCTTTTCGTAAAGCATGTACATCTATAAAAGCAATTGTATAACATGTAAAGGGGTAATATGTTATATTGGAAGTATTATAAAAGGTGAATAAGTAGATTTCGAGTGACCTACCCAGGTCAGAAGAGACACTAGGTACGAGTGTGTGGAGTGCAACGTTGCTCTCTGCCTGCAACCGTGCTTCCGTGAGTATCATAATAACAGGCACTATTGAAAGTGTGTGTTGTGTGGTAAGGCCTGTACATACGCGATAAAGTGTCTCTCAGTATCATAATAGTGCCATGTTATCTTATGTGATACCAATCATAAGAGGTTGTATAGTTACTGTAAAGTTAGTATGTAAGTTGAAAAATAGTCTAAGTTGAAAGTCACAGAACATACAGTCAGTAGGTAAATAAGCGCTAGGAAGAATTCTGTTCACGGTGTAAGAGGAGTGGGAAATTCCCCAAGGGCTCTAAATTTAGCCACCAATTATGGGATAAGCTGTCTCCCAGTGTACCACCATCCCACCTCACTCTCTCTCTCTCTCTCTCTCTCTATATATATATATATATATATATATATATATATATATATATATATATATAACTATATATATATAAATATATATATATATATGTATGTATATATATAACTATATATATAAATATAGTATGTATATATATAGTATATTAGGATAAGGCTTACTGTAAATCGTGTACTACTGTGAAATCAAATGTCTAGCATGGAAAAGGCCAGAATGTAATGTGAGAAGTACTATAAAGGGGGAGAAAATAAATTCAGAGGTGAAAAAATAATGACATGACATGATTTACCTATGTAAATTAGCGCTACTTCTAAGCTAATTCTTTTCATAAAGCATGTACTTCTGTAAAAGCAATTGTCTAACATGTAAATGGGTAATATGTTATGTTATAAGTAATCAAAAAGGTGAAAAAATAGAATCTGAGTTGAAAAAAGCATGAAAGACCTAGTTGTCACTTGGTAAATAAGCGCTATTCTTATGCTAATTCTTTTTGTAAAGCAAGTACATCTATAAAACTACTTGTATAACGTGTAAGTGGGTTATATATTATGTTATAAGTAATCTAAAATGTGAAAAAATAGAATTTGAGTTGAAAAAACATGAAATAAAATGATCTCACTTGGTAAATAAGCGCTACTTATATGCTAATTCTTGTCATAATGCCTCAAAATATGTACAAACAATTATGTAAAGTTGAAAATGGTATGATGTTATTGTGGAAGTAATATGGAACATGAAAAAATACAATAGCTGATGAAATAACGATGTTTGTTATCCATCGTTGACATAATCGACCGATTTCGCTAGGGTTGCACAATGGTACATACCTTATTTCTCAGTTTTTTCTGTATAAAACCCAATATACTTCTGGTATACATATTTCCAACATATGAATACATGATAATAAACGTATACTGCATCAGTTCAGAGTACCCGTGCCACCATAGAAAACATACAGCGAAAAGACTACTCATAGAGCATGGCAGTACCTGTCAAACTTACATGCTCCAGGTAAGCCTTTTCTGGACCCAAGGGACACCTTTCTTTGTGATTTTCCTTAGTTTCTGACCAAAAGCGAATGTTTGAGCAAAAAAAAAAAAAATGGTCCAAAAAAGCCGGGACTGGGGCGGACAAAAGCTCAGAAAACGTTGGGATTGGGCGGGTTAATAAGCGTTAACCAGTAAACTATAAGGGTCCTGAGAGATTTGTGAATCCTAAGACTACGTTTCCTGGTTAATAATGACATAAGTACTGATTGCTAGGCAGAGAGAGAGAAATGACACTTTTGATGCTCCATCTTGATTCCTTTCACAGGTGCAGCTGGCGGGTGCAGCATTGCCGTGCAGAACAGCTGATCGTCCCTGACGCATGCTGCCACCTCTTCACTTCTGCCTCATCGTTATCATTTATTATTGATTTGCATTATGTAATTTTACACGTAGGTACAGTTACACCACAACTGTCACACCTACACCGTGTATTACATACATCACGCTACATAACAATTAGTTGTTAATGTAAATGTAGCGAACTTTTCGCTCAGTTTGACCTGAGTACAGGATTTTTCACCATCGTCACAGAGTTTTTCCCTCAAGCTTGCTTCTATTAACATAAATACAAGGTTTTTTTGCTCACTGGCAACTGTGACTTTCTCCTGTAGCAGGATAGCACACACACATCACAGTGTGAATCTTGTGTGACTGAGTTAGGATTTATATGTATGTATATTGAATTTTTTTTTTCAATTTTTTTTTTTTTTGATGGGGCGTAATGTCACGAGTCGGCGTGATTAAGTATTTGAATAAACTCGTGACATTAACTTTGGTGGGAAACTGCTAATTCTAGTGGAATCTCAGTATTTATTGCTCAGTTTAACCGCCACATATTCACCCGATTGGGAGTGTTTTCAGAACAATTTTTCACTGTGTCATAAATGATCGTCTTTGTGCGCGACTTTAGCACCTCCGCTGAGTACTTTGTTATGGGCATGTTTCGCTCATTCTAGCCATTAGCAAGTGCGGCTCGACACTTGCCTCTCTCTCACGATTTGAAGTCAGTCAAGATTTGTGCGCCGTGGAAGCAGGTAGTGTGTGTGGCAGCGTCCTTCCTCAGCAACGATGCCTAGTTCCCGCCGCTGCCATTGAATTCCCACCTATCGTGATTGGCCAGAGACAGCGTGTGCAGCGTCCTTCCTCAGCAACGATGCCCAGTCATCCGCTTGGTCCACTTTTCTGACCAGTATTTCTTTTCGTTTTTCCTAGGTTTAAGAGTTAGCTTTTGAATGAGCGAGTGAGTGCGATCTTCTCATTTTGGATATATTTTGAAATGTAACATAAATTTATTTCTCTGTAATCAATAAATTTAACAGTTCTTTTTCTTGAGCTTAATGTAATGTAAACTCGTGTTTTATTTTCCATATTAAGCTTATTTCACTTATAGTTCCTAGTTTGCATAAACACTTTGCTATTCATAACTGGTATTTAGGCCAGTTCTTTTGTATTAAGCTTAAAATCCGTTGTGCAACCAGGAGTTAATGCATCAGCAAGAATCTGTTATCATTAATAGCATTAGTTATTGATTGTCAGGGGTGGAGTCACTTTCTCCAGAGGCCAACAGTACTAACAAACAGCATTTGTGAGTAATTAGTCTCTGCTGTGTACTGTTGAGAAAGTTTATAAATTCTCGTCCTTAGAGAATCGGCGAAGTAATCCGGCATAAAGCAATCATTGCTTGATTTTCGCAAGACAATTCAGTGTCCTGCTCTAAGTATTGTTGAATATTATTCTTTAATATTACATACTCTTTAAAAACCTCGTGACATGTGTGTGTGTGTGTGTGTGTGTGTGTGTGTGTGTGTGTGTGTGTGTGTGTGTGTGTGTGTGTGTGTGTGGTAGTCATGAAATGTCCATGACCCTGAACTTATCACAGAAGTATATCCTCTGTCGCGTGTATAGGTTTTATGAACACACACACACACACACACACACACACATTGTTACCATCCCTGAGAAATGTCCGCCTTTGACATATTTTGTTGCTGCAGTGTCGTATAGTAATAATAGTAGTGAAAATCGGCAGTTTGCATCTCGATAGACTAACTACCTATACGTTTACTTGACACGTACTGGTAAAGAAAAGTTATTTCCAGAACCTCTTTTTGTAACTTGGTTTCCCAGATTAGTTTCCCCTCAAACCTCAGCCAACATCAGTTCAAGTCCAACTGCTACAGATTTTTTACGAACAGGACAGCTGTAATCTGGTGTATGGATTTTTTCTTTTGTTTCTCCTACCTCAGTCGGTGTTCATATTTTTTTTTATGGTAATGATATTAATAATGATAACCACGGAACGAGTGACGTGGGAAAATATGCAATGTACTCTTCGTCCTTGTAGAGAAAGCAAAGTGGAATTGATCGTAGAGGAAAATTCTGCGTTCTCCTGTATTTTCTATCATCATTCAAAATCAGATCTACTTGTAAGATTGTATTGCTTCGTAGTCTGCATTTACTGTTGTGAGAAAATGTTCATTTTCTTAACTTTCCCTGCATCACATGGTTTATTGGGAGTTTAGGATTTTTTTTAAACTCTGGTGTTTTATTATAATTATATTCTACAATACGGTGGCCAGTGGTGAAACGAAAGTGTCAGTGTATTAAGTTGTACATAAGATTTAGAGGATTCTGTTCGTTTCACCAAGGGGGGAATGTATTTGGATGGAATTGTACCAGATTTGAAATAATAGAGGACCGTCAGAGGACGGGATTGTTCTGGGGCCGAGAAATGTCACTGATCAGAGCAAGAGAGAGAGAGAGAGAGTGGTGGTGCCGTGGCGGTGATAAAGTATGCGCTCTCTGAATGTTCGTTTTGATACACATTGGGGTGCTTGACGTATCTGTGATTTTTCCTTTATATTTCCTTGTTCTCTAAGTTGCCCCTGTACGATGTTGACTCGTTTTATATATATATTTGTTTCCTGACTTAACAGCTAACCACTTCTGCCCGCAGCCTTGTACTGGATATTGTTGGCTCGTAGGAAAGCTTTTCACCTTTACTGCCTATGATAAGCTGCCGGTATATACAGGTACTGTAATGTCCAGTCACTGAAATCAAAATGCCTTGTCTAGGGCCAAGGTAGCACTTTATTTTCTATTGCTTATTTGCCCATGGATTTTTTTTTCTTCAAATAATAAAGAAAAGATGGCGACTGAGCTTTCTATCTTGTTAACTAGACGAGGATCGTTGAAGTAGACAGCTTTTGTTAAGTCTCAGTCTTTCTCTAAAAACCTGCAACAGTTGATATTACCTTCAGTTCCCAAATTGTCCTGCTTGTTGAAGTGGGATTGCGGGGAAGAAACTTGGTACAGCTTAGGCTTTGCCTTTACGGTATATGGTCAGGGGATGAACAAAAGGGAAATCAAGCCAGTTAGGTGCAATCAACTTTATTAGGTGAACAGAATTGTAAATAAAGCAAGGCTATACCAATGATAAGCTTCATCAACAGTGGTGAAATTATGATAAACGAAATATAGATATCGACATTGAATTGCAGAAGAAAACAGATATACACATAGCCTACAGGAGTTTAGTGTAGGCAAGTTAGTAAATACCTTATATGAAATTACAAACAGAATATAAAAGCATTGACACCATTGCTAAAGAAGAAACAGTAATAAAGGTGGTACAGACATCAGTACTTAATGTGTACTGTTAGGGACAAATCCTTAAAGTACGCATTAGGAAGGAAAAAAAATCAGGGCAATGGGTTATTGTATAAAGCCAGTCATAAAGGAGCTAGTCTGTCCACTGAAAGCAAGACATGACGATACAAACATAAATATAGTGAGATACTGCAATAGAAGTTACTGAATACTGTAAAGAACAAATACAGAATCAAAACACTGAGTCTGTATAGTGTAAGTTGTAAGTCACTGAAGGAAGAGGAAATGTTGGGTGGGGGAGTGAGACAGGTTAGAGCATCTTAGGAAAGTGCGTCTGGGTTCTGTATAACCTGACACTTTAGAAAATATAATGAATTCAGTCCCTGACCTCTGTCTCTCTCCCAGCCAACATTTCCACTTGTTCCAATGGATCATCACAGAAGCAAGTTATTATGCAAGATACACAAACATCTAGTCAGTGAAGTACTGTAAGCAATATATGCAACACTGACATCTAGATACTGGGTTACTTTAATTAGCAGGTAACTGAAGTATTATATACAAGACACACAATCATCTGGACCAGAGATTCTCAACCTTTTTCGGGTCGCGCCCCCCTTCACCATGGATGATGTTCCCCCCCCCACCAGCCTTGGTCCGCTTAACCCCCGCATCACACACACACACACACACACACACACACACACACAATTACTGAAGCCACTCACTATTTTTTCTGAGTCCTCACTACCCCCTATGGGTGTGTGTCGTCCAGGTTGAGAAGCACTGATTCATGAAGACACTGGATTGCATTAAAGAGAAATTCACTGAAATAAGTATTACACATATGCAAGGAACACAAACATCCAGACACTGGATTGCATTAAAGAGAAATTCACTGAATTAAGTATTACATATATGCAAGATACACAAACATCTAGACACTGGGTAACTTTAAAAGAACAAGGCAATAAAGTAACTGTTGTAAGCAAGACAAGTATACGCATCCAGTGAAGTTATGTCCGTCCTTGATTTTTTCCAAATATGTTTAGGTCTTATATTATTCAGGCTAATGCTATGTGGCCTACAAGTTGCTGTAGCTTAAAAAATATAATAATGAAAGGGTCAAGAAGTGATTAATTCTTTCACTGCCTCCTACGCACTTGTAATGATAGATAGTAAGGCCAACACTACGCGGTTTGATATCACCTGACTGAACTGGATCACTTACACAGCTTAAATAATAAGTCGCAGTTATATGACAATCAGAACACCTCAGTTATCATGTATAATTAATCTCCTCTGTTACTTCATTTACTTATCAAATCGACCCTCCAATCTGACTACACTTGACCAGCAACTGAACCGGAAGAAGTTAGAATTTCACTAAACGTCGAAGAGAGGCTGGAGAGGAACGCCTTCGTGTGGTGGCACCGATATAACCATTCATCTTCACTGCCTGGTTATACAAACGTCCATCAGTTCCCTCCCTATCCCCCAGAAGGAGGATGGTGGACTGCAGCAGGGCAACTTCATCCTGTTGTTGTCTGACTACTCCTACTGCTACTGCTGCTGCTGCTACAATAACATCAACTACTGCTACTACTACACGACATAGAAAACTAAAGCAGCCATGGTGAAGAAAGAAAATGAGATTCAGTGAAAGTAACTGATTAAAACTGCCATGACGGGAAGGAAACTTTGTACAGTTCGTTTAACGATATAGGTTAACGCCAGAGTTCATCGAGGGTGATCTCTAAGCCCCTCTGTTACCATTCACCACCACTACAAGTCATCTTCCCACATGTACCGTCCAGTTGTTGTGGCATCAGGCTCATCTTACGTGAACCCAGTAGTCTGAAGGCTGAAGATGCCTTTTCCTGCAGTCCACCATCCTCCCTAAGTCTACTAATCCTCCTTTTAGGGAATTGGGAGGGAGATGAGGTACGTTAGTGTAACAGGTTGGACATATCAATGCCACCACGTGAAGGCGACCCACACCAGCCCCACCGTTCAGTCGCGGGTCATGATATAATTCCCGAAGTTTTTCGTCAGCGTCTGTGAGAAGTCATTCGTATCCTGAAGTCGTATGGTAGCTGTAAGAGTGTAATTAAAAATGGCGCCCCTGGGCTGAAGCCATTAAGTTAGGGGTCATGGCATCTTATTTATTTATTTATTTATTTTTAATCCTTGATAGTTTGAGTGCACTGTCGTAATTTAACCTTTATTTTTACCACCACCAGACGCTGTTCAGAAAGAGTCTCTAGTAATGGAGGGGTTAATGATGACCATAATTATTTAACCTCTCTAGTTGGACAGGGCTCTCCTACACTGAATTAAATCGTGTAATGTTGGCACCTGTATCACCGTTCGGATCAATTAGACCTACCTGGCTATACAAACGTCCCTTAACTGCTTCCCTGTCCCCCGAAAGGAGCATGGTGAACTGGAGGGAAAAGTAGCTTCAGTTTGCAGTCCACTGGGTTACGTTGCAGACGAACCTGGGGCCACAGCAACAATACCAACCAGAGCCGGTTGTATATTGTTTTCGGATCCATGAAAGTTTGAGAATTTCTGCATCATTTAAGAAACTTTGATTTTTTTTTTTTTTTTAATGGCCATAGCATTATTTTTGCTTGACCTAAGGAACGATCTATATTAGTCGATGGGTTGGTTAAGAATCTATCAAACCTTTTCATTTCAAAAAGCTTTTTCTTAAGCTAAATCAAGTTGTTCTGAAACAGCCTAACAAGAATGCAATGAAAAATCGGAGTGAAAGGATTAATTTACGTACCAGTGTGTATATGAAAAAGTTAGGCCTTGTTAAGCGAAACCAGGGTGCATATTAACCCTCTCATGTTTGGGACAACTCTAGTATTCCTTTCTAGGTAAAGCCAGACAGTTTTATTCAGCTGAGAGTGTCATGGGAGCCCGAGAGTGTTAATAATCTTAGCCAGTGTCTGCGATAAACAAATCATTTGTATAATTGTTAGCGGGAATTACATTGTTTTGAATTTTGATATTTCAGTATTCATTCGCGTTTGACTGTGAGGTGCTTGTTAGGTTTCGAGTGATTACATACATACAGTACATGTGTACTGTTGCGGGGGTTAATAAAATCGTCTGGAATGGGGTTGATAAAATGGTCTGGTACGGGGTTAATAAAATTGTCAGGTAGGGATTAATAAAATTGTCTGGTAGGTGGGTTAAAATGTCTGGTAGGGGTTAATAAAATCGTCTGACGTGGGTTAATAAAATCATCTGGTAGGAGTTAGTAAAATCGTCCGGTAAGGGGGATAATAATATCGTCTGTTAGGTGATTAATATAATCCTGTGGTAGAGGATTAATATAATCATCTGGTAGGGGGTTAATAAAATCCTGTGGTAGGGGGTTAATTAAAATCGTCTGGTAGGGGGTTAATAAAATCCTGTGGTCCATCCATCCATATACCTAGGCTGCTTCCCCCAAGGAAAGGGAGGTAGCCGAGACAGGACGACACACTCCCCATTTACTCATCCATTCAGACACATTCATTCACATCTTAGCCCCAAAGGGGAGAACGGACAGATCCTCACTGCACCACACCGCACAAGGGTCAACTGTGCAATGCAATCAATGACATCCGCAGCAGGGCCCGACAGCAGAGCTGGTTTACCCCTGCCACATCATAACAGACTCATCCCCTTACCCGCATCTGACCTGAAATAGCTGATCAGACCAAATGCGGGAGAATATCCCCTCAGGGCTGCGTCATCACTTATTCATTCACAATTTCTCTCCATTTATTTCTGTCACGCACAGCCACTCTTCCTTGCTCAACAGACGTCCCTCTCGCATCCAGTGCTCTCTTCACACTGTCCATCCATCCTATTCGTGGTCTTCCTCTCAGCCTTACACCTCTCACATCAGATCTAGTTATCTTTTACACCAATCGCTCATTATCCATGCTCTCAATATGCCCAAACCATCGCAACACCCTCTGCTCAACTCTACCAGCCATCTCCCGAACAACTCTAGTTCTCCTTCGCACTTCATCATTCCGCACCCGATCCATACGCGTCACTCCACACATACTCCTCAGACACCTCATCTCCATTACATTCAAACTTTTCATCTCTGCTACACCCATATTCCATGTTTCAGCACCATATAATGCAGTCGGTACCACAACACCCTCATACAGCCTTCTCTTTACATCCATTCTAAGCGAACGACATCTAAACACCTTTTTCATTCCTCCCAACAACTTTCCTACTTCATTTATTCTAAACTTCACTTCTGCATCTATTCTTCCATCCACAGCAACATGTGACCCTAGATATTTAAAACACTCTACCTCCTCAAGCAACTCGCCATTCAAAACTATATTCATCCCCCTACCATCTACCAACCTCGTACACTTCATCACTTTACTCTTATTCTCATTTACTTTCAATTTCCTCCTTTCACACACCCTTCCAAACTCCTCTACCAACTGTCTCAATCTCTCCTCTGAATCAGCCACCAGTGCAGTATCATCTGCAAACAGCAGCTGCTTCAGATTCCACTCTCCACCATCAACATTCACCAGAATCAGACCTCCACCTAAAACTCTTGCATTCACCTCCCTTACAACACCATCCATGTAAATATTAAACAACCAAGGCGACATCACACATCCCTGTTGCAGCCCCACTCTCACACGAAACCAATCACTCACAGCATTTCCCACTCTTACACACGCTCTACTATTTACATAAAAACTTTTCACCCCTTTTAGTAACCTACCATCAAGTCCATACAATCTTAAAACTGTCCACAAAGTCTCCCTATCAATTCTATCATACGCTTTCTCTAAATCCATAAATGCCCAAAACACATCCTTGCCTTTTGCTAAATACTTTTCACACACTTGTCTCACCGCAAACACCTGATCCACGCATCCCCTCCCTCTCCTAAAGCCACACTGCTCATCACCAATCACTCCCTCTGTACCCTCTCTAACTCTCATAATTAACACTACCGTACACCTTACCTACAACACTCAACAGACTTATACCCCTAAAGCTAGTACATTCATACTTATCACCCTTGCCTTTATACAACGGGACCACACAAGCACTTGCCCAGCCAACTGGCACCATACCTTTCACAAAGAACACATTCAACAATCTTACTAACCAGTCAGCAATAGTCACTCCACCACCTTTCAGGCATTCCACAGCACACCCATCCATACCTGCAGCTTTCCCTGTTTTCATCTCCTTTACTGCCTTCTCCACTTCCTCCTTCGTGATCAAAGAATCATTCAACTCTCCAAACACATTTATTCCTTGCACCCTTCCATCCGCCACAATCTCAGCCACCCTTTCCTCCTCTACATTTAACAATCTTTCAAAATACTCTGCCCATCTCTTCCTTACTGCATCCATCTCAATTAACCTCCTTCCATCCTCTGCTTTTACTCGTTCTTCCTTCCCAGACTCTCCCTTTCGCACCCTTTTTACCTTCTTCCAAAACATTTTCCTATTCTGTTGAAAATTCTCTGTCAACCGCCTACCCCACCTCTCATCTGCTGCCACTTTAGCATCACCCACAGCCCTTCTCGCCCTATTCCTCTTTTCCTTATACCTCTCATATGACATCTCATCCTTCCTTTGCAGCCACACTTCATATGCACGTCTCTTCTCAGCCACAGCCATACTTACTTCCTTGCACCACCATTCACTTCCTTTTCTTACACCACCACCCACATGTCTCACACCACACACCTCTTCTGCATGCCCCACCACAGCACTCTTAAATAACTGCCATTCCTCCTCCACACTGCCATTTTCCCGATCTTTCACTGCGTTCCACTCATCTTTCAATTTCTCCTGATACTCTATCTTTTTCTCTCTTTTATCCAACTCACTCACTTTCAAAACCTCCCTGCCACACCTAACCCTCCTAGCTCTGACCCATCTCTTACCTACTCTTAACTTTTCCTCCACCAGGTAGTGGTCAGACATACCTCCACCCTCCCCTCTCAGAACTCTCACATCCAACAATTTTCCTATTACATTCCTAGACACAACCACATAGTCCATCAAAGCTCTATCAACAACCCTTCCACCCTCCTGTCTCACCCATGTATACTTATAAATATCTTTCTTCTCAAACAGCGTATTTCCAATCACCATCTCTCGCTCAGCACACATCGCTATCATTCGCTCCCCATTTTCATTTCTTCCAGGCACACCATGCATACCAACTACACCTTCAACTGCTACATTTCCCACTCTAGCATTCAGATCTCCCATCATTACCACATTCATATTCGCTCCAAAACTCTGCAGAGACTCATCAACATCATTCCAGAAAGACTCCCTCTCTTCTTCATCCCTTTCACTACCAGGCCCATATGCACTCACAAACACCCACAACTCACGTTCAAATTTCGCTTTCACCCACATCAGTCTCGATGACACCTCCTTCCATTCAATCACACACTGCTGTACTTTCGGACTCACTAACAAGGCCACACCTTCTCTTGCCCTTCCTCTATCAACACCTGACAATCTTCCATTCACACTTCCAAACATAGACTCACCCTTCTCTTTCATCTTCGTTTCACTCAAAGCTAACACATCCAACTTTCTTCTCACAAACATTCTCCCAATCTCCTCCCTTGTAGCCTCAATCGTACTACATCCACGCACATTCATACATAGACCCAATCTTCAGGGTACGGGGATAACTCCATCCCCCATCGCTTTCTCTGGCCTGTCTCTTTTTAGGAACTAAAAAACAGAGGAGGGGGTCCATAGTCCCCTCTCCCCGCCCCTTTTAGTCGCCTTTTACGACACGCCGGGAATATGGTGGCAGTATTCTTCCTAACACAACCTGGCCGCAGAGTAGTAGTACCAGCCCATAGTGCGGCCAGATTGTGTCCCCCCCGCCACAGGGTAAGGGGTTAAAAAAAATCATCCGCCAGGAGGAGGGAGAATGAAGTAAGAATGAGGTCCTGGTAATGAAGGGGTTAATTTAGGTACCAATGCCAATGTTCGTGCTGGAGTGACATTCTATCCAGCCAAAGAGTTGCAGGTCACGGGAGAGATGATCTAGGGCCTGAGAGAACCTAGGAGACGATCTAGGGCTTGAGAGAACCTAGGAGACGATCTAGGGCTGGAGAGAACCTAGGAGATGATCTAGGGCCTGAGAGAACCTTAAAGACGATTTAGGGCTTGAGAGAACCTATGAGATGATCTTGACTTTGAGAGAACCTAGGAGATGATCTAGGGCTTGAGAGAACCTAGGAGATGATCTTGAGTTTGAGAGAACCTAGGAGATGATCTAGGGCTTGAGAGAACCTAGGAGATGATCTAGGGCTTGAGAGAACCTAGGAGATGATCTTGAGTTTGAGAGAACCTAGGAGATGATCTAGGGCTTGAGAGAACCTAGGAGATGATCTAGGGGTTGAGGAAACTTTGATGATCTAAGGCTGGAGAAAACTTTGTTGATCTATGACTTGAGAGAACCAAGGAGACGATCTGTTGCTTAACGGAACCTAGGAGAAGGCCTGTTGCTTGAGAGAACCCACGAGATGATCTACAGCTACAGAGAGGACCAAGGAGGGATGATCTAGGGTTTGGGAGAAGACCTAGCAGATGATCTAGGGCTTGAAATAACCTAGGAGATAAACTATGCCTTGACAGAACCTAGGAGATGATCTAGGCCTTGAGAGATCCTAGGAGGTGATCTTGAACATGATGACCTAGAAGAGATGAGCTAGGGCTTGAGAGAACCTCGGGGATGATCTAGGTCTTGAGAGAACCTCGGAGATATTGTATGACTTGACAGAACCTAGGAGATGATGTTGAGCATGAGGACCTAGGAGAGATTAGCTAGGGCTTGAGAGAACTTCGGAGATCATCTAGGTCATGAGAGCACCTAAGAGATGATTTAGAGCTTGAAAGGACCTGTGAAAGATGAGCTAGGGCTTGAGAGAAGACTTAGGAGATAATCTGTGACTTGAGAGAACCTAGGAGATGACCTAGGAGTTGAGAGATGACCTAGGAGATATGAGCTGGCTCTTGAGAGAACCTAGGAGATGATTTAGGGCAAGAGAACGGACCAAGAAAAGACGATCTACGGCTTGTGAGAACCTAGGAGATGATCTGTGACCTTAGAAAATCCCGGAGATGATCTAGGGCTTGAGAGAGGACCAAGGAGAGATGATCTAGGGCTTGAGAGAGGACCAAGGAGAGATGATCTAGGGCTTGAGAGAGGACCAAGGAGAGATGATCTAGGGCTTGAGAGAGGACCAAGGAGAGATGATCTAGGGCTTGAGAGAGGACCAAGGAGAGATGATCTAGGGCTTGAGAGAGGACCAAGGAGAGATGATCTAGGGCTTGAGAGAGGACCAAGGAGAGATGATCTAGGGCTTGAGAGAGGACCAAGGAGAGATGATCTAGGGCTTGAGAGAGGACCAAGGAGAGATGATCTAGGGCTTGAGAGAACCCTGGAGATGATGTGTGGCTTGAGAGAACCAAGGAGATCATCTACAGCTTTAGAGGACCTAGGAGACGATCTAGGGCTTGAGAGAACCTAGGAAGGGATCTAGTGATTGCGAGGTGGCCTTGGAGAGATGATCTAGGGCTTGAAAGAACCTAAGAGATGAGCTGTGGGTTGAGAAATGAGCCAGGGCTTGAGATGATCGAGGAGAGATGATCTGTGGGTTCAGATAGGACCTAGGTGAGATGATTTAGGGCTTCAGAGAGGATTTAGGACAGATGATCTATGGCTTGAGAGATCTAGGAGTTGAGTGAGAACCTAGGAGAGATGATCTAGGGATTGCGAGATCTGGGAAATCAGGGAGAACCTAGGAGAGATGATATATGGCTTGAGAGAGGACCCAGGAGAGATAATCTGTGGCTTGAGACAGGATGTAGGAGAGATGATCCAAGGCTTTATTGTGGACCTAGCCAATCACCAAAATGTCACAAAAAAAGAGACTTAATTCTTGCCGAGAGCGAGAGCGGACGTGCAGGTAGCGTCCGGTGATGGGTGATGGTGGGGTGGAGGTGATTTTGGTGTCGCCTGGTGCAGTGCCGCTGTAGACGTCGAAGGTGGGGTTGTTGCTGTACGTACTGGAATTACCCAGGGTCACCACCACGTCCGTTAATTTCACATATGGATATATTGGATTGCTCGTGTAGATAATGATGGTGGAGACCGCCATGCAGGAGCCCAGGTCTGCTCGCCACTAGGGATTGTTCTCAAGATTACTTGTGAAGCAAAACCCATTAGGACCCTTGCAGTAAAAGCCATTGTAGATGTTACTTGGTTGTCGTGCTGGTAAATTATCAACAACAGAACTGGCCGTGGAAGTCTTGATGTGGAGCGTGAGGTCACCGACCCTGGGTGGCCAGTTGGAGTAGCACATGTCGTAGGTGAGGCCCGAGGCTGTGTTGTGTCCTGCCCACATCACAGTCACCGTCGCACTGAACAGGCTGCACACACTGCCTGCAACAACAGTAATATGCTGCACACACTGCCTCCAACAACAGTAACAGGCTGCACACACTGCCTGCAACAACAGTAACAGGCTGCACACACCGCCTGCAACAACAGTAACACAACAGTAACAGGCTGCACATACTTCCTCCAGCAACAGTAACGGGCTGCACACACTCCCTGCAACAACAGTAACACAACAGTAACAGGCTGCACACACTGCCTGCAACAAGAGTAACAGGCTGCATACACTGCCTGCAACAACATTAACACAACAGTAACAGGCTGCACACACTGCCTGCAACAACAGTAACAAAACAGTAACAACACAACAGTAACAGGCTGCACACACTGCCTGCAACAACAGTACCACAACATTAACAGGCTGCACACACTGCCTGCAACAACAGTAACACAACAGTAACAGGCTGCACACACTGCCTGCAACAACAGTAACACAACAGTAACAGGTTGCACACACTGCCTGCAACAACAGTAACAGGCTGCACACACTGCCTGCAACAACAGTAACAGGCTGCACACACTGCCTGCAACAACAGTAACAGGCTGCATACACTGCCTGCAATAACAGTAACAGGCTGCACACACTGCCTGCAACAACAGTAACAGGCTGTACACACTGCCTGCAACAACAGTAACACAACAGTAACAGGCTGCACACACTGCCTGCAACAACAGTAACAGGCTGCACACACTGCCTGCAACAACAGTAACAGGCTGCACACACTGCCTGCAACAACAGTAACACAACAGTAACAGGCTGCACACACTGCCTGCCACAACAGTAACAGGCTGCACACACTGCCTGCAACAACAATAACACAACAGTAACAGGCTGCATACACTGCCTGCAACAACAGTAACACAACAGTAACAGGCTGCACACATTGCATGCAACAACAGTAACACAACAGTAACAGGCTGCATACACTGCCTGCAACAACAGTAACACAACAGTAACAGGCTGCATACACTGCCTGCAACAACAGTAACACAACAGTAACAGGCTGCATACACTGCCTGCAACAACAGTAACACAACAGTAACAGGCTGCATACACTGCCTGCAACAACAGTAACACAACAGTAACAGGCTGCATACTCTGCCTGCGACAACAGTAACACAACAGTAACAGGATGCACACACTGCCTGCAACAACAGTAACAGGCTGCACACACTGCCTGCAACAACAGTAACAGGATACACACACTGCCTGCAACAACAGTAACACAACAGTAACAGGCTGCATACACTGCCTGCAACAACAGTAATACAACAGTAACAGGCTACACACATTGCCTGCAACAACAGTAATACAACAGTAACAGGCTACACACATTGCATGCAACAACAGTATCATGCAGCACACATTTTATGCAATAAATACAGCTCTATGATTAAAAACTCGCCAACATCAACCCGGCGATAATTCCTACCCATATTTCAGCTCATCTGATGGCCAGTTTATTTATATTCTTACTGGAGGGATGACATGACTAGTAACCAAGGAGAATTTTTCGTACCTCGTAACTAACGCTTATCTAATTTCCTGCCAAAACGGCATAGTATGCAAATTGTGGGAATGGCTCGAGTCTGTTAGGTGAAAAGGTAAGCAGTTTTATACAGTCATTTATCAAAGAAAACAGGGAAACATTTCTGAAACCCAGTTGTCTACTTTTATGCCAACATGTCCACACACACACACACACACACACACACACACACACACACACACACACACACACACTCTCTCTCTCTCTCTCTCTCTCTCTCTGAACTGGTAGAATGGCATCAGCAAGGAGGGGTGGGCTTTAAAGATCACATGATTCACCACACCGCTTTGTTATGATACTCTTCTTCATTTTAACTTGATCCAGTTCGAAAGGTCTCTCTTGAGGTGAGTGAAAGTGTGTGGAAACAGCAAGAATAAAATGTAAAAGACGTCACTGCACTGAAGAGGTTAGGTGGTAACTGTTGACATATTTCTTATAGTTCCATTGCTCTTGATTTTATTGTTACGTGACTATTTTTGTTTGTTATATTTACCCCCCCCAAGGAGGTCATGTTTTCACCCCTGTCCGTTTGTTTGTTGGTTAGTTGGTTTGTGAGCAAGATTACACAAAAACTACCGGACGGATTTCCACGAAAATTGGTAGAAGCATGGGCCTTGACCCAGAATAGACTGTATTAAATTTTGGTGCGGATCCGGGTAAAAGTGCTGATCCAGGATTTTTTTTTTTTTTCCACTTTCTTAAACATTGCGAGATGAGGTGCTACAACTTGTAGTGTTATGAGTTTGATATTGCATTAGACTTGACTGAATTAAAAAAGAACTGCATTTTGGGCCTTGGCGGAGGTATGCGCTCTACTGAGTGCCATTCTATTTTTTTTTTTTTTGTTATATACATGTATAGCTAGATTTGTTTTATTCTTGTTCTGCTTTTACTCTTGTTCTGCGGTGGCAGTGAACTCTGTTGCTATGTTGTCTTATTCTTTTCATCTTTTTTTTTTTCCCCTCAGCCAAAGAGGTTATGTTTTCACCCCTGTCCGTTTGTTTGTTTGTTGGTTGGTTGATTTGTGAGCAAGAGTACACAAAAATAATTACTGGACGGATTTCCACAAAACTTGGTAGAAGAATGAGCCTTGGCCCACAATATACTCCACTAAATTTTGGTGCGGATTCGGATAAAGTTGCGGATCCAGGATTTCTTTTTTTTCACTTAAACATTACTACTACTACTACTACTACTACTACTACTCGTCGCTAGGTGGCTCTTTGAGGATTACCGCTGTGGGAGCTCCTGTTATTTTGGCTGAGTTCTTCTGTTTTGGACTATGTCAAGCTTCTCCTGATGTGCACTATGTTCCAATGAAGGTATGGGGATTCGAATGGTGAGATTAATGTGGACGCTACAAGTGCCTTCTGGACTGGTGTTTGCTTTTACATGTCATGGCGGGTTCACCAGATCAGTGATTATTTTATATTTTTTACTCTGATTATCACCCATTCAATTTCTGGACTTACCTTCCAAGATTATCTACATTGTTGTATCAGTAGCCTATGAGGGACGTGTTGTGAAGTTATTCCACAAAAATAATGGCGGAAAAATTCATAGTGAACAGCTTCTTGTGTTTTGTAACATCAGCTAAGAAGGACTATCTTTATGAAACTATCTTTGATATTTTACATTCATTTTATTCGCACAGTGTTATTAAGAAAACCAGAGATATTATGTAATTTACATAATGAAGATGTGAACTGGAGGCGAAGCCCTGAGAAAGTCCAGAAAGATTTAAGAGTTGTGCTTGACTTTCATGAGCTCTTTATGAAAGATAATATAAATGTTCACTCTGTAACTGACTCACATAAAATGATGTCACCTGTGGGCAGGGAAGTGTTGGCACCAATACCACAGATGCTTGTGGCTGAGACTACTAAGATAAATGAGATGCTGCCAAAAATATTAGATATAAAAAGTGAAGTTGTCAATACGGATGATAGATTATGAGAAATGAAAACTGAGATGACTGATCTTAGAAGTTTTCTAATGCTAAATGTGGCATGGAGGAGGTCACTAGAGACATTACCCTCAATAAAGCCAACATAGTAGATTTAACATCTCTTAGCAAGCGTCCACACATGTGCTCGAACAAGCACTGGCGACATTTAGCAATACAGTAACAAACTCGTTGCAAACATGTTGGGAACAGCAGCATCCAGATTATGTTGGCAACATCATGAAGTCTCAGCTGCCTGGTATGGACACACTTATCCCATCGCCTCTGCTGCCTGTGTTCGAAGTTGCAGTGAAACATGTTTTCATACATCTGTCCAAATATTGCTGCATGCATGTACCCAAACATGTTGCCAGCTGTGTTGCCAACATGTGTTCGAGGGAACGTGTGGACACGACCTTAGAAAAACGTCCTCTAATGTACGTACCTAGATCAGATATGTCATAAGAACATCAGGGAGTAGCAAATGGGACAACAAACCGAATATATGCAGAGGCGGTCTGTGCAAATCAGGAGGATGGAGTCAGGGAACTAACAGCTTTTGGTCATGATTTTGTTTTCTTATAGGAAACTTTTATTACTGAGGAAAATTTAGGTATTCTTTGCTACAATGATGAGAACAATGATGCTGTAGGTGTGGGTGCTACTTAATCTGAGAAGTCACTGACATCTATGACTGGAAGACCAAAGGGAGGATTGACAATTCTTTGGAGAAAAAAAGTCACTTTAAATTCAATAAGAGAGTTGAGCAGCACAAATTAATAAAACTCATGGAAGGGATGTTATTATGGTCAACGTTTATATAAACAGTGATCGGTGGGAGCCATCTGCATTAAATAAATACTTAGAATCTTTGTCCATGCAAAAGATTTTATAATTTTTTTTTGTTATTGTGTCATTTATATAACAGGGCATTTTAATACAGATCCTCTTTCCGGGAGAGCCTGGAATAACCTGCCTAATTTTACACATAGGAACTCCTTGGATTGCTTTTAATGTGGAGCAACTTAGCCTATAGCAGATGTAATTACATTTATTGGATATGGCAACTCTTCTTGTAGGTGACTAGACCATACTGTAGGTGAAAAAGATAGACACTGATGTTTGTCATAGTTAAGTTTTAAAATACATAAATGGGTCAGATCACTTACCCCTTCAATTCTGCTTAAATTTTAAAGGTGCCTTGTTTCCCTCAGTAGTGAGTAAGTTTAATATAGAAGAAAATTATGAGCCCTTTGCAAGTTGGAATAAGTTAAACACTAATGACCTGAAGTATATTAGTGAAAATTTAAATAGATACCTTAACCCACAGCATCCCGTTGACGTATTTATACGTCCACACGTTTTGTCACTGTCAATCCCGTTGACCTATATAAATGCGCATGAATTGCAAGGTCCCTAATTTACACAATTTTAAATTTTCGCGGGTGATTTTTTGTACGTATACACGGGACACCTTCCTCTACAAGATGCCAGACAGGGACAATGCCTTACCCCGCATGACCTCCCCCCCCCCCGCATTACATTGTCTTGGCAATTCACCTGTTACCAGTGACCTGGCCAGTAAAGAAATGTCATGCCATGGTACGAAATTCAGGGCCAGAGTGATTCCCCAATCGATGACAATGTGGAGGACAAACTTTATGTAGCTTTAGAGGAAGAAACAGTCAGAAATGATGATCAGGTAATGTCGCCAAAAAAGGTCAGGTATGTTGATATGTTTGGTGAGTGAAACAATGCTTACTGCCTATATTACTGTGTGAAAACCAATATACTCCCATACTACATATCAATTCGTACCAAATAAATAAATAAATAAATACCATTTATGAGTGGTGTGGAATAGTTACCCTTCCACAGAGCTCGTTTTCTTTGGAGCCAGCCTGATAGAAAGCACAGTAAGGTAAGGGGTACTCCTACCTGTATCGAGTACCTCAGGTGAGTGATATCTCTATGAATTTTCGATGTTTCTCAACAAAAGCGGAAGTTTGAGCCAAAAAAAAAAAAAATCCAAAAATGGTCGGGATTGGGGGGAGTCAGTGGTGGAAAATCGGTCGGGACGGGGCGGGTTAAGGAGGTATGTGCCCTTCCTGCAAGTAATTGTACAAAACATAACCATTCTGTACTTAACTGTACAAAGACAGGTTGCTGAAATCCAGAACACTTGAGGGAATTCAATAATTTTTACTACGCAGTTGTTCAAAGTGTTGATGAGGCTACTTCGAAATATAAAACAAAATCTGTTCAACTGAATAAGTATAGGGTTATCTCAGGTTGGAACAGGAGAGTGAAACTGTTAGATAACATAGCTAGGGAGAAGTACTTGTACTGAGTGGAACATGGCAGGATGAGGGACACACCATCGTGATGCCATGCTAACTACTAGAAGAGACATTTAAAAAGTCTGACTGTAAAAAAAGAATGAACAATGAGAAATCTGTGATTCTGTTACTTAGAGATTTTCGGTAAACAAACGAAACACGATTCTGAAAAGAAGTTACGAAACAAAGAAGATGTACTAAGCATGCTGGTGTGATTGATGAGAACATTTGTAACTCTGAAATAAAAGAAATTTTTGTACAAAAATTATTATTGGGTCAAGCAACACAGAATGCCAATGAGGAAACAGAATTTATAGAGGTTAAAAACAGCGTGGCTCATGAGGAGAAAAGTTTGTTAACAAACTTCTGGTGTTTCCTTAAAGAAGATAATTGAAATATAGAATCTGGGTATGGGTCATGATGGTATTCACTTCATGTCTTTACAATCTGCCACAGATTCTTTTTTGCAGTACCTTGCTGATTTCTGCAATTCATGTTATGGTCATTGTTAGCTGCCTGAAGAATTATTAAATGGCAATATGACACCCATTCCAAAGGATAACAAAAATGTTATCAAATCCTCTAACTACAGGCCAGTAATGCAGTATTGATGTCCATTAAAAATATTTGAATTTCACATGTGTGATATACTAAAGGAAAGTTCAGTATTGCCTGCAGACAATTTGGCTTTTGGTTGTTCTACTACAGATACATGTCTTTTACTGAAAGAAGTCACGTTTAAATATGCTAAGATGAAACAAGCAGGGTTTGCCACATTTGTGGACCCGAGTAAAGCTTTTGATAGAATTAATCCTTTTGTATTAGTGAATAAGCTTTTATATTCATGTATTCCTCCTGGTATAGTTGTTATTATTTCACATTATCTAAGAAACCAGAAAGCATATATTAAGTGGCAGAACTGCATGACTTCATACTATTTTATTGAGAATGGTGATAGGCAGGATGGTGTTTTTTCTCCATTGCTTATTAAAATTTATATTGATGATATTATTAAAGAGAGTGGAGGTAAAGAGACTGACTGTAGTTTTGGGTTTAGTAAATATTATAGCATATGCTGATGACCTGGCTCTGTTGGTTGCTCCACAAAAAGGTATGGATGCCCTCTATAGCGAGCAGTGAAAAAAAAAAACTGTTGAGCATAATCTACTTATTATTCAGGATAAATCAAAATGCATGATTTTTAGATATTTGAATAAGTTTAATGTTCACAGTATTAGTCTAAATGGTGACAGACTGGAAGCTGTCAAATGTTTTAAGTATCTTGGACATTTTATTCTTTTTTTTTTTTTTTTTTTTTAGGACAATAGAGATGTTGAGTTTAGAGTCAACAATTTTTATGCTTCTTTTAATTCAGTTTTGAGAGATTTTAAATTTTAAAATAAGGATGCTTGCTTTTTTTTTAATTTAAGCCATATTGCTGTCCAGGCAATGGATTAAGCTTGTGGAACAGCAGGACAACTTTTAGATCTTCTATCTTTAAGAATTTAATACTGCATATAATAGTGCTTTAATGAAAATCGGTGGGGTACCGGTACCTGTTTTGCCAGCAGTCACATAACTGCTTCCAACTGTAATCAGTTTTTACTCAAACACCAAACTGCTCTAACACAGGCTAAGTATTATAAAGGAATAAAGAGTTCTACCAGTCCAGTACTCAGATTGAATATGCCATACTTTAAGAAGGGATTGTTTATGCAAATGTTTACACTATACTAATAATGATCATTCAGTAGATGTAAATAGCGAGGACTTGAATGTGATAGCCTCCCGCTTGACTTGGGTCCAGACATGAGAACAGAAGCAGGCCATGTAGTTACTTTAGATATTAAGGCATTTTACTCTTAAGTTAAACCGAGTCCTGAGTTGCTTAATATTCTTAACATTACACTCTATTATTATTTTGCTGATATTTTACAATGCTTTTAGCAGTGTTCTTCAGTTTCTCTTTTTAATATATACCTTTTCATACTTTTAAGTGATTTTCTTTTTATTTGCCATTTTTGCTTGATACATCATATTTTATTTTATGAAAAATTTCTTTATTTTTTTTTATTTCCTAGTGCACAAATTTATAACTATTGCAAGTTTAATTCCATCAGTGCTTTCCTCACTGTTTATGTATAAGATACATTTCTTGATTTTACCACATCAGTATATATTAACATTTCTAATTATGGAAATGTATATATATTTTAAATATAGTGTATAATTTGTCATGTCTGCTTGTAACTCGGTGATGTAGCTGCTTAAGTTTAAATGGATAGATTTAATGAATATAATTATGATCTATACTATGTAATTTTAAATTATGAAATGAAATAGATTGATTGATTGATTGACTACTACTTTTACTACTACTACCACCACCAACCCCACTCCAGCAACCGCTACTACTATTACTACTACCACCAACACCGCAACTACTACTATTACTACTACCACAACCATCGCTACTACTACTACTACCACTACTACTATTCAAACATGCGGATGGATGAGTCATAGATAAGTAAAGATGTCCCACACCAGCGTCTTCTGTAGCAAATAAAGGCTGCACATGTAACCCTACCGTTGCATACGTTTCATACTGCTGAATAAAATCGTCCGGATGTAAAATTATGCAATAAAAAATAGGTCAGTAATTAGAGGGATGGACGGTAAAGCATTTCCGTCATTTAGCAGCCTCTCCAAACCTATGGTTTTTTTTTTAACTTTTTTGGGTTCATACTATCATCAGACGCTTTTAATCAGCTTAAGAGAGACTTGTGGAACTGTAAAGGCTGGATGTATCCTTTATTAATCAACACCCTTCGGTACTGGAGAGAAATGCCTTCAAGTCATGTAACTGGGCAGCTGAACTGTCTGTTTATGTAAGCATCCCTCAGCCTCTCCTCTCACCTGAGAAAGTAGGATGGGGGGCTGCAGGAGGCGGCAGCTTCAGCCTGTAGTCCAATGGGTTCATATATCAGATGATCATCGACCCACAAAAACAACTATATTAATTGTTCATTGACGGAGATGTCCCTGAATCTAGGAATATATATATATATATATATCTATATATATATATATATATATATATATATATATATATATATATATATATATATATATATATCTATATACCTAGGCTGCTTCCCCCAAGGAAAGGGAGGTAGCCGAGACAGGACGACTCACTCTCCATTTACTCATCCATTCAAACACATTTATTCGCATCTTAGCCCCAAAGGGGAGAACGGACAGATCCTCACCGCACCACACCGCACAAGGGTCAACTGCACAATGCAATCAGTGACATCCGCAGCAGGGCCCGACAGCAGAACTGGTTTACCCCTGCCACATCATAATACACCCATCCCCTTACCCGCACCTGACCTGACTAGCTGATCAGACCAAATACGGGAGAATATCCCCTCAGGGCTGCGTCATCACTTATTCATTCACAATTTCTCTCCATTTATTTCTGTCACGCACAGCCACTCTTCCTTGCTCAACAGACATCCCTCTCGCATCCAGTGCTCTCTTCACACTGTCCATCCATCCTATTCGTGGTCTTCCTCTCAGCCTTACACCTCTCACATCAGATCTAGTTATCTTTTTCACCAATAGCTCATTATCCATTCTCTCCATATGCCCAAACCATTGCAACACCCTCTGCTCAACTCTACCAGCCATCTCCCGAACAACTCCAGTTCTCCTTCGCACTTCATCATTTCGCACTCGATCCATATGCGTCACTCCACACATACTCCTCAGACACCTCATCTCCATTACATTCAAACTTTTCCTCTCTGCTACACCCATATTCCATGTTTCAGCCCCATATAATGCAGTCGGTACCACAACACAATCATACAGCCTTCTCTTTACATCCATTCTAAGCGAACGACATTTAAACACTTTTTTCATTCCTCCCAACAACTTTCCTACTTCATTTATTCTAAACTTCACTTCTGCATCTATTCTTCCATCCACAGCAACATGTGACCCTAGATATTTAAAACAATCTACCTCCTCAAGCAACTCACCATTCAAAACTATATTCATCCCCCTACCATCTATCAACCTCGTACACTTCATCACTTTACTCTTATTCTCATTTACTTTCAATTTCCTCCTTTCACACACCCTTCCAAACTCCTCTACCAACTGTCTCAATCTCTCCTCTGAATCAGTCACCAGTGCGGTATCATCTGCAAACAGCAGCTGCTTCAGATTCCACTCTCCTCCATCAACATTTACCAGACTCAGACCACCTAAAACTCTTGCATTCACCTCCCTTACAACACCATCCATATAAATATTAAACAACCAAGGCGACATCACACATCCCTGTCGCAGCCCCACTCTCACGGGAAACCAATCACTCACAGCATTTCCCACTCTTACACACGCTCTACTATTTACATAAAAACTTTTCACCCCTTTTAGTAACCTACCATCAAGTCCATACAATCTTAAAACAGTCCACAAAGCCTCCCTATCAATTCTATCATACGCTTTCTCTAAATCCATAAATGCCCAAAACACATCCTTGCCTTTCGCTAAATACTTTTCACACACTTGTCTCACAGCAAACACCTGATCAACGCATCCCCTCCCTCTCCTAAAGCCACACTGCTCATCACTAATCACTCCCCCTGTACCCTCTCTAACTCTCAAAATTAACACTCTACCATACACCTTACCTACAACACTCAACAGACTTATACCCCTAAAGCTAGTACATTCATACTTATCACCCTTGCCTTTATACAACGGGACCACACAAGCCCTTGCCCAGTCAATTGGCACCATACCTTTCTGAAAGCACACATTCAACAATCTTACTAACCAGTCAACAATAGTCACTCCACCACCCTTCAGGCATTCCACAGCACACCCATCCATACCTGCAGCTTTCCCTGTTTTCATCTCCGTTACTGCTTTCTCCACTTCCTCCTTCGTGATCAAAGAATCATTCAACTCTCCCAACACATTTATTCCTTGC
The DNA here is from genome assembly GCF_032717465.1 of Coenobita brevimanus. Taxonomy (NCBI): domain Eukaryota; kingdom Metazoa; phylum Arthropoda; class Malacostraca; order Decapoda; family Coenobitidae; genus Coenobita; species Coenobita brevimanus. The sequence goes on along the minus strand of NC_137002.1, from coordinate 11,240,797 downwards.
ACCCTTCCATCCGCCACAATCTCAGCCACCCTTTCCTCCTCTACATTTAACAATCTTTCAAAATACTCTGCCCATCTCTTCCTTACTGCATCCATCTCAGTTAACATCCTTCCATCCTCTGCTTTTACTCGTTCTTCCTTCCCAGACTCTCCCTTTCGCACCCTTTTCACCTCCTTCCAAAACATTTTCTTATTCTGTTGAAAATTCTCTGTCAGCCGCCTACCCCACCTCTCATCTGCTGCCACTTTAGCATCACCCACAGCCCTTCTCGCTCTATTCCTCTTTTCTTTATACCTTTCATATGACATCTCATCTTTCCTCTGCAGCCACACTTCATATGCACGTCTCTTCTCAGCCACAGCCATACTTACTTCCTCGCACCACCATTCAGTTCCTTTTCTTACACCACCACCCACACGTCTCACACCACACACCTCTTCTGCATGCCCCACCACAGCACTCTTAAACAACTGCCATTCCTCCTCCACGCTGCCATTTTCCCGATCTTTCACTGCGTTCCACTCATCTTTCAATTTCTCCTGATACTCTATCTTTTTCTCTCTTTTATCCAACTCACTCACTTTCAAAACCTCCCTGCCACACCTAACCCTCCTAGCTCTCACCCATCTCTTACCTACTCTTAACTTTCCCTCCACCAGGTAGTGGTCAGACATACCTCCACCCTCCCCTCTCAGAACTCTCACATCCAACAATCTTCCTATTACATTCCTAGACACAACCACATAGTCCATCAAGGCTCTATCAACAACCCTTCCACCCTCCTGTCTCACCCATGTATACTTATAAATATCTTTCTTCTCAAACAGCGTATTCCCAATCACCATCTCTCGCTCAACACACATCGCTATCATTCGTTCCCCATTTTCATTTCTTCCAGGCACACCATGCATACCAACTACGCCTTCAACTGCTACATTTCCCACTCTAGCATTCAGATCTCCCATCATTACCACATTCATATTCGCTCCAAAACTCTGCAGACACTCATCAACATCATTCCAGAAAGACTCCCTCTCTTCTTCATCCCTTTCACTACCAGGCCCATATGCACTCACAAACACCCACAACTCACGTTCAAATTTCGCTTTCACCCACATCAGTCTTGATGACACCTCCTTCCATTCAATCACACATTGCTGTACTTCCGGACTCACTAACAAGGCCACACCTTCTCTTGCCCTTCCTCTATCAACACCTGACAATCTTCCATTCACACTTCCAAACATAGACTCACCCTTCCCTTTCATCTTCGTTTCACTCAAAGCTAACACATCCAACTTTCTTCTCACAAACATTCTCCCAATCTCCTCCCTTTTAGCCTCAATCGTACTACATCCACGCACATTCATAGACCCAATCTTCAGGGTACGGGGATAACTCCATCCCCCATCGCTTTCTCTGGCCTGTCTCTTTTTAGGAACTTAAAAACAGAGGAGGGGGTCCCTAGTCCCCTCACCCCGCCCCTTTTAGTCGCCTTTTACGACACGCAGGGAATACGGTGGCAGTATTCTTCCTAACACAACCTGGCCGCAAAGTAGTAGTACCACCCCATAGTGCGGCCAGATTGTGTCCCCCCCGCCACAGGGGCGGGGGGGACACAATATATATATATATATATATATATATATATATATATATATATATATATATATATATATATATATATATTCCATCCATCCATCATCCAATCATATGTTGCTACATGAGGAGCGGAGGAGCTCGGGGCTAGGCAAGTTGGTCCTGACATTTGAGATGAGAGTGACAAGCCTCACTCATCCCTTAGTGGCATTATATGAGCAATAAACCCCAAACACCCCTTGCATTTATACAGTATATATACGTACACACACACACACACACACACACACACACACACACACACACACATTATATATATATATATATATATATATATATATATATATATATATATATATATATATATATATATATATATATATATATATATATATATATCTCAGAGAGCTCATGCCCTTGCAATTATCACAACAGAACACTATAAAGGACTGAGGAGCTCAATCCTCCATTCACCCCCTGGGGGTAGGGTTTTTTTTTTAAGAATACTCTCCCAGTATCCCAGCTTGTCGTACAAGGCGACCAAAAGGGTTGGCGGAGGGTTAGTGCCCCTCCCCGGAAAACAACTAACTAAAAAGACGAACAAGAAGCCTCGGACAAGGACTGACCAAAAGATGACGACCAAGGACCGGACAAAGGATATGGTAATCGCAACATGGAATGTAAGAGGTGCAAATGATGAAGTGAAAGAAAGAGAGATTGTCCAGGTGCTTGAGGGTGCGAAAGCTGATGTATGTGGAGTAACTGAAACTAAATGGGGAGGTGAGAGTGTGGGAGAATGGGAGTATGGATGAGATATATGTGCAGGAGTAGGTGAGAATGAGAAGGCAAAAGAAGGAGTGTGTATAGTTGTGAGTAAAAGATGGAAGAAGAACATAAGAGAGTATGGATCAGTTGGGTCAATGATTGTGTGGGTAAGATTGAAAGTTGGAATACAAACATGGGCGATTGTGTGCGTGTAGTGCCAACGCAAGATCGTACAAGCAGAGTGAGAGAAGAGTTCTGGACAAATGTGCAAGTGTGCATGGAAAAGTTTGGGAGCAATGAGAGAGTGTTTTTGATCGGTGATATGAATGGTAAAGTAGGGAATGTGAAGGTGGATGGAATAGTTGGTGAGTGGGATGTGCCTGCTGAGATAGATGGGAATGGCAGTGCATTAGTGGACATTTGTGATGGGAGGGGGTTGGTGATAGCCAGTACCCTCTTCAGGCACAAAATGATCCACAGGTATACATGGCGAGTGATGAGAAGGGTGGGTGGTGAACTGAATGAAAGGAAGGCAATGATTAATTATGTGTGTGTGGATGAAGGGATGCGAAGATGTGTAATGGATGCAAGAGCTTATAGAGGTTGGGGGAGTGGAATTTTCTAACCACTGCTTGGTGGTGGCCAGAATCAAGATCCAAATAAGATGGAGAAATAGAAGAAGGGAAGGATGGGAAGAAGGAGTATTTGCAAGGAGAGTGGAAAGTTTACAAGAGGATGAGAAAAAGGCAGAATATAAGAGAGAAGTGGAGGAACGATTGGGCAAATATGAATTGGAGCAGATGGGGGACGTGGAAGGTGTGTGCAGGGTATTCACAGAAGAAATATGTGCAGAATGTGATGTGGTGTGTGGGATGAAGAGAAGACGGAGGGGGGTGCAAGGAACAGCGTGGTGGAATGAAGAGGTGAGACAGGCTGTGGGACAAAAGAAGAAAGCATACAATGAATCGATGAGAAACAGGGACGTGGAAGAAGTTGAGAGGCAGAAGAGAGAGTTATATGTAGAAAGAAAGAGAGAGGTGAAAAGATTAGTAAGAGAGAGTAAGAAAAGAGTGGATGAGGAAATTGGAAGGAATTTGAGTGTAAAATGGAAGGACTGTAAGAAAATGTTCTGGAATGAGGTGAAGAGAGTAAGACAGGGTGGAAGTGAAGTTAGCAGGGGAGTGAAAGATAAAAATGGTAGATTACTAATGGAGAAGGGAGAAAATGTGAGCAAATGGAGAGAACACTTTAAGGAATTGTTGAACATAGAGGATGGAAGAAATGCGAGTATAAGTGGGTGAGGAATGGCTGGGAGAAGGACGGAGGTGAGAAAACATGAAAAAATCAGTAGGATAGAAGTTGTGGAAGCAATGAAGAAAGTTAAATTGGGGAAAGCCCCAGGAATTGATGGAGTGTGTGGTGAATTGCTGAAGCATGGGGGAGAGATAGTAGTAGAATGGATGTGGAAGATGTGCAGATTGGCCTGGGAGGAAGGTAGAGTCCCAGAGGATTGGAAGTCAGGTATAATTATTCCCTTGTATAAAGGAAAAAGGGAAAAAGAAGTTTGGTAATCATAGGGGCATTTGTCTTCTTAGTATAATAGGAAAAGTGTATGGTAGGATACTTATTGACAGAGTTAGAGAAAGAACAAAGGAATTAGTTGGAGAAGAACAGGGAGGCTTTAGGAAGGGAAGAGGTTGTGTAGATCAGATATTCATTCTTAGATCTTTAGTGGAAAAGTTTCTAAAGAAGGGAAAAGTTGTATGTGGCTTTGATGGATTTGGAGAAAGCATATGACAGGGTGGATAGACAAGGATTGCGGAAATTATTAAGAATATATGGAATAGATGGGAAGTTGTTGAATGCTGTGAAGAGTATGTATGATGGTGCTAAGGCTGCAGTGCGTGTGGATAGTGAACTGAGTGAATTTTTCTCCTTGAAGGTTGGGTTGAAACAGGGATGTGTCATGTCTCCATGGTTGTTCAATCTGTACATGGATGGGGTAATAAAAGAGTTACAAGGTAGGGTAGTGGATGTTGGAGTGGCCCTGGTGAGAGAGGGTAGTGCTTGGAAACTCCCTGTACTGTTGTCTGCAGATGATATTGTGCTGTTGAGTGAAGACGAAGAGGGGCTGCAAGGCTTGGTGGATGAGTTTGGGAGAGTGTGTAAGAAACGGGCTCTAAAGGTGAATGTAGGGAAAAGTAAAGTGATGGTCTTTGAGAGGGGTGAAGTCAGTGAATGCACAGCGAGGTTGGATGTTGAGGAATTGGAGAATGTGAGCACGTTTAAGTACTTGGGTATTGTGATTAGTAAGGATGGAGGTTTGGAGGGTGAAGTGCTTGAAAGGGTACAGCAGGGAAGAATGGTTGCTGGTTCCTTGAAAGCAGTGATAAAAAGCAGGGAAGTGAGCATGGAAGTGAAAAAGTTACTACATGACAGTATTGTGATACCAGTCTAACGTATGGAAGTGAAGCTTGGACGTTGTTGGAAGGACACAAGTCAAGAGTGAGAGCAGTGGAAATGAGTTATTTAAGAGGAGCCTGTGGAGTCATATGGAGAGACAAGCTGACAAATGAGGATATAAAGTAACGTTGTGGTGTGGATGTGGATGTGATAGGAAGCGTTAGGAGGAATACACTGAGATGGTTTGGCCATGTGGAGAGGATGGAGGGTGAAAGACTGACGAAGAGAGTGTATGTGAGTGAGGTGGAGGGGGGGAGAGGGAGGGGGAGGCAGAGGATGAGATGGAGGGGTGGGGTGGAGAGGTATATGAGAGTGGGGTGTGTGGGTTGGGAGCGGGGCGGTGAAATGGCGGGGGACAGGGCGAGGTGGAGGCGATTTGTTTGTGGCCCCCCCGAACGGGATATAGGCGTCTGGTAATATATATATATATATATATATATATATATATATATATATAGATAGATATATATATATTGATAGATAGATATATATATATATTGTGTATTTATATATATATATATATATATATATATATATATATATATATATATATATATATTGATAGATAGATAGATATAGATATAGATATATATACACACACGCACACACACACACACACACACACACACACACACACACACACACACACACACACACACACACACACACACACACACACACACACACACACACACACACACACACACACACACACACACACACACACACACACACACACACACACACACACACACACACACACACACAGGGCATTTAACTTGGTTGTAGGAATAACAGGAATCAGCATCGAAATGAAAAAAATTTATTGTGACATACTCTTGAAAGAATTAAATCCACATGATGATGATGATAAAAATAATAATAATAATCTATCATTGTGTCTACTTACCTATAACATGACGCCTTGATTCCGCAAGTTGTGGCCACAAACAAATAGCCTGCATAGCTCCATGTCCCCTGCCATTTCGCTGCTCTTCCCACAACTTACACTCTTCTCTCTCATATACATCTGTACTCTATCCGTCCATCTCATCCTCGGTCTCCCCCTACCTCTCCCCCCCTCATCCAACTCACTCATATGCACTCTCCTAGTTTGTCTGTCACTCTCCATCCTCTCCACATGGCCAAACCACCTTAATTTATTTCTTCTAAAAGTTCTATCATTTCCGCATCCACAACACAACGCTCCTTCACTTCCTCATTTGCCAATCTTTCCATGTAACTCCACATGCACCTCTCAGAGAGCTCATTTCCACTGCTGTCTTGACTTGCGTCTTTCCAACAAGGTCCAAGCTTCGCTTCCATACGTTAGAGTGATTATCACAATAGTGTCATGCAATGACATTTTTTTTTTTAGTTCCATGCTTACTTCCCTCTTTCTGATTATTGCTCTCAGTGAACCAGCAACCTTTCTTCCCTGTTATACCCTTTCAAACACTTCATTCATTAAACTTCCATCTTTACTCACGACACTTCCCAAGTACTTGCATATACTCATCTTGTCCATTTCCTCAACATCCAGCCTCTCTATACATTCAGTGAGTATTTTCCACAAAGACCGCAACTTTAGTCCTCCCTACATTCACCTTTAGATTTCGTTTCTTAGAGACTCTCCCAAACTTACTTACCAAGCTTTGCAGTTCCCCTTAGTCTTCACTTAACAATACAGTATCGTCTGCAAACAACAGAACAGGAAGCTTCAAAAGCTGCCCACTCTCATTACATCCACTCCAGCATCCACTACCCTACCTTGTATCTCTTTTATAAACTCCATCAGTATTCAAACTGAACAGCCATGGAGATATGACATATTCCTGCTTCGTTCCAAGATTCAGATATAAAAAATTAATCATTTCACCACCGACACGCACTGCAACCATAGCTCCCTCATATATACCCTTCATGACATTCATTAGCATCCAATTTATTCCATATATTTTAAATATTTTTCACATTCCATGTCTATCCGCAGTCATATGCTTTCCCCAAGTCCATGTGGCAGCATGCAACTTCTTTCCCTTTTCTAGAAACTTTTCCACTAAACACCTTGGGATGAATATTTGATCTACACAACCTCTTCCCTTCCTGAATTCTCCTTCTTCTCCAACTAATTCCTCTATTACTTCCCTAACTTTGTCAACAAGTATCCTACCATACTCTTATAGTTTTCCTGTTACACTAGGAAGACAAATGCCCTTATGATTACCACACACTTCTTTTTCCCTCTTCCTTTGTACAGATGAATGATTATAGCTGACTTCCAATCCTCAGGGTTCTACCTTCCTCCCAGACTAACCTGCACATCTTTCATATCGTTTCTACTGCTATCTCTCCCTCGTGCTACAGCTTTTCATCACACACTTTATAAAGTCTTGTTTTTTTTCCCATTTTCACTTTCTTCATTGCTGCCACTGATTCCATTCTACTGATCTCTTGCCCTCTTTTCATCTCTATCCTTCTCCCAGCCATTCCCCAGTTACTTATTCCGGCAGTACTTTCATCCTCTATGTTTAATTCCTTGAGGTTCTCTCACCATCTGCTCACTCTTTCTTCCTTCAGCACCAGCAATCTGCCATTTTTATCTTTCACTCCCCTTTTATCATCTTTATCATCCTGTCTTAATTTCTTAACCTTCTTCCAGAACATATTCTTACATTCCATCTATTTTACACTCAAATTCCTTCCAAACTCCTCATCCACTCTCTTCTTACTAATCTTTTCACTTCTCTTATCTACACATAGCTCTCTATTCCGTCTCTTAACTTCCTGCATGCCTCTGCCTTCCATCCACTCACTACATGCTTTCTGCCTTTGTGTCAGCTAGTCACACCGCTTCATTCCACCATGCTATTCCTTGCACCCCCTTTCGCCTTCTCTTCATCCCACATACCACCTCACATGTTGCAAAGATTTCTTCTGTGAATACCTTGGACGTATCTTACACCTACCCCATCTGCTCCAAATCATATCTACCCAATCGTTCCTCCACTGCTTTCTTTTATTCTGCCCTTATTTTCATCCTTCTACAACCTATCCACCCCCTTTGTATAGACTGTTCTTCATGCCCTTCTCTCCGTCTATTCTTCTAGTGTATTTGTACCTTGACTCTCAGCACTACTAAGTGATGGTCGGAGAGTCCACATCCCCAACCTCTGTATGTTTTCCCATCGAGCACATTCCTAATGCTCTCATCCACACACACACACACACACACACACACACACACACACACACACACACACAATCAATCATTGCCTTCCGTTCATCCAGCGAACCACTTATCCGTCTCACCACTTGCCATGTTTACCTGTGGATCATATTGTGCATAAATAGGGTATTAGCTCACACCAACACCCTCCCCACACAAATGTCCACCAGAGAACTACCATTCCCAACCATTTCTGCAGGTACACTCTAAGCACCGACTACTCCATCCACCTACACATTCCGCACTTTTCCATTCATAGCTCCAATCAAAAATTTTGCTCCTCTCAGACTTTTCCATGCATGCTTCCGCATTTGCCCTGAACTCATGTTTCACTCTACTTGCACAGTCTTCTGTCGGCGCATATACACACACACAGTTGCCCTTGCTTGCATTCCTATTTTCAGTCGTATTCACACATTCCGTGAACGAACTGACCCATACTCTCTTATATTACAGTATCCTTCTATCTCTTGCACACAACAAACATACACCCTCCATTTCCCTTGTATTCCCACCTACTCCTACATATGTACCCAATCCATACTCCCACTCTCTCGCATTCTCACCCCTCAGTTTAGTCTCAGTCAGTCCTCATACCAGTATGTCAACTTCTGCATCCTCAAGCACCTGAATCTCTCTCTCTCTTTCACTTCGTCATCTGCATCCCTCACATTCCATGTTGCTATACTCAGCGCGTCCCTTGTCTGGTCCTTGGTTGTCACTCGTAGGTCTGTTCGGGTCCGAGGCATTTTGTTTGTCATTTTAGTTAGTTGTTTTACGGGGAGAGGCACTAACCCTTCGCAGACCCACTTGTTGGCCCGTAAAGAACGGTTACATGGTTACCACCCAGCATATTAAATGATTTCCAGACTTACAGCAAATCATTTGGTATGTCACTCAGTGTAAAGTCACCCTGGAGTAGCCCTTGACTGAGTAAGCGGATGATAGTTTCCCCCATTTAATAATAATAATAATGGTAATACTACTACTACTACTACTACTACTAATACTAATACTACTACTAATAATATTAATAGTAGTAGTAGTAGTAGTAGTCATAATAATAATAATAATAATAAAGTTATAATGGTAATGATAATTCCTGGTAATGCTGTTGAAAATAAACATGATAACTTATAATAATAATAATAATAATAAAGTTATAATGGTAATGATAATTCCTGGTAATGCTGTTGAAAATAAACATGATAACTTATAATAATAATGATAATAATCATGATAAAAAAAATCATGATTATAGTGATAATGATAATGACGATAACGCTGTAGATGATAATGATGATGATGATGATAATTATGATGATGGTGGTGGTTGTGGTGGTGGTGGTGGTGATGACGATGGTGATGATAATACTGATTATAATGTGATAATGATATTGATAATAATATTAATGACAATGGTAATTATAGTATGATAAAAATGATAACGATAATGATAATGATAATAATGCTGATACTGATGATAACAGTAATAATGATGATCATTGGTGAATGATGAAAATGATGATGGTATTGGTGGTGGTGGCGGTGATGATGATGATATTAAATAATAATAATAATAATAATAATAACAGAAAGGCAAGACACCTGAGCAAATGCACGAAATAACTTACAAGATATAAAAACAATCACATAACTACAGGCCACTTCCCAGTCAAACTCCCACCTTCCCCGTAATCGCATTTCAAGCAGATATAACACGTTCGTCTCTTGGGACGGATGTTTGGTTGTTTGATGGATCCACGCCAGTCTTTTTAACACCTGTTGGGGCCATAAAATAATTGTACAGGTTTATCTTAAAAATCTGAGAAAGCTGACTCGCGATACCAGGCCAAGGTACACTACATGAATATAGTTATTTCAGTTTAATTTGGCTCGGAGTTTCAAACTTTTGTCACTTATTCCTGGCAGGGATATAGTAAGGGGCGTAGGGATGTACCCCCCACCCTCTGTTTCCGGCATATTTAAGATTACTTACCATGAAAGAACATTGTAAAAAAAAAAAAAAGTCACTGCGCTTGCGTGTGTCCTATATTATTGTACTTCTATAATCAGCAAAAGCAAAATAAAAATGCGTTTTGATTTTTGATTGCATAAATAGTTAAATGATACTTCTGCTAGGCATCACATCCGCCCCAATTTCCAAACTGCTGGATCCGGCCTTGTATTCCACGTGTACCGCAGTGACAGAGAACAGTACTACCACCCTACATCCTTTCCATAGCACTTCTTCGTGACTAGCGTCATTTTTATGCGTTAATCTGTTGTAAGAATCCAGTATTGAAGATGGAGATATTTGAATTTTAGTCCAAGTTGCAGTATTAACAGTATAGTAATTTTCAAGCCAGATGGTACAAAAATAAACGCGTGAGGCCGCGGCAATGAGGGTCGGCAAGAAGAGCCAAAATACAACTAACACCAATACCTAGGAGAGAGAGAGAGAGAGAGAGAGAGAGAGAGAGAGAGAGAGAGAGAGAGAGAGAGAGAGAGAAATAAACATTTTCTCCTGAATAATATAGTAAAAGGAACTCCCTTTTGATACACGTAAACCCTATCTAACAAAATCGATATGCCTCAGAAATTACGTCTTTTCGGCCGACAGGCAAATAACTCAAACTTTAGTCTCTATAGGATTATGGTCAAGGGTATGCATTACCATATAAATGAGCAATACACCTGAAAGCAAAAAGCATTATGTCATGGACGGATGTTTTCCTGCCGGTAAAACTAATACCATGTAGAATATTTTTGAAAGGTAATTAGCTGAACGCAGCTGCCCTTGAGCGCCACGATTTTCGTACGACGGATAATAATGGGATGTTTGGGTCCAGTGGGGTTGTTTGGGTCCAATCTGTAGCCATTTTTATTAAGTTTTAAAACTGATAAATAATGTAATCCTCTGTAAAAGTGTCATTTGATCTGTATTACTTCATCTGTTCATAAAGTTTTCTGTGTGAGGGTATTCGCAAAAATTTTACAATATTTCCATTTCCAAGGAGACGTGATGAATATGCCGAATAAAGGATATGGCCGTTAATTATTTAATTTTTCCTTTCTTTTCTAGACTGACCACGTGATTTTGATCCGTTGATATTTCTTTATTGCCAAAACTAAACACGCTGTTAATATTTTCCTTAGTGCATTTTTTTTCTTCACTTATCTCAGACAAAACAGTTCAGTGCAAATTATACATTACAAAGCAAAATCTCCACAGATTAGTATGTTATCTCAAGTTCATCCTTCAGAATGAGTCCTGAAGAACAAAATATGTCCATGACTAACGGAGATACTGCCATTTAAAGCACACACACACACACACACACACACACACACACACACACACACACACACACACACACACACACAAATAACTTTGAGAAAATTAGCTTCACCGTTTCTTCACATATCTACTGATCCTCTGTGTTATTATTCATTCCTATATTTTGTGTTGTTTGAGCTTTGCTTTCAGGCCGGAAAGAGTGTCGAATAAAAAACATACTTTGGGGTAGTTACCAACTCCATAACTTCGTCTCTCGGATGGTTCTATAACCACCCGGCACAATGAGGTCCTACTGTGGCCTCGTGTGTGTCAAGAACGTATACAAAAATCCGCATACACACACAGTCGAGCAGGGCAGTACTCCCGACGTGGATGGAAAGCTGATGACAGGGAGTGCTGGAGCTCCCGTTTCATCAGCCCTCAGGACTAGTTCCTGACCTTCCCCCTTTGCTGAACTTTTTCAGTGTCTCAGTTACACAGAGAGTAGGCCAGCATGCTCTCCAGTACAAATTTCTCTAACTATCTACACCAAACTACATGCACAGTACACACTACACTTCCTATTCAAAATTCAACAAAAATGGCGTCTTTTCACCAAGCCTCGGAGTCCCCAGGGGGGGGACCATAAATGCCCCCACCATCCACCCCTCTCCCGGTGACGACTCGAGGTGCCTGGAACCACTGTCTGACTCTCTTCTTCTTCATTTCTGCAACATTCGCGGCCTTTCCTCTAACTTTCGCTCTGTTGACCACCACCTCTCCTCCTCTAAACCTCACCTTCTTTTTCTAACGGAGACTCAGCTGTCTGAGGCAACTGACAGCAAACCCTTTTCTGTATCCTCCTACTTTCTCTATACTCATTTCAAAGCCAAAGGCGGCTGTTGTGTATATATACGCAACGACTTATCTTGCTCTCGTGTTCCTGAACTCGATTCTTCTGAATTCTCTACACTCTGGCTTCGGCTTTCCTGTCATTCTCTGACTAAATATATTTGTGCTGTTTACTTATCCCCTTATTCTACTTACTATCAAAAATTCTTCGAGTATCTTACTTCTACGATGGAACACATTATATCCATTTCTCCTTTCTCTGAAATCTCCATTCTAAGAGATTTCAATGTTCATCGCCACCTTTGGCTCTCCTCTCCTTTCACTGATCCACCTGGTGAACAAGCCTACATCTTTTCTATCCTTAACGACCTAGAGCAGCTTGTACAGCACCCTACCCGTATCCCTGACCGCCTTGGAGAGAGCTCCAACATACTTGACCTTTTCCTCACAACTAATCCTTCTGCTTACTCTGTTAATCTTTTCTCTCCGTTGGGCTCCTCCGATCACAACCTTATTACCTTAACCTGTCCTATCACTCCGGTACGGCCTTTGGACCCTCCAGGGAAACGTCGTCTGTGACATTTTGGAGCCGCGGACTGGGAGGCCCTCAGGCAGTACTTCTTTGATTTTCCCTGGAATGATTATTGCTTCCATGGCCGGGAGCCATCTGAGTGTGCCTTGCGCATTACGGAGGTTATTCTCTCGGGCATGGAAGCATACATTTCTTTCTCTTATCCTTTGACTAACGCAAGAAAGCCTTGGTTTAATCACGCTTGTTCTAATGCTGTCCGCAACAAGTAAAGGGCCTACATAAGGCACCGGAGCCAACCCACCCCTGAATCACATCATCTTTACGTTTCTGCCCGGAATCGTGCTAAGTCTGTTCTTCGCTCTACTAAAAATAATTTCATCCATACTAAATGCTCTCAACTCTCCAACTCGAATTCTTCCCGCTCCCTCTGGCACCTTGCCAAATATCTTTCTAACAACTTTACCTCATCATCCTTCCCTCCTCTTTTCTACTCTGATGGTTCTGTGGCTATTTCTTCTACTGATAAAGCAGATCTCTTCGCACAGACTTTCTCCTCCAATTCCACCTTAGACGATTTCGGTGCTGTTCCTCCATCACTTCCCCCCTCTGACTTCCTCATGGCTGACATTAAAAATTTTTCAGTTGATGTATTTTCTGCCATCACTGGCCTCAGTACTAACAAGGGATATGGGCCTGATGGAGTCCCTCCTGTTGTTCTCAAGAACTGTGCTTCTGTGCTTACACCCTGCCTAGGCAAACTCTTTCACCTTTGTCTGTCAACTTGTACCTTTCCTTCTTGCTGGAAGTTTGCTCTCATTCAGCCAGTCCCAAAGAAGGATGACCACTCCCAACCCTCCAACTATCGTCCAATTGCTTTAACGTCCTGTATTTCAAAAGTTTTCTAGTCAACTCTCAATAGAAAAATTTTAAGGCATCTTTCCTATCACAACCTTCTTTCCGATCGTCAATATGGGTTTTGTCAGGGATGCTCCACTGGTGATCTTCTCACCTACCTTTCAGACTCCTGGTCATCCTCCTTTCGGGACTTTGGTGAAAGCTTTGCCATTGCACTTGACATCTCAAAGGCTTTCGATCGAGTCTGGCATAAATCTTTAATTTCTAAACTGCCCTCCTACGGTTTCTATCCTTCTATCTGTGCCTTCATCGCTAGCTTCCTTTCTGGTTGTTCTATAGCCGCTGTTGTAGACGGCCATCGTTCTTCTCCTAGATCTATCAACACTGGTGTTCCCCAGGGCTCTGTCCTATCACCAACTCTCTTCCTTTTATTCATCAATGATCTTCTAAGCTGTACATCTAACCCTATCCACTCATACACTGATGACTCCACCCTTCACCTTTCCATTCGGTTCCCGCAACGCCCATCTCAACAGGTACTTCAACAAACAAGGGATGAGGCTATGGCACACCTAATGTCTGACTTGGCTCGTATCTCTGACTGGGGTAAAAATAATATGGTTGTTTTTAATGCATCTAAGACTCAGTTCTTATACCTATCAACCCGACAAAAATCTTCCACAGGTATACCCACTAATGTTTAATAATATTCAGATTAATCCTGCATCATCGTTGAACAAGCTTTGGGTTTCATTTACTCGGGACTTATCTTGGAAAGATCATATTACATCTCTTGTAAAATCTGCTTCCAAGAGATTGGGTGTGCCAAGCCGACTCTGCTCTTTCTTTACCCCTGCACAATTGTTGACTCTATACAGGGGTTTTATCCGCCCCTGTGTGAAGTACAACTCTCATGTGTGGGGCGGCTCCCCACATACAGCTCTTCTCAATAGGGTGGAGTCAAAGGCTTTTCGTCTCATTAACTCTTCTCCTCTTACTGACTCCCTTCAACCTCTGTCTCTTCGCCGCACTGTTGCATCTTTATCTCTTTTCTATCGCTACTTTAATGGTCACTGCTCCTCTGAACTGTCTGCTTGCATTCCTCCACCTCTACGACGGGCGCGTAGCACCCGTCTGGCAGCAAACACTCATCCCTTTTCTGTCCAACTCTAATGCAAGAGTTATCCGTTACTCCCAGTCTTTCATTTATGCAACAGATCAGCTCTGGAACTGTCTCCCTCTGTCTATATTTCCTGCTGCCTATGATCTCCAGTCTTTCAAACGCAGTGTGTCCAGGCGTCTCAAAATGATCGGATCTTGAATTTGGCTCTCTATTGTATTTTGTTTTTCTCTTGGAGGGAACTGTAACTGCGGGCTCATGGCCTTTGGTTCCTTCTTCCTCGCATAAACACACACACACACACACACACACACACACACACACACACATATATATATATATATATATATATATATATATATATATATATATATATATATATACATACCGGTATATATAAATCTATACATACATACACACACACAGATATATATATATATATATATATATATATATATATATATATATATATATATATATATATATATATATATATATGCAGTATATATCGGAAGAGACCCACCAGGGCTTGTACACACATCTTCATCATTATTTGCTAACGTTTCGGTACAATACTTTTCCCATCATCAAAACCTAATATAAAATGTAGGGGACTGTACACGTCATTTTTCCCTACAATACTGTAGTCATAATTTATGAAATAAAAGTACATATAATTTCTGCATTAAAGGCGGAAGGTTAAAAGTGCAAAATGAATAATTTTGGGTGAAATTAAGTTTCCTGAAAATAATGATTTTGAAAGGTCTTTCATGGTTAAATAAAAAGAAGTCTCAAGCCGGGTCTGGTAAATAAAACCACTAGTCCTTGCAAAGTGTGGCAAGAATTCATTGACGAATGAAAAATCATTTGTAAATACCAGAATAAAAATCCTAAAAGGTAATTCTATAATGCTTTAAAAGACGGAATAGTTAGCAAAAGTTTACTTGGTAAGAAACCTGTGTAAGGACTAATGTAAAAAAAAAAAATATATATAAAAAGCGTCCAAAACATGTAATCTAAAAAGGCAGTAATTCTGTAGATACCTCATTCTTGCAGATAGTAGGTTTGTCTCTGTATGACAGAAGGCACTCCATTATTAACAGGTCACCGTCTGAGGAGGAGGTGATCAGCACAGAAAAACTCTCCGTGGACATAATAGGGCGATCGTTGTCGTGAGCATGTTTACTACTTGCTGAGAAAGGCGGGCTGGTGATAGGATAGTTTGTTCGACCAGACCGACAAAAATGTTCATAGATGCTTGTTTTGAGGTATCGTTTCGTCTTCCTATATACAAAGCACAGGAGCTTTGACACTAATTGATATACGACGTACGATTTCAACTCCTCAGAAATCACATTTTTGAACTTAAAGAATGACTGGATGATGCAATTTGCCTTGAAAACTTCATTCATTTTTTTCATTCATTGCCAGACGCCATGTATCCCAAACGGGGTGGCCAAGGGCTTAGAGTTAATTGTTTTACAGGGAGGGGCACTAATCCTCCACCAACCCCACTTGACACGTAGGGATGCCAACAGCATCTGGTGTTCCCAGGCGGTCACCCATCCAAGTACTAACCAGACCCAACGTTGCTTAACTTCGCTGATCGGATGGGAAGCGGTGTACTCAACGTGGTATGGCCGTTGCTGTGGTTAAAATTCACGTAGGAAGCTGCTTAAACGTTTACAGAATAAAGAGCTGCTTTTCCCAGAAAAACAATGTGGAAATATTTCACATCTCTAGGTACAGTATGTGATTTAAAGATGGGCAAAGTAATTTACCCAGTGTTTTACCGATATATACATCAATGAAATTTAATGGAAATTAGTTCTTATGTAATATATTTCTCAGGTGTCGTAGTTCACCATCAAACTTAAAACTGTCTGAACAAATACGAAAAGCTCGTGTGGCTGTTGTTACCACCAGATTTCGTTTGTATTCTATGGGAATGAAAAACGTGAATTTTGAGCACAAACCCATGAATGTTGTTTTTCTGTATATTGACGTCGTAAAAGAATTGGACTGCCTATTTATCTTGATATCGAGATAAGAGAGCATGTTATTTTCCTCGTTCGAAAGTGAACTCTATGCTGTTATTCTGAGAGTTGGGGTACTCTAAAAACAGCGGAACATGGTCAGCAGACTTAATCAGCAAGAAGGTGTCATCTGTGTAACACCTTTAGAACAAAGGTTTAAAATTCTGTTGCTAGTATTCAAGCCATTTGTCTTCGTGGTGACACAGAGAAGCGTTTGCTAATGTTGGTCCAAGGAGGGAGTCCATCAGCACACCATCTTTCTGTCGATATGTGGTGCCATTAAACAAGAGACAGTCACTTAAAGACATTGTTAGAAGTTCCTTGAATTGGGGTTTACTTTAGCTGTAGACTTTATTAGTTCCGTTAAACAGAGATTTTCGGCACAAATATTAACAGTCTTCTTGAGGGGGATATTAAAATAATGATTTTACATCAAAACTAGGCATCATGCAGTCGGTAGCATTTAAGTTGCAGAAATCCTTAACGAAATAGAATGAATCCTTTACAGTATACTGGTTGGCAGTTATAGGTGAAATGCATGGGAGTAAAAATTTCGCTAGGTCATAGTTACTGTATACAGTATGTACCGATGGCAGAAAGGATGGGCAGTAAGGGACGGATTTCTTTATGAACTTTGGGTAAGCCGTACATAATGCCGGGTCGTGAACCAGATACGTATAATTTAGACTAAGTTTCGTTGTCAGTAGCACCCGCAGATTTTATTTCCCTTAGGGAACTGTTCGATTTGTCCTCATCCTTTATGATCACCGAAAACAAGACGCAGTTAACATTCTCAAATTTGTTTTATCTTGGATTATGTATAGCATTTTGTTGACGTAAACATCTGTGTCCAGGAGCACTGCTCCATTTCCCTTATTTGGTCGTGTAATAACAATATTATGGTCAAATGATTTTTCTTTCAGGACAGATAACTCTTCTTTGTTAAGAGAATGAGCCATACTGTTGTGTTTAGAATAAAAAGTGGAAATGCTAGATATCTAATTGATTTCTACAGGAAAATAAATCCTTTAGAATTCTTATAATAAAAGTTATAAAATCCTATTATCGTATATAATTTTTCAGCGCTAAGAAAGTGATCTAAAAACCTGGGTTTACCTTGGTTGATGACATACTTTAATCCTCTGGCAAGTACTGATTTCTCTGTGTTGGTGAGAACCCTAGAGTAGTTGAAAATTCCATTATTTGGAGGTATGATAGCAGTGGGATCAACATATCCGAGTTTGTATCGTTTCCTTCGTTGAACAATTCTATTCTTGACATGGCAGTAACATTCCTTTTCTCTATTAGATTACACAAATGACTAAAATCTAGCCGTGACATACGCGATTTAAGCTGATCTATTTTTAGTTCAAATTTCTGGCACAGAATATTTCGAGAGCGACGCATGCAGGTTATCTCCTTCTGCAAAAACTGTCGTTGGCAATTCCTATACAAGCGTGTCTGCTGAACCTTTCTATTGTGTAATTTGAACTTGAGAAAATTAGGAGTTAAGTTCTGTTCTTAGTAGGAGGCCAGGACGTTGATATCATATTGCACAATCCTCTTCTTGTAGTCCAAACGTTCTGCTTCTCTACAGACAAAACACTGGTCGTCCATATCGACGAGTGAGAATATCAGCCACTGACTTCTTGCTTGGAAAGTGTAAGTCTTAATAGTTTTTAGACATAAAGGACTGTGCATGTAACATTCTTCCTTACAATATTGTTGTCATCAGTAATAAAATAACATTAATTTTTGCGTAATAGCCTTAAGGTAAAAGTGCAAAACAGTTTTTAGACATAAAGGACTGTCCATGTAACATTCTTCCTTACAATATTGTTGTCATCAGTAATAAAATAACATTAATTTCTGCGTAATAGCCTTAAGGTAAAAGTGCAAAATAAATAATTTTGGGTGAAATTAAACTACGTGAAAATAATGAATTTAAAAGGTCATTCCAGGTCAAATAAAAAAAATCAAGTCGGTCTGGTAAGTAAAATTAATAATAAAACAAAATAAATAAAAGAAACCATAAGTCCCTGCTGAGTGTGGCAAGAAATCATTGCTTTCCAAGCAACAGACCCAGATTGATGTACTGTACATATATATATATATATATATATATATATATATATATATATATATATATATATATATATATATATATATATATATATATATATAAATAGAGAGAGAGTGATGCATGTATCTCTCTCTCTCTTTCTCTCTCTCTCTCTCTCTCTCTCTCTCTCTCTCTCTCTTCATATATCTATATCAATCTATCTTTCTGTCTATATGGAGCCTTTGTGGTACAGTGGTAAAGTGTGCTTATTCGTACATGGGAGAGCAAGGCTTCGCGCCCTGCTAGGACAATAAACTTTGGGAGCGTTCTTCCAGCCACGCACTGCTTTGGTAGACATAAGGGGTACTGTGGTTGAACCAGTGTCGTGTACTATAAAGTATGCTTGCACCCAGTTGGCTTGCGTGGGTCGATTACACTTGGTTCACAGACTACACACACATCCAAAGTCACTTCATCACAACAGTCACACTTACAAGCACTTCTTACCCTACATACAATCTCTACCAGACAGCGTAAGCCATTTGGTAGAGATACATTGGCTGTATCGCTCCCACTTTCGTCGGGATAGGCCGGTCCTGCAGTGGACAATCAAACGTCTGATGGTGATGATGATGATGATGATGATATATATATATATATATATATATATATATATATATATATATATATATATATATATATATATATATATATCCAAGGCCAGGATCCAACTGTTACTTGGCCCATCTCCGTGTGGTAGATAGGGGAAGGCCTTGCAGATATACGAAGTACCGTCTTAGATGGCGTGGACCATGGGACCCCCTATAGATATATAGGGCTCTACCAATTATACTCAATAAGGGACACATCTCATCAGAAACTATGTGATAGGGAGGTGAGATTTACCACAATCCCCCCCACATTATATGAATTCTACTGTTATTGAGTTCATGGGTGTTCCTGTTGGATCATCATCTACTAAAGGTCCAACCGCACCACTTCCTGTGCTTACAGGCAGTGTTCCAGTGAAAGTGACTAGGCATCGTCTCGGCAAATCAGAGACCAGGACATTAAACAAACTGAAATCCATGAAGATCTACACGTACAGTTTAAGACGCCTCGCAGATTACAAACTTGATATCTTAATGACTGAATTAGAAAACATTAGTCTGCATATTGCAGGTTTGAGTAAGAACCGCAGAAAAGAAGAACAATTAATTTGTCCCGAAGACAGCAGCTACCTAACTTACTACAGATAAAAGCAAAATGAAAGAGTTAGTGGTGAAGGATTTCTAATTAACAGAAATCTTACAGGAAACATTGTTTAAATCAGCAGTGTATATTACAGAGTACCATGGATTCAAACTGGACTAAGGGAATTATACACCCTGAAATTAATACGAGTATATGCACCGACTTCTCAAACCTCACATTAAGAAATAGATATTTTCTATGACGACATCTCCCAGAATATGGAAGAAGAAAAGACCACAGATACTATACTCATGGGGGAATTCAATGCAAAAGTTGGCAGGTCAAAAAATGGAGAAGCATGTTTGGGAAAATTCGTTGTAGAGAAGGTAATGACAGAGGTGAAATGGTGTGGTTTTTTTTTTCTGAAATGTATAACACATACTATAATGAACACATACTTTCACGACAGATAAGGAAGAAAATGAGCCTAAAGAAGTCCAGATGGAGAAACAAAACATGAAATCGACTTCGTTATAGCAGATAAGAATAAGACGATCATAAATGTCGCAGTTATCATCAAAGTAAATATAGGATGTGACTATAAAATGATGGGTTGCACAGCCAGAGTCGGTTCAGAAGCGCAAGAAAGAAGCTGATTAAAAAATAAAAGATATGTCCAATAAAAGTAAGCAAAAACACAGTCGCCTTCCAGTTAGAAATAACGGACACATTTGGGGCTCCAAGTTATGGTGAGTGTGACATTGATGAGTTGAATGATAGACTAACAAAAGTGCTGAGAATCAGCGGAGGTAGTAGGAAAACCAGTACAACCAAAACCAACATGTGTTCAAGATTGACCTTCGAGTTAATGAAAAGAAGAATGGAAATGAAAGCAGAAACAAAGAAACATGAAATATACAGAGCAGAACTAGATAAGCTTATCAACAATAGGAAGAGAGAGAGAGAGAAAAAGGAAAGAGAGACATGGATCAGATCAAAGAAACCATCTAAAAAGAAAAAAATCTGGAACAGATCAGAAATAAAATGATACTAGGAAAACAGCAAATTATATCACTGAAAGACAAAAACAGTGAAGCTGTTAAATACAGAGATATGATGATGAAGAGAATTGAAGAATTTTACAAAGAACTGTATGCATCAAAGACAATAGTACCAATAGCTAAGTTTTCAGTTGACACGAGTAAAATACCTATGGGAGCACCAGTCGAACACACACACCACGTAGCCAGCCAGGAGACAGGACATGTGTGCTGGGCAATCCCCAGGTCCTGTCCTCCCCCCTTACTACTTTTTTAACCAGCCCATATCCCACTGACCGGGCTAATGTATGGCCCGGCCTGCACTGTATGTGCAGGAAATCTTTAAACGAACGAACTAACCAGTCGAAGTATACATTTCTCTCAAAGGTATGAAAAGAGGGAATACCCCAGGAGAAAATGGAATATTAGCAGATTTACTGTCAGACTCGGGAGTAGAAGTATAAAACAGGCTCACCTACTTATTAGGGCAGTGTATAAAGATAAAAATTCCCCAAACATTGTGTATTGTAATACGTATTTTTCTTAACAGAAAAGGCGACTCAAAAGATCTTAGTAAATGCCAACCCATTACCTTATTACCAGTTATTTACAAACCCTTCACTAAAGTCCTTGCGAAGAGAATAACAACAAATTCGGAAGAAATCCAGCCTCGTGAACAGGCAGGATTCTGAAGCGGGTATTCGACAGCCGATCATCTACACAATATGAATAAACTAACTGAGCAAATCACAGAATATAATAAACCAGTGTGCATAGTTTTTGTTGATTAAGAAAAGTCTTTCGACTCAGTGGAACACATAGCAATTATAAATTCATTGCAAGAACAAGGAGTAGAAGAGAACATTATAAATCTGCACGAAAATATATATAAAGAGGGAACTGCTACAGTTGAATTACATAAAGACTCTGAAAAACTTAAGATCGAGAATGTGCGTGAGTCAGGGAGATACAATTTCACAATTATTATTTACAGCATATCTCGAAAATGTGAGTGCATTGAAGTATTTGGGTAGTGTGATGAGGAAGGATGGAAGTTTGGAGGGTGAAGTGCTTGAAAGGGTACAACAAGGAAGAAAGGTTGTTGGTTCTTTGAAAGCAATGATAAGAAACAGGGAAGTAAGCATGGAAGTGAAAAAGCTACTACATGACAGTATCGTGATACCAACTCTAACGTATGGAAGTGAAGCTTGGACCTTGTTGGAGGGACAGAAGTCAAGAGTGAGAGCAGTGGAAGTGAATGATTTGAGGGGAGCATGTTGTGTTACATGGAGAGACAGGCTGACAAATGAGGATGTGAAGGAGCGTTGTGGTGTGGATGTGGATGTGACAGGAAGCATTAGGAGAAACACACTGAAGTGGTTTGGCCATGTGGAGAGGATGGAGAGTGAGAGACTGATGAGGAGAGGGAATGTGAGTGAGGTGGAGGGGGGGAGAGGGAGGGGGAGGCCAAAGATGAGATGGAGGGATAGGGTGGAGAGGTATATAAGAGAGGGGTGTGTGAACTGGGAGGGGCAATTAAATGGCGGGTTACAGGACGACATGGAGGCGATTTGTTTGTGGCCATCCCTTACGGGATTAAGGCGTCTGGCAATAGATAGATAGATAGATACCTCGAAAGTATTTTCAGAAGGGAGAACAAAGGAGTAAACATAGGTGAAGAAACCTAAACTATTTAAGATCTGCAGATGATATTGTTCTAATCTCAAAAACAACAGGGACATTGCAAGAAATGTTTAATGAACTAAAAACAGAGAAGTCCCAAAGTTGGGGTAAAGATGTATCGGAGTAAAACTAAGTTTAATCCAAACACCCCAAAGGGCGTCATCAGAATAAACGAAGAAATTCTTAATGAAATCAAGGAGACAATAACTTCGGGCAAATACTAAAACTAACGAGAGACCATGATAGCAAAAAAAAAAAACATTCAATTGGATGGAAAGTTTTCGGTAAACATACAGACATTATGAGAAGTGGCTTGCCAATATGTATGAAACGGAATGTATATAATGCATGTAGGTATAATCCCAGCTATGAAGTACGGTTGTGAAACCTGGAAACTGACAAATTCGATGAAAAATCAACCAATTTTTTCTCAAAGAGCATTTGAAAGGCCAGTGTTAGGAATATCTTTGAGAGACGAGAAGAGAGTAAATTGGGCGAGAGAAGATACTAAAGTCAAAGACAATATAGACGTTGTAAAAGACCAGAAATCGAGATGGTCAGGTCATGCACCGATGGAGCAAGGAGCTGACTGACTGGACTCCAGAGATTGTATGCGTAGCAGAAAAAGGCCAGAAATAAGGTGGAGAGATGAGACATAGGAGTCTGCAGGTAAAACATGGCAGAGATTGGCTCAATCAAGGAATTCGTGGAAAAGATTGGGGAAAATTCATACCCAGTAGTGGATTTGCAATGGCTGATGAAGATGATGATGATGATGATGACAAACATATCTAGATTGATAGGTACACACACACACACACACACACACACACACACACACACACACACACACACACACACACACACACACACACACACACACACATCTATCTATCTATCTATTGCCAGACGCCTCAATCCCGTTTGGGGTGGCCACAAACAAATCGCCTCCAAGTCGCCCTGTCCCTCGCCATTTCACTGCCCTGCTCCCATCTCACACACCCCTCTCTCATATACCTCTCCACCCCATCCCTCCATCTCATCCTCGGTCTCCCCCTCCCTCTTCCCCCATCCACCTCACTCACATACACTCTCTTCGTCAGTCTTTCACCCTCCATCCTCTCCACATGGCCAAACCACCTCAGTGTGTTCCTCATAACGCTTCCTATCACATCCACATCCACACCACAACGCTCCTTTATATCCTCATTCGTCAGCCTGTCTCTCCACGTGACTCCACAGGCTCCTCTTAAATAACTCATTTCCACTGCTGTCACTCTTGACTTGTGTCCTTCCAACAATGTTCAAGCTTCACTTCCGTACGTTAGAGTTGGTATCACAATACTGTCATGTAGTAACTTTTTCACTTCCATGCTCACTTCCCTGTTTCTTATCACTGCTTTCAAGGAACCAGCAACCTTTCTTCCCTGCGAGTGATGAGAAGGGTGGGTGGTGAACTGAATGAAAGGAAGGCAATGATTGATTATGTGTGTGTGGATGAAAGGATGCGAAGATGTGTAAAGGATGCAGGAGTGTATAGAGGTTGGGGGAGTGGACTTTCTGACCACTACTTGGTGGTGGCCAGAATTAGGATGCAAGTAAAATGGAGGAATAGAAGAAGGGAAAGACGAGAGGAAGGAGTAGTTGCAAGGAGAGTGGAAAGGTTACAAGAGGATGAGAAAAAGGCAGAGTATAAGAGAGAAGTGGAGGAACGATTGGGCAAATATGAATTGGAGCAGATGGGAGACGTGGAACGTATGTGTAAGATATTTACAGAAGAAATATGTGCAGCATGTGATGTGGTGTCTGGAAGGAAGAGAAGACGGAGGGGGGGTGCAAGGAACAGCGTGGTGGACTGAAGAGGTGAAACAGGCTGTGGCACAAAAGAAGAAAGCATACAATGAATAGATGAGAAATAGGGGCGTGGAAGAAGTTGAGAGGCGGAAGAGAGAGTTATATGTGGAAAGGAAGAGAGAGGTGAAAAGGTTAGTAAGAGAGAGTAAGAAGAGAGTGGATGAGGAATTTGGAAGGAATTTGAGTGTAAAGTGGAGGGACTGTAAGAAAATGTTCTGGAGAGAAGTGAAAAGAGTAAGACAGGGTGGAAGTGAAGTTAGCAGGGGAGTGAAAGATAAAAATGGTAGATTACTAGTGGAGAAGGGAGAAAAAGTGAGCAGATGGAGAGAACACTTTAAGGAATTGTTGAAGGTAGAGGATGGAAGTAATGCGAGTATAAGTGGCTGGGGAATGGCTGAGAGAAGGAGGGAGGTGAGAAGACAGGAAGAAATCAGTAGGATAGAAGTTGTGGAAGAAATGAAGAAAGTTAAATCGGGGAAAGCCCCAGGAATTGATGGAGTGTGTGGTGAACTGCTGAAGCATGGGGGAGAGATAGTAGTAGAATGGATGTGGAAGATGTGCAGATTGGCCTGGGAGGAAGGTAGAGTCACGGAGGATTGGAAGTCAGGTATAATTATTCCCTTGTACAAAGGAAAAGGGGAAAAAGAAGTGTGTGGTAATCATAGGGGCATTTGTCTTCTTAGTATAATAGGAAAAGTGTATGGTAGGATACTTATAGACAGAGTTAGAGAAAGAACAGAGAAATTAGTTGGAGAAGAACAGGGAGGCTTTAGGAAGGGAAGAGGTTGTGTAGATCAGATATTCATTCTTAGATCTTTAGTGGAAAAGTTTCTAGAGAAGGGAAAGAAGTTGTATGCGGCTTTCATGGATTTGGAGAAAGCATATGACAGGGTGGATAGACAAGGATTGTGGAAAGTGTTAAGAATATATGGAGTAGATGGGAAGTTGTTGAATGCTGTGAAGAGTATGTACGATGGTGCGAAGGCTGCAGTGCGTGTGGATGGTGAACTAAGTGAATTTTTCTCTTTGAAAGTTGGTTTGAAACAGGGATGTGTCATGTCTCCATGGTTGTTCAATCTGTACATGGATGGGGTAATAAAAGAGGTACAAGGTAGGGTAGTGGATGTTGGAGTGGCCCTGGTGAGAGAGGATAGTGTTTGGAAACTCCCTGTACTGTTGTTTGCAGATGATACTGTGTTGTTGAGTGAAGACGAAGGGAAGCTGCAAGGATTGGTGGATGAGTTTGAGAGAGTGTGTAAGAAACGGAACCTAAAGGTGAATGTAGGGAAGAGTAAAGTGATGGTCTTTGAGAGAGGTGAAGTTAGTGAATGTACAGCAAGGTTGGATGGTGAGGAATTGGAAAATGTGAGTACGTTTAAGTATTTGGGTAGTGTGATGAGTAAGGATGGAGGTTTGGAGGGTGAAGTACAGCACACACACACACACACACACACACACACACACATATATATATATATATATATATATATATATATATATATATATATATATATATATATATATACATAGACAAAGAGAAATGTCGTTTGTGTGACTCTGTGTATGTCATCTATAACAAATCGAGAGGGATGCGTATGGAACTCTAAGCAACTCTTTGCGACCAAATGAAATGTGTGCATTACAGGTGCCAGAGTTGCGCCTCTGGTGACCAAGATTAGAAGTAATCAGAAATAAACAAGTCAACATGGTGACAACATGGTAGCCAATTACCACGATTTTTTTTTCTTCAACCATATCCTTATTAGCAACATCGGGCTGGACTGGCGGGCGGACTGGTGGGTTGTGTGGCCGGGGTTGAGTGGATGGGTGGGTATGGAGGCACTGGGTGGGTGGAATGGATGGAAGAGTGAGAGGGTGGGTACAGTGGGGCAGGGTGGGAGGGGTGGGTAGGTGGGTTGGTAGGTGAGCAGGGTGGGTGGACAGGGTTGGTGGTATGGTAGGTAGTTGGATATTTGGTATATGGCTGGAATACGACCATGGGGAATATATTGCTTGGGTAATGGGCCAAAGGAAGAACACAGGTTCATGGGTAAAGTGACACCCTGTGGGTCTTCTCCTACAGGGGGAGTGATCACCGAGGGTCCCTGGCAATGCCGGTATGCACGATTATAGGGTTTTACCTGGGCAACTCCAGGTACTCCTGCCAGTAGTTGTAATAATTAAAATCAGCACACACACACACACACAAACACACACACACACAGGAATATACAGTATATATATATATATATATATATATATATATATATATATATATATATATATATATATCCACTTAGTGTTCTGGGAGTAGCTCTACACTGAGTGGCAAGCCAAATGTTTTCCTGTAAACCAGGAAAGCATTTACCTCGCTGGGTGGTAACCTTATAACCAACCGACACGTGTTCCCTACGTGACAACAAGTGGGTTGGCAGAGGGTTAATGCCCCTCCCTGGAAAACAGCTAACACGAACAAGAAGCCTCGGACCAGGATTGACCAAAAGTTGACGTTTAAGGACCGAACAAAGGACTTGATACGGATAGCTACCTGGAATGTAAAGGGTGCAAATGATGAGGTGAAAGAAAGAGAGATTGTCCAGATGCTTGAGGGTGCGAAAGTAGATGTATGTGGATTAACTGAAACTAAATGGAGAGGTGAGAGTGTGAGAATGGGAGTATGGATTGGGTATATGCGCGGGAGTAGGTGAGAATGAGAGGGCAAAAGAAGGAGAATGTATTGTTGTGAGTAAGATATGGAAGGTGAATATTAAAGAGTATGGATCAGTTGGCTCTAGGATTGTGTGGGTGAGAGTGAAAGTTGGACTACAAATGCGGGCGATTGTGTGCCTGTATGCACCAACGCAAGATCGTGCAAGTAGACTGAGAGTTGAGTTCTGAACAAATGTGGAAGCGTACTTGGAAAAGTTTGAAAGAAATGAGATTGTGTTTTTGATTGGAGATATGAATGAAAACGTAGGGAATGTGAAAGTGGATGGAGTAGTTGGTGAGTGAGGTGTGCCTGCAAAGATGGATTAGAATGGCAGTGCTTTAGTGGACATTTGTGCCGGGAAGGGGTTGGTGATAGCTAATACCCTCATCGGTCACAAAATGATCCACAGGTATACGTGGCGAGCGATGAGAAAGGTGGATGGTGAACTGAATGAACGGAAGTAAATGATTGATTATGTGTGTATGGATGAAAGGATGAGAGGGTGTGTGATGGATGCAAGAGTATATAGAGGTTGGGGGAGTGGACTGTCGGACCACCACTTGCTGGTGGGTCAAAACCAAAGTCCAAACAAAAGGGAGAAATAGGAGAAGGGAAGGAAAGGAGGAAGTAGTTCTTACAAGAAGGGCAGAAAAGCTACAAGAGGATGGAAAAAAGGCAGAATATAAGAGGGAAGTGGAGGAGCGATTGAGTAAATATAGATTGGAGCAGATGGGGGACGTGGAAGGTGTGTGCAAGATATTCACAGAAGAAATATGTGCAGCATGTGAGGTGGTGTGTGGGGTGAAGAGAAGACGAAAGGGGATGCAGGGAACAGCATGGTGGAATGAAGAGGTGAGAGAAGCTGTGGCACAAAAGAAGAAAGCATATAGTGAGTAGATGAGAAATAGGGGTGTCAAAGAAGTTGAGAGACGGACGAGAGAGTTATATGCAGAGAGGAAGGGAGAAGTGAAAAGATTAGTAAGAGAGAGTAAGACGAGAATGGATAAGGAATTTGGAAGGAATTTGAGTGTAAAGTGGAGGGAATGTAAGAAAATGTTATGGAAAGAGGTAAAGAGAGTTAGACAGGGTGCCAAAGAAGTTAGCTGGGGAGTGAAAGATAAAAATGGTAGATTACTAGTGGAGAAGGGAGAAAAAGTGAGCAGAGGGAGAGAACATTTTAATGAATTGTTGAATATAGAGAATGAAAGTAATTCAAGTATAAGTGGCTGGGAAATGCCTTGGAGAAGGAGGGGTGTGAGAAGAGAAGAATAAATCAGTAGGATGGAAGTTGGGGAAGCAATTAAGAAAGTTAAAATATGGAAAGCCCCAGGAACTGATGGAGCGTGTGGAGAAATGCTGAAGCGTGGGGGAGAGATAGTAGTAGAATGGATGTGGAAGCTGTGCAGTTTGGCCTGGGAGGAAGGTAGAGTCCCGGAGGATTGGAATTCAGGTATAATTATTCCTCAGTACAAAGGAACAGAGGAGAAAGAAGTGTGTGGTAATCATAGGGACATTTGCCTTCTTAGTGTAACAGGAAAAGTATATGGTAGGATACTTATTGACAGAGTTAGGGAAATAACAAAGGAATTAGTTGGAGAAGAGCAGGGAGGTTTTAGGAAGGGAAGAGATTGTGTAGATCAGATATTCATTCGTAGATATTTAGTGGAATAGTTTCTAGAGAAGAGAAAGAAGTTGTATGCAGCCTTCATGGATTTGGAGAAAGCATATGACAAGGTGGATAGACTAGGCTTGTGGAAAGTATTAAGAATAAATGGAGTAGATGGGAAGTTGATGAAGGCCGTGAAGAGTATGTATGAGGGTGCTAAGACTGCGGTGCGTGTGGATAGTGAACTGAGTGAATTTTTCTACTTGATGGTTGGATTGAAACAAGGATGTATCATGTCTCCATGATTGTTCAGTCTGCATATGGATGAGGTCATAAAAGAGATAAAAGGTAGGGCAGTGGATGTTGGAGCGGCCCTAGTGAGAGAGGGCAGTGTTTAGAAACTCCATATACTGTTGTTTGCAGGTGATATTGTGTTGTTAAGTGAAGACGAAGGGAAGCTGCAAGGCTTGGTGGATGAGTTAAGGAAAGTGTGTAAGAAACGAAATCTAAAGGTCAATGTAGGGTAGATTATAGTGATGGTCTTTGAGAGAGGTGAAGTCAGTGAATGTACAGTGATACTGGATGAGGAGGAAATGGAAAATGTTAGTGTGTTTAAACACTTGGGTAGTGTGATGAGTAAGGATGGAAGTTTAGAGGGTGAAGCGCTTGAAAGGGTGTAGCAACGAAGAAAGGTTTCCGATTCCTTGAAGCAGTGATAAGAAACAGTGAAGTGACCATGGACGTGAAAAAGTTACCACATGACAGTATTGCGATACCAACTCTAACATATGGATGTAAGGCCTGGACCTTGTTGGAGGGACAGAAGTTAAGAGTGAGAGCAGTGCAAATGAGCTGTTTGAGAAGAGCCTGTGGAGTCACATGGAGAGACAGGCTGACAAATGAGGAAGTGAAGTAGCGTTGTGGTGTTGATGTGAATGTGATAGGAAGCGTTAGGAGAACCACATTAAGGTGGTTTGGCCATGTGGAGAGGATGGAGAATGAGAGACTGACGAGGAGAGTGTATGTGAGTGAGGTGGAAGGGGGGAGAGGAAGGGGGAGGCCGAGGATGAGATGGAGGGATGGAGTGGACAGGCATATGAGAGACGGGGGTGTGAGCTGGGAGCAGGGCAGTGAAATGGCAGGGGACAGAGCAACATGGAAGAGATTTGTTTGTGATCACCCCTTACGGGATTAAGGCGTTTGTCTCTCTCTCTCTCTCTCTCTCTCTCTCTCTCTCTCTCTCTCTCTCTCTCTCTCTCTCTCTCTCTCTCTCTCTCTCTCTCTCTCTCTATATATATATATATATATATATATATATATATATATATATATATATATTGTTACGGAACAGAGGAAGATAATGTACACTTTAAGTGAGAATGCTAAAAATCACTACCGTCCCGTAAGGTTCCAGGTTCAAAACAAAAGAGTTAGGTAAAATTACAAGTTAAAGTTTAATGCTCAAACTAACAACAAAACATTCAGGACTCATAAGGATAATGTAATGGCAAAAACAGGTTGAATATATGGTTAACTGCAATAGCCTCTATTAACACAAAATTAGCATGAGTAAATTTATCTAAGTCAGCCCTGTTAAAATGAGATACCAGATAATACTCAGTGAATGCCAGATATATTATTACAGATACAAAATATTATTAATGATGACTGGAGAGACTTTGATGCATGGTCGTGGGGAGTTCGGACGTGTTTTTCTGGCTCTCCTCTAGCTTTCAGGGCTGCCTCACCGGCATTAGTTTTGTAAATAAAGCGATTAAGAGTTAGGTTAGCTAGTACTAATTCTCCACCCACCCTTTAGAGATATAGTAAGTGTCTATATCTGTTTCCTGAGATTGCCTTTGCTTACTCACCTCCGGAGTGTACCCCCCACTGATCGCTCTGGGGTGTGAGTTATACACGGGCGCGTCCTCCCGAGAGTGGTTTGAGAGGGTAATCTCAGGCTAGGTGTGTCTTTCCCAGCTCCCTTGTCCCTTGCTTGTTTTTCTCCTTCTTCCCACTTCCCCCGTGAGGGGGAAGTGGTTGCTATGACGGACGCCCCTACTGCCTCCCCCCCCTTCAGGGGGGGAGGTGGTCCTGACGAAAGTAGGAACGACCGGACTGACCACCCCCAGACTGACGGACGCCAGACTCGAGCCCCACTTGATATCCCAGTAGCAAATGCGACCTACGTCACCATCCATGCGCTAGGTTCCACTCCCCTGTCCAGTCTCAATCCCTTCCTTATCAAGAAGGTGATTGACCACTGTGCGGGAGAAGTCGAACAAGTTAAAAAACTTGCTAATGGAGATCTCCTGGTCAAAACTGTAAACTCGGCACAAGTAAAGGATTTGTTGAAACTGCGCAAATTCCATTGTTACGATGTCGAAGCCAAAATCCCAGTCTCCATGAATTCTTGCAAGGGTGTTGTCACTTGCAGGGATCTCATGGTGATGAGCGAGGACGAGATCGTAAGTGAATTGGCGCAGCAAGATGTCATAGAGGCTAAATTCATAACTCGCTACTCGGAAGGCATAAGGACGAAGACAGCAACTATCATCTTGACGTTTGCCAAATCTTCTCTTCCTAATGAAATAAAAGTTGGTTACGAAATTATTCACGTTCGGCCGTACATCCCTAACCCTTTGCGTTGCCTGAAATGCCAGCTGTATGGGCATGGTACAAAGACTTGTCGGGCTTCCCAGCCAGTGTGCGGCAAGTGTGCAAGCCAGGGTCATGATGCGGAAAGTTGCACATCAGAGACAGTACGTTGCTTTCACTGCAAGGGTACTCACTCCACTTAATCTAGGGATTGTCCCAAGTGGAAGGAGGAGAAGGAAGTCTGCACAGTGAAGGCAACTGAGGGTATTTCCTACTACGAAGCTAGGAAAAAGGTGAAGGAGTTGCATGCAACTCCCACGCCGAATAGGTCCTATGCTTCGGCGGTAATATCCCGTCCTGTGATGTGCTCTGTCGAGACGCAGACTGACCCTGTCTTTCTCGCTCCTGCCGCTCACAGTACATCTCCATCTCGACCTCCTGTCCGTTCCAACTCTCTCGCTGACATCCCTAAAGCTTCAACTTACTCTCAGGCTGCTGCTGCCTCTCCATCAGTACGGCCTAAAACGAAGCCTGACAAGCCTACTAAGAATAACATGACCACCCTCACGAAACAGTCACGTCCTCATGTCCTTCCGGTTCCTACTCCAGTGAGGGAGAGAAAGGTTAGCTCTTCCTCGGGGGAGGCTGGGAACCTAGTTATTGATGATAATATGGAGGTTTCCATTAACAAGCACCGGGATAGGTCCCCCGGTAGTCGCTCGCCTGCCGGCGGGCGACAAAAAAAGACAAAGCACACTGGCCCCCAACGAAAATCTTAAACCGTCGCTTTCACTGTATTACAGTGGAATTGTAGAAGTATTGGGAATAAGTTACAAAATATAGCAATCTTGCTTTCTATACACAGGCCAGACGTTGTTTGTTTACAGGAGACACGCCTGGAGGATCGTCCTGATCCTCCACAGTTCAAACACTACCACTCGTAAAGAAGATATGAAGGTCACGGAGTTTCCATTTACACACACAAATCACACCCACAAACGGAAGTGATTCTAAATTCTACTCTGGAAGCTGTCGCGTGCAGAGTAAAATTTAATAACACGTATCTGTCTATTTGCTCTCTGTACTGTCCTCCACATGGCCCCATTGATAGTGATGCTTTAAATTCACTAGTGGAACATCTGCCTGGAAATAAGTTAGTGTTGGACGATTTTAACGCCCATCACTATCAATGGGGTAGCTTGAGGATTGATGGTCGTGGGGAGCAAGTAGCCGACCTAATAGTACAGTCCAACCTCTGTCTTCTGAACGATGGTAGAGCGACTCGTGTAGATGATCGTACTGGTAACTTTTCGGCCATTGACTTATCTTTGGCCTCCCCTGGTATACATCAAGATCTCTCATGGGACCCTTACAACGACTCCTTGGGAAGTGATCATTTACCCATCTGTCTTTCTTATACACGCAACATCATTTCGGACCCTCCACCTCCAAAATTTAACTATAAGAAAGCAGATTGGGGATCCTTCTCAAGGATCGCCAATTTAGATATATCTGGGGAGACCATAGATGTTAAGGTCGAAAATATAACCCAATCCATATTACACGCAGCTGAGGCTGCTATTCCCAAGACTTCTACAGTTCATGCGAAGCATAGAGCACATTGGTGGACGCCGGATTGCCGACAAGCATTAAGAAAACGCAATAGGAGATACAGGATTTTTGATAGTCAGCCCACTGAGAAAAATTTTATTGCATACAAACAGGCACAGGCTGAGGCAAGGAGAATAATAAGAAGGGCCAAACGTGACTCCTGGCGGTCCTTTGTGTCCACGGTGACTCGCACAACACCATTACGTAAAGTCTGGTCCACCATAAGAATATTAAATAATAAAGGCCCATATTTCCCCATTACCACCTTGCAAGTAAATAATAACATCTATGACGAGCCCGTGGACGTTGCTAACATCCTCGCCAGGAGTTTTTCTCATGTAAGTAGCTCAGCCAATTATGACCCGCGTTTCCAACATCATAAATGCACGGCTGAGCTACAGATATTAGACTTTGCCACAGAAGACGTAAACTCCCCGTACAACCAAGAGTTTACGCTAGATGAACTGCTCCTTGCCCTTAAATCCTGTAAAGACACCAGCCCTGGACCAGACACCATCACGTACGGTATGATCCAGCATCTTAATCAGGACAACCTGATTAAGATGTTAGCATTGTACAATGAGATTTGGGCGTCTCGAACGTTCCCAAACTCATGGCACTTTGCGCACGTCATACCGATACCCAAAGAGGCTGGTCGTCTTATGAATCCCACTTCATTTCGTCCTATTGTGTTGACTTCTTGTCTATGTAAGGTCATGGAACGAATGGTTAACAATAGGCTTCTTTTTCTTTTAGAGTCGAAGAATTTGTTAAATGATCAACAATGTGGCTTCCGTAAATACAGAAGTTCACTAGATCATTTAATGAATTTGGAGCATTGTATTGCAGAGGCATTTGCCAATAAAGAATTCATGATAGGGGTGTTCTTGGACATCCATAAAGCCTATGACATGACATGGCGACACGGTATATTAATGAAGCTCTATGCTTATGGTTTAAGAGGAAATTTGCCTGTTTTTATTTCAAATTTCTTAAGGGACAGAACTTTCTCTGTCAAATTGCCCCGTAACGTAACATCGGATATATTTATCCAGGAAAACGGGGTGCCGCAGGGAAGTGTGCTTAGTCCTACTTTATTTAGTATTATGATCAATGATATTCTGTCATCAGCTCCCATCCCGAGGAATCTTAAATACTCACTCTACGCTGACGATTGTGCAATATGGCACTCTTCCCGTAATGCACAATTTTCGGCGGTGCGGATTCAAGCAGCCCTTGACTCTGTCCACCAATGGGCCTTGCAGTGGGGATTTAAGTTTTCCGTACGTAGGTGTGCCGCTATAGTTTTCACTAATCGTAACGTACCTAATTTGTGCTGAACTTTGGATAATCAGGCGGTACCATTTCAAAATTCTGTAAAATTTTTAGGAATACATTTTGATCGTAGAATGAATTTTAAACTTCATGTTAATACTTTGCTTGCTCGTTGTGATAAACCGTTAAATGTCCTCAAGTACCTAGCGGGTACTACCTGGGGTGCCGACAGAAAATCTTTATTAATGGTGTATAAGTCCCTTATTCGATCAAAGCTAGACTGTGGCGCACAGGTGTATGGCTCGGCATCTGATGCCACGCTGAAAGGATTGGATGTGTTACAGAATAAATGCTTGCGAATGTGTCTTGGAGCTGTACGGTGTACCCGTGTGGCTCGTATGGAAGTGGAGGCGAATGTGCCTCCCCTCCGTATTCGCCGTGACCACCTGGCCTTGTCCTACGGCATAAGGACATTAAGAAAAAGTAATATCGGCAATGTGGCCTGTACCCCCCTGTGTCAATACCACCACCTTCTGCGGGGGGTGCGTCGGCCACTTGCCGCTCGCCTCCACTTACTGACTCAGGAGCTTGATGTGGACCCCAGTGACTGTGACAAGTTGGTGCTTAAAAATATAGTGCCTTGGGAGCCACCCGGCTTTACAGTCGATGTTACATGGCTCCCAGCACCAAAGGCCAAGGCGCCGGAGGTGGAGGTCCACCACTTGTTTCGTAACATCATTGTTCGTCACTTGGGGTCCCATCAATTGTACACTGACGGCTCCAAGTCGAGTGAATGTGTGGGTGCAAGTGTGTGGTCGACTGAATGTGCCCTCAGGTATCGGTTGCCGACTCATACATCTGTGTTTACTTCAGAACTTTTTGCTATTGACAAAGCCATAGACTATGCTCTCAATTCTAGACATGACTCATTTGTCCTATTTTCAGATTCAAAATCAGCCCTTCAGGCAATTGCATCTTGCACTACGGACTCTCATGAGATCCAGGGCCGCATCGTTAATAAGTTGCATTCATGCAACAAGTCATTCACGCTGATCTGGCAGCCTGGTCATTGTCGTATCTACAGCAATGAGCAGGCTGACTTACTTGCAAAGTCGGCTGTAGAGCTCGAGGAGACTTGGGACGTTCCTCGTGATCTACGGTCGAGTCTATCTCTCGGAAAGAAATCAATAAATCTTCTGTGGCAAGGTCAGTGGACCAGACTAAATATTCCAACTTGTAAGCCGTACCTGGGCGACTGGGACACTGCCAACCGTCCCAGTCGCCTAGAAGAAAAAGTGTTGGCACGGTTACGGCTTAATGCCACCATTGTAACCCACATAAAACCATATATGGAAAGACGCTTCCCACCGCACTGTGACATCTGTAATGCGGTGTTATCTATTAGTCATATCATCCTGCGCTGTCGGCGATTTATTCGTGAACGCGCTTCACTTATAAATTACTGCGGCGCAGTAGACGCCCCCTCACCCTTTCCACCATCCTGGGTGATGGGGACATTGTTATGACTGATAAATTGATGGCTTTCTTGAGAGAGACCGGACTGATCAGAGTGATGTGACTTTTTTACTGCGTGTTTATGGTTTTTATGAAGAGTAAATATGTATATATTGTAATATTAATTAGGGTTGACAGTTGACATATTTTAAATAGTTCCTCCTCCCACCGATCTATTTCTAATATAGATGTTCCCTACATTAAGCCAAGTTCCTCGCCTGACAGTCACCAGATGATGAGTGCAAGTGTGCAATATAGGAAGGTATTGGGCACTTGCAGTCGATGGTGGTCTGCTGGGCGAGGTTCTTCACTTTTTGTACAAATTATGTAAATACATTATATTATCTTGCTTAAGTTATTCTAATTAGGGACGACAGCTGACGTATATGGAAATGTTCCTGACTCGTCTGGTTCCCTTTCATATATTGATGTCCCCTATATTAGGTTGTGGCTCGACTGACAGTCACCAGGTGATGAGTGCAGGTATGTAATGTAGAAAGGCATTACATATCTGTAGTCGATGGTGTTCTGTTAGTCGAGGTATTTTTACCATTAGTGTAGGTCTAGCTATTTGTCTCTGTAAGATTTAGTATAGGTTAGCGATTTGTCTGTTAGGTGATTAGTTTTAGGGTCTTTAGATTAGTTTTCCTTTATAATATAAGGTATAAAAAATAAAAAAACAAGAAAAAATTAAAAAAATAAAAATACAAAAAAAAAAAATAAAAATAAATAAGATTAAAATTATTATATATATATGTACGTTTGCATGAAAGTGTGTCTGTATGTATGCATGGAAGTGTGTGTGTGTGTGTGTGTATGTATGTATATATATATATGTTTGTATATATATGTATATATGTTTAAATGTATATACATATATATATCTATACACGGCCTTAATAACCAGGGGCTTCGGCCCCAATGGTTGATAGGCCGGAAAAAAAAAAAAAAAAAAAAAATGATGACTGACATAAAACCCCACATTAATCACAAACACTTCACTAGGCCTAAGAATTAACCTTATGCTACACAGTACAAGAAAAAATGCAACAACAGTTATACTCAAATTACACACAGCTGCTAGATGTTTGGAGATTTCTTGAGCACTCACAATAATAATAACTGTTCAGGGGAGGACAGAGATGTGAACAAAATGAGGAAGAGATCTAAGTGGCAATGATGCAGAGACTGAGCTCATTATATAGGGGCCAGCAGAGCTTGATACAACTTGTAAGAGGGACGCGCAAATGAAGCCATGGGGACAAAGAGCTGAAAATCTCGCTCTGAATAACAGAGAGAACGATTTACTCTACTATAACGGTAGAAGGGGGGGACTGAGGCAGAACACGCTCGTGATAAAAAATGCAGCAACTATGCGTTAAAATTACAAAAAGGATGATGAAATCATAGGCTATGTAACACTTCCCCACAAAGAAAAAGAAATTTACAAAGGAACTTTCTTATTACTCTAAAACAATCTGTCTAAAGTCTAGATAAGCAATCTGCAATAACATTTTCTTTCCCCTTGACATTTTGTATGTCTAATGAATACTCCTGGAGAAATAGACTCCATCTTGTCAATCTCTGATTTTTATCTTTAAACTTACTAAGGAATTTCAGTGGGTTGTGATCGGTATAAATGACTATGGGGTCAAAACCAGAACACAAATAAAATGAAAAATGCTGTAAACCCAAAATCAAGGCCAAAAGCTCTTTCTCAATAGTTGAGTAGTTCTTTTGAGGTGGAGTGAACTTTTTACTGTAATAAGATACAGGATGTTCAATACCCTGATCATCCTCTTGCAGCAAAACAGCCCCAGCTCCTGTATCACTTGCATCAACAGCCATCTTAAAAGGCTTAGCAAAATTTGGAGTAGCGAGCACTGGCTGACTTAATAGAATAGCTTTAAGTTTGTTGAAAGAGGATTCACAGTTATCGGTCCAGACAAATTTAACTCCCTTTTTCAGTAGGTCTGGAAGTGGTGATACAAGAATTGAAAAGTTAAGAACAAATCTCCTGTAATAACCTACCATTCCCAAAAAATCT
The DNA here is from genome assembly GCF_032717465.1 of Coenobita brevimanus. Classification (NCBI taxonomy): domain Eukaryota; kingdom Metazoa; phylum Arthropoda; class Malacostraca; order Decapoda; family Coenobitidae; genus Coenobita; species Coenobita brevimanus. The sequence continues at coordinate 11,202,871 of NC_137002.1, read as the reverse complement.
TTGTAGCTCTTTCCTACTTTTAGGTCTGGGAAGATCACTTATAACCTGAACCTTAGCTCCTGGTGGTGCAACATGTCCATCACCAATTACATACCCAAGGTACTGAACTTTAGCTTGACCAAACTCACACTTTGATAAATTAGCTACAAGATTAGCCTGAACTAAACACTCAAGAAGTTTACTAACATGGCATAGGTGATCTTTCCAGTTGTCACTGAAGATTAATACATCATCAATATAAACAACACACCCTGCCAAACCCTCTGTTACAACATTCATGAGCTTCTGAAATGTGGCTGGTGCATTCTTCATACCATATGGCATTACTGAACATGCAAAAGTCTTTCCTAGTGTTACAAAACATGAGATCTCCCTAGCACGTTCAGTCATAGGTACTTGCCAGTATCCCTTTAACAAATCAAACTTACTTATGTACCTAGCCTTTCCGATCTTGTCTATGCAATCTTCCACACGAGGGAGAGGGTAAGTGTCTGTTTTGGTTATCTGATTAACACGTCTGTAGTCAATGCAAAGCAGCTGTGACCCACCTGGCTTAGGGACCAGAGTGACAGAACTCCACTTGCTCTGACAGGGCTCAATCATCTTGTGGTCCAACAGGTAGCCAAGCTCCTTCTGGATGAGAGGAACTTTCACTGGGTTCACACGGTAAGGAGGCAATTTAATAGGCTTTGCGTCTCCAACATCGACATCATGCATCAACACAGTGGTTCTTCCTGGAGTGGCACGGAACACTTGCGGGTACTCTTGCAGTAATGTCGAAAACTCCTGCCTTTCCTTGGGAGGTAGATGAGAAAGCTTAGTCTGGAGATCATTCATGATATCAGGATTCTTCCCCAAACTATCACTCAGGCTCATGCTGCATGGGAGAACTTCACTTGCAGACTCGGGTGGAACAGCTACAGTGCAGACTGGATTATTTTCGTCCCGCCTGTGATATAACTTTAGCATGTTGATGTGACATAGTTGCTTGTTCTTTCTACGATCTGGTGTGGCGATGACATAGTTGACATCACTGAGTTTCTTCTCCACGAAATAAGGACCACTAAACTTGGCTTGAAGAGGTTGCCCATGAACTGGTAGCAGAATCAAAACCTGATCTCCTGGCTGAAAGTGGCGTAACCTGGACTTCTTATCATACCAAGTCTTCATCTTCTCCTGAGCAGCTCCTAAATTCACTCTCGCCAGCTGTAAAGCAGTGGACAGCCGTTCTTTGAACTTCATCACATACTCCAGCAGGTTGACGTCATCTTCCTCCGACAGCCAGCATTCCTTGAGCAACTTAAGGGGTCCTCTTACTTCATGGCCAAACAGTAGTTCAAAAGGTGAGAAGCCCAGTGATTCATTTGGAGATTCTCTTGCGGCAAACACAACGAATGGAAGACCTTTATCCCAGTCTTTCTGACGTTCCAAACAGTATTTCTTGAGCATCGATTTGAGTGTTTGATGATATGTCTCCAACGCTCCTTGGGTCTGGGGATGGTAAGCTGAAGACGTGATCTGGGTGATGCCCAACTCTTTCAGAGACTGCTTGAAAATATTTGACATGAAATTACTTCCCCGGTCTGACTGTACCTCCTTGGGCAGACCAAACTTTGTGAAGAACCCTAGCATTTCCTTAACCACGTTCTTTGCTGAGATATTTCTAAGTGGAATGGCTTCAGGATAACGAGTAGCCATATCAATCAGGGTCAACACATAAGAAAATCCTGAAGAAGTCTTAGGAAGAGGGCCAACAATATCCACCAACACACGGGTGAAAAGCGCCTCAAAAGGAGGAATGGGAACTAGAGGTGCAACCTTTTCGGTCTAATTACACTTCCCCACAACTTGACAGGTGTGACAAGACTTACAATACCAGGAAATATCCCTGAAGATACCTGGCCAGTAGAAGTGTTTCAAAATGCGTGCCACAGTCTTCCTCACTCCATTGTGTCCTGCCAAACTGAAATCATGAGCCACTCTAATGATATCCTGCCTACAAACACGAGGGATGACAACTTGATGTACAACCTCTCATTCACAGTCGGCTGATGCTGTTGGGGGTCTCCACTTCCTCGTAAGTACTCCTGACTTTATATAATAACAAGTAGAAGCACCGGCTGATTCTTCCTCACTGTAAGCAGAGTTAGCTTGACCTTTCAACTCAGGTTCAGCAACCTGCAACTCAAGCAACTCTTGACGAGACAAATTATCAACACTACGGGGTACTGCCTCATCTGGTGAGTGGTCCAAATTAGCAAGAAAAGTGTCAGCTAGTATAACATCATCATCATCATTATCCTCTAAATCACCAGTAACTTTAGACTTAGCCCTAGTGACAGCACATGCAGGGAACACATCAGGGACATCACAATCCTGGGTCGCAGCCACTGGCTCACTAGACAACTGAGGAGCTGGACACACTTGACTTCCACCAATACCATTTCCAAGTAAGAAAGTTACACCTGACATTGGGAGTGTCTCAACCAACCCAACCATAACGGAACCATTAACAAAACCAGACTCTAAATTCACTCTGCACAGAGGGACAGAGAAGTAATTATTCTCTACACCTTGTAAGATTACAGTTTCATCAGAGGAATTAACATTAGAGCCTAGAACACTGGTCAGCATAAGGGATTGGCAAGCACCTGTATCACGATATATTTTAACTGATTTCCTGTCATTACTGTCCAGAGGACTGACAAAACCATCAGACAGGAAATTAGCACATGAACTCTTGACAGTGTCACCCACGTTACTGCTCAAAAGAGGAGCTCCATCATGAGAATTTAAGTTACCCCTCAAAGCAGGTTCAGTTAACTCAGTTAAAGAATTCTGGGAACTCTCAAGAGTGGACACTAGACCAATTGACTGAATATTTAAAGACTCCTTTTTGTTCACATCACGCTGTCTCCTGAAACATCTCTCCGTAGTATGACCAAGCTTACTACAATAAGTACATTTACTTTTCTGAAATCTAGAGGTGAAGCTGGTATTTACTTCCTGAGAAACATCATCTTTATTCTCTTTCCTGTTACCTGTACTCTGAGTAGAGGCAACGTACTTACTCTCAGCTTTCCTTTTTTCTTTAGAATATCTCTTGTGAGTGAGAACATATTCATCAGCTAAAACTGCAGCATCAGACAAATTATCTATCCTTTTCTCATCAAGATATAGGCTTGCATCTTTATAAATACACCTTTTGAAGTCCTCCAGCAAAATCATCTGCTTAAATTTACCAAAATCAGAATCCACATTCTTAGAATTTAACCACTGCTCTAACAGATCTTCTTTGATTTTTGCATACTCAACATGGGATTGCTTATCTTGCTTGTAAGTTGTCCTAAATTTTACTCCATAGGCTTCAGGAACAAGCTCATAGGCCTTAAGAATCAAGCTCTTAACTACATCATAATTATCCGATTGATCCTGAGGCAAAGATGCATAAGTTACTTGAGCTTTACCGGTGAGAACAGTTTGAAGGAGTACTGGCCAATACTCCTTGGGCCAACTAAAACCTGTAGCTACCCTGTCAAACAACTGAAAATACTTTGTTAAATCAGATTCATTAAAAGGAGGGACAAGTTTAAAATTTTTAGCCACATCAAAATCATCAGAGCTAGATGATCCAGTTCCACCTTGTTTCATGCGATACTCATGGTCTGCCTGAATCCTAGCAACTTCAACTTGTGCCTCAGCCTCCTTAGAACGGGCCTGAAATTCAGCCTCCTTAACACGAGACTCCGCCTCCTTAGCCTTAGCCTCCTGCAGGGCTAGCTGTAACTTAGCTAATTCAATCTGCGTTTGCTCATTGTGAGAAATTACATTAAACAAGCTTTCATTAATCATGTCAACAATTTGATCTTTAGAATGATGAGAGCGAACAGCAATTCCCAATTGTTGAGCAACAAGCTTAAGTTCATTCTTTGTTCTGTTTTCTACATCACACACTGTTTGCAGATTTGACAAAAAATCTTTGGCTTCATCAAGTGTAGTAATAGTAGACATAATGAATAAGTAACAGCCACAAAATATCGAGCAATATCCTTATGATAATATCCTGAATATCCTGATGAGAGGTCGCCAAATTTATGTTACGGAACAGAGAAAGATAATGTACACTTTAAGTGAGAATGCTAAAAATCACTACCGTCTCGTAAGGTTCCAGGTTCAAAACAATAGAGTTAGGTAAAATTACAAGTTAAAGTTTAATGCTGAAACTAACAACAAAACATTCAGGACTCATAAGGATAATGTAATGTCAAAAACAGGTTGAATATATGGTTAACTGCAATAGCCTCTATTAACACAAAATTAGCATGAGTAAATTTATCTAAGTCAGCCCTGTTAAAATGAGATACCAGAAAATACTCAGTGAATGCCAGATATATTATTACAGATACAAAATATTATTAATGATGACTGACATAAAACCCCACATTAATCACAAACACTTAACTAGGCCTAAGAATTAACCTTATGCTACACAGTACAAGAAAAAATGCAACAACAGTTATACTCAAATTACACACAGCTGCTAGATGGTTGGAGATTTCTTGAGCACCCACAATAATAATAACTGTACAGGGGAGGATAGAGATGTGAACAAAATGAGGAACAGGTCTAAGTGGCAATGATGCAGAGACTGAGCTCATTATATAGGGGCCAGCAGAGCTTGATACAGCTTGTAAGAAGGACGCGCAAATGAAGCCATGGGGACAAAGAACTGAAAATCCCGCTCTGAATAACAGAGAGAACGACTTACTCTACTATAACGGTAGAAGGGGGGGACTGAGGGAGAACACGCTCGTAATCAAACATGCAGCAACTGTGCGTTAAAATTACACAAAGGATGATGAAATCATAGGCTATGTAACAATATATATATATATATATATATATATATATATATATATATATATATATATATATATATATATATATATTGTTACGGAACAGAGATAATGAACACTTCAAGTGAGAATACTAAAATCACTACTGTCCCGCAAAGTTGCAAGTTCCAAACCAAAGAGTTAGGTAAAATTCCAAGTTAAAGTTTAATGCTCAAACTAACAACTAAACATTCAGGACTCATAAGGATAATGTAATGGCAAAATACAGGTTAAATATATGTTTAACTGCAATAGCCTCTATTAACACGAAATTAGCAAGAGTAAATTTATCTAAGTCAGCCCTGATAAAATGAGAAAACCGGATAATGCTCAGTTAATGCAAGATATAATTATTATTACAGATACAAAATATTATTAATAATGGCTGACATTTAAAACTCCACATGAATCACAAAAACCCTACCAGGCCTACGAATTAACACCTTATGCTATACAGTACAAGAAAAAAAAGTAATAACACTTATTCTCAAATTACACAGCAGCTAGATGGTTGGAGACTTCCTGAGCACTCACAAAAATAATAACAACTGTACAGGGGAGGACAGAGATGTGAACAAAATGAAGAGCAGATCTAAGTGGCGATTAATGCAGAGGTTGAGCTCATTATATAGGGGCAGGCAGAGCTTGATACAACTTGTAAGAAGGACGTGCAAATGAAGCCATAGGGCACAAACAGTTGACACTCCTGCTCTGAACAACAGAAAGAACGACTTACTCTACAATAAGGGGAGAAGGGGGAAGTGAGGTAGAACTTGCAAGCCTAGTCAGTATGGAAGCCACGAGGCGAATCGTGATCAAACATGCAGCATACTGTACGTTAGAATTATACAAAGGATGATGAAATCATAGGCTATGTAACACCTCCCCACAAAAAAAAGGAAATTTACAAAGGAAACTTCTTATTACTCTAAAACAATCTGTCTAAAGTCTAGATAAGCAATCTGCAATAACATTTTCTTTCCCCTTGACATGTTGTATGTCTAATGAATACTCCTGAAAAAGTAGACTCCATCTTGTCAATCTCTGATTTTTATCTTTAAACTTACTAAGGAATTTCAGTGGGTTATGATCGGTATAAATGACTATGGGGTCAAAACCAGAACACAAATAAAATGAAAAATGCTGTAAACTCAAAATAAAGACCAAGAGCTCTTTCTCAATACTGGAGTAGTTCTTTTGAGGTGGAGTGAACTTCTTACTGTAATAAGATACAGGGTGTTCAATACCCTGATCATCCTCTTGCAGCAAAACAGCCCCAGCTCCTGTATCACTTGCGTCAACAGCCATCTTAAAAGGCTTAGCAAAATTTGGAGTAGCGAGCACTGGCTGACTTAATAGGATAGCTTTAAGTTTGCTGAAAGAGGATTCACAGTTATCGGTCCAGACAAATTTAACTCCCTTTTTCAGCATGTCTGTAAGTGGTGATACAAGAATTGAAAAGTTAAGAACAAATCTCCTGTAATAACCTACCATTCCCAAAAATCTTTGTAGCTCTTTCCTACTTTTAGGTCTGGGAAGATCACTAATAACCTGAACCTTAGCTCCTGGTGGTGCAACATGTCCATCACCAATTACGTACCCAAGGTACTGAACTTTAGCTTGACCAAACTCACACTTTAATAAATTAGCTACAAGATTAGCCTGAACCAAACGCTCAAGAAATATACTGACATGGCATAGGTGATTTTTCCAGTTGTCATTGAAGATTAATACATCATCAATATAAACAACACACCCTGCCAAACCCTCAGTTACAACATTCATGAGCTTCTGAAATGTGGCTGGTGCATTCTTCATACCATACGGCATTACAGAACATGCAAAAGTCTTTCCTAGTGTTACAAAACATGAGATCTCCCTAGCACGTTCAGTCATAGGTACTTGCCAGTATCCCTTTAACAAATCAAACTTACTTATGTACCTAGCCTTTCCGATCTTGTCTATGCAATCTTCCACACGAGGGAGAGGGTAAGTGTCTGATTTGGTTTTCTGATTAACACGTCTGTAGTCGATGCAAAGCCGCTGTGACCCACTTGGCTTAGGGACTAGAGTGACAGGAGAACTCTACTCACCCTGACAGGGCTCAATCATCTTGTGTTCCAACAGGTAGCCAAGCTCCTTCTGGATGAGAGGAACTTTCACTGGGTTCACACGGTAAGGAGGCAGTTTAATTGGCTTTGCGTCTCCAACATCGACATCATGCATCAACACAGTGGTTCTTCCTGGAGTGGCACGGAACACTTGCGGGTACTCCTGCAGTAATGCCGAAAACTCATGCCTTTCCTCGGGAGCTAGATGAGAAAGCTAGATGATCATTCATGATATCAGGATTCTTCCCCAAACTATCACTCAGGCTCATGCTGCATGGGAGAACTTCACTTGCAGACTCGGGTAGAACAGCTACAGTGGAGACTGGGTTATTTTCGTCCCGCCTGTGATATACTCGTAACTTTAGCATGTTGTTGTGACAAAGTTGCTTGTTCTTTCTACGATCTGGTGTGGCGATGACATAGTTGACATCACTGAGTTTCTTCTCCACGAAATAAGGACCACTAAACTTGGCTTGAAGAGGTTGCTCATGAACTGGTAGCAGAATCAAAACCTGATCTCCTGGCTGAAAGTGGCGCAACCTGGACTTCTTATCATACCAAGTCTTCATCTTCTCCTGAGCAGCTCCTAAATTCTCTCTCGCCAGCTGTAAAGCAGTGGATAGCCGTTCTTTGAACTTCATCACATACTCCAGCAGGTTGACGTCATCTTCCTCCGACAGCCAGCATTCCTTGAGTAGCTTAAGGGGTCCTCTTACTTCATGGCCAAACAGTAGTTCAAAGGGTGAGAAGCCCAGTGATTCATTTGGAGATTCTCTTGCGGCAAACAAAACGAATGGAAGACCTTTATCCCAGTCTTTCTGATGTTCCAAACAGTATTTCTTGAGCATCGATTTGAGTATTTGATGATATCTCTCTAATGCTCCTTGGGTCTGGGGATGGTAAGCTGAAGACGTGATCTGGGTGATGCCCAACTCTTTCAGAGACTGCTTGAAAACATTTGACTTCCCCTGGCTGACTGTACCTCCTTGGGTAGACCAAACTTGGTGAAGAACCCTAGCATTTCCTTAACCACGTTCTTTGCTGAGATATTTCTAAGTGGAATGGCTTCAGGATAACGAGTAGCCATATCAATCAGGGTCAACACATAAGAAAATCCTGAAGAAGTCTTAGGAAGAGGGCCCACAATATCCACCAACACACGGGTGAATGGCGCCTCAAAAGGAGGAATGGGAACTAGAGGTGCAACGTTTTCGGTCTGATTACACTTCCCCACAGCTTGACAGGTGTGACAAGACTTACAATACCAGGAAACATCTCTGAAGATACCTGGCCAGTAGAAGTGTTTCAAAATGCGTGCCACAGTCTTCCTCACTCCAAGGTGTCCTGCCAAACTGGAATCATGAGCCACTCTAATGATATCCTGCCTACAAACACGATGGATGACAACTTTTTTTTTTTTTTTTATGCGAGGAAGAAGGAACCAAAGGCCATGAGCCCGCAGTAACAGTTCCCTCCAAGAGAAAAACAAAATACAATATAGAGCCAAAATCAAGATCAACTTGATGTACAACCTCCCACTCACAGTCGGCTGATGCTGTTGGGGGTCTCCACTTCCTCATAAGTACTCCTGACTTTATATAATAACAAGTAGAAGCACCGGCTGACTCTTCCTCACTGCAAGCAGAGTTAGCTAGACCTTTCAGCTCAGGGTCAGCAACCTGCAACTCAACCAACTCTTGACGAGACAAATTATCAACACTACGGGGTACTGCCTCATCTGGTGAGTGGTCCAAATTAGCAAGAAAAGTGTCAGCTAGGATAACATCATCATCATCATTATCCTCTAAGTCACCAGTAACTTTAGACTTAGCCCTAGTGACAGCACATGCAGAGAACACCTCAGGGATATCACAATCCTTGGTCGCAGCCACTGGTTCACTAGACAACTGAGGCGGTGGACACACTTGACTTCCACCAATATCATTTCCAAGTAAGAAAGTTACACCTGACATGTGGGAGTGTCTCAACCAACCCAACCATAACGGAACCATTAACAAAACCAGACTCTAAATTCACTCTACACAGAGGGACAGAGAAATAATTATTCCCTACACCTTGTAAGATTACAGTTTCATCAGAGGAATTAACATTAGAGCCTAGAACACTGGTCAGCATAAGGGATTGGCAAGCACCTGTATCACGATATATTTTAACTGATTTCCTGTCATTACTGTCCAGAGGACTGACAAAACCATCAGACAGGAAATTAGCACATGAACTCTTGACAGTGTCACCCACGTTACTGCTCAAAAGAGGAGCTTCATCATGAGAATTTAATTTACCCCTCAAAGCAGGTTCAGTTAACTCGGTTAAAGAACTCTGGGAACTCTCAAGGGTGGACACTAGACCAATTGACTTAATATTTAAAGACTCCTTTTTGTTCACATCACACTGTCTCCTGAAACATTTATCCGTCGTATGACCAAGCTTACTACAATAAGTACATTTACTTTTCTGAAATTTAGAGGTGAAGCTGTTATTTACTTCCTGAGAAACATCATCTTTATTCTCTTTCCTGTTACCTGTACTCTGAGTAGAGGCAACGTACTTACTCTCAGCTTTCCCTTTTTCTTTAGAATATCTCTTGTGAGTAAGAACATATTCATCAGCTAAAACTGCAGCATCAGACAAATTATCTATTCTTCTCTCATCAATATATAGGCTTACATCTTTATTAATACACCTTTTGAAGTCCTCCAGCAAAATCATCTGCTTAAATTTATCAAAATCAGAATCCACATTCTTAGAATTTAACCACTGCTCTAACAGATCTTCTTTGATTTTTGCATACTCAACATGGGATTGCTTATCTTGCTTATAAGTTGTTCTAAATTTTACTCTATAAGCTTCAGGAACAAGCTCATAGGCCTTAAGAATCAAACTCTTAACTACATCATAATTATCAGATTGATCCTGAGGCAAAGATGCATAAGTTACTTGAGCTTTACCGGTGAGAACAGTCTGAAGCGGTACTGGCCAATACTTTTTGGGCCAATTAAAACCTGTAGCTACCCTCTCAAACAACTGAAAATACTTTGTTAAATCAGATTCATTAAAAGGAGGGACAAGTTTAACATTTTTAGCCACATCAAAATCATCAGAGCTAGATGATCCAGTTCCACCTTGTTTCATGCGATACTCATGGTCTGCCTGAATCCTAGCAAGTTCAACTTGTGCCTGAAACTCAGCCTCCTTAGCACGGGCCTCCTGCAGGGCTAGCTGTAACTTTGCTATTTCAATCTGCGTTTGCTCATCTGGAGGAGTTACATTAAACAAGGTTTTATTAATCATGCCAACAATTTCATCTTTAGACTGACGAGAGCGAACAGCAGTTCCCAATTGTTAAGCAACAAGCTTAAGTTCATTCTTTGTTCTGTTTTCTACATCACACACTGTTTGCACATTTGACAAAAAATCTTTGGCTTCATCAAGCGTAGTAATAGTAGACATCATGAATAAATCACAGTCACAAAATATCAAGCAATATCCTTATGATAATATCCTTAATATCCTGATAAGAGGTCGCTAAATTTATGTTACGGAACAGAGATAATGAACACTTCAAATGAGAATACTAAAATCATTACTGTCCCGCAAAGTTCCAGGTTCAAAACAAAAGAGTTAGGTAAAATTACAAGTTAAAGTTTAATGCTCGAACTAACAACTAAACATTCAGGACTCATAAGGATAATGTAATGGCAAAAAACAGGTTAAATATATGGTTAACTGCAATAGCCTCTATTAACACGAAATTAGCAAGAGTAAATTTATCTAAGTCAGCCCTGATAAAATGAGAAAACCGGATAACGCTCAATTAATGCAAGATATAATTATTATTACAGATACAAAATGTTATTAATAATGGCTGACATCAAAAACTCCACATGAATCACAAAAACCCTACCAGGCCTACGAATTAACACCTTATGCTATACAGTATAAGGAAAAAACGTAATAACACTTATACTCAAATTACACAGCAGCTAGATGGTTGGAGACTTCCTGAGCACTCACAAAAATAATAACAACTGTACAGGGGAGGACAGAGATGTGAACAAAATGAAGAGTCGATCTAAGTGGCGATTAATGCAGAGACGGAGCTCATTATATAGGGGCCGGCAGAGCTTGATACAACTTGTAAGAAGGACGTGGAAATGAAGCCATAGGGGACAAAGAGTTGACACTCCTGCTCTGAACAACAGAAAGAACGACTTACTCTACTATAAGGGGAGAAGGGGGAAGTGAGGTAGAACTCGGAAGCCTAGTCACTATGGAAGCCACGAGGCGAATCGTGATCAAACATGCAGCATACTGTACGTTAGAATTATACAAAGGATGATGAAATCATAGGCTATGTAACAATATATATATATATATATATATATATATATATATATATATATATATATATATATTAATAACAGAACGGAGGAAGGAAAAACAAATGAATAAAAAAAATAATCCATACACCAGATTACTGGTGTCCTCTGTTCGTAAAGTATCTGTAACAGTTAGACTTGAACAGCTGTGGGTTGAAATTTGGAGGGAAACAACTCTGGGGAAGCGAGTTCCAGAGAGATGCAGTTCGGGGAAGGAAAGAATTCTGATAGGCAGAAGTTCTGCAATATGGCTGAGTGACAGTCCAGTCATGAGCTCTACCAGATGCCCGTGTAGCATGAGGGAAGCCATGGAGAGGTGGCAACATGGACGCAACATCGTCTGAGGATTTGCCAAAAAAAATCTGTAAAATAATGCAAGGGAGGCAATATTCCTTCTTACTTGAGAGGAGTATGTGGAGTGACGTGGAGGGACAGGTTGACGAATGAAGAAGTGAAGGAACGTTGTGGGGTAGATGTGGATGTGGTTGAAAAGATTAGGAGAAATACACTGAGGTGGTTTGGACATGTGGAGAGAATGGAGAATGAAAGACTGACTAAGAGGGTGTATGTAGGTGAGGTGGAGGGAGGGAGAGGGAGGGGTAGACCGAGGATGAGGTGGAGGGATGGAGTTGAGAGGTATATGAGGGAGGGGGGGGTGAGTTGGGAGGAGGGGAGTCAAATGGTGGGTGACAGAGTGACTTGGAGGCGTTTTGTCTGCGGCCACCCTTTGCGGGATTAGGGCGTCGGGCTATAGATAGATAGATAGACTTGCAGGGGAGGTAGTTTATTTGTAATGGCATGGTTGTTAATAATTCTAACAGTTTTGTTCTGAATTTTGTCTAGTTGTTTTAATGCAACTTCTCCACATCCATTCCACAAGGGTGAGCAATATTCAAGCTGAGAGCGCACATGACTCTTATAAATTATAGCTAACTGCTCATCAGCGAAGAAGTTACGGACTCTGTACAGTAATCCAAGTTTTTTTGAGGCTTTTTTAGCAAGTGATCCAACATCAGAGGTCCAGCTGAGGGCATTGTTAAGTGAGACGCAAAGAATTTCAATACTTTTGGAGATGGGAATATTAGTAGCACTGAAGGTAATATACGATCCTGGCAATATCTGTCTATTAGTAAATTGTATATATTTAGTTTTACTAACATTAAAAGAGACAAGGTTGTTTTGTCCCCATTCACTGATCGTAGATAGGTCTTGATTTATGGAGATGGTTGTACTGAGTTGAGAGGTAGAGATATTAGACTTTGTAATTGGGTGTCTGAGTGTGAATGAACTATGTAGTGTTGAGTTACCTGCGTATGAGTGAATGGGATTGTGGGTGACGGATAAGAGATCATTAATATGAACCAGGAATAGGGTTGGCGCCAGAACTGATCCCCGAGGCACGCCGGCGTTAATTGAGTGGAAAATGGAATATACATCATCTACTTTTACTCTTATTTTCCTGTCACTAAGATATGAAGAAATCAAAGGAACAAAATACGTTAGTCCATAGCAAGGGAGTTTGGACAGCAGGGAACGGTGCCATACTCTGTCGAGAGCTTTAGAAATATCAAGAGCTACTGCATGAGTTTCTCCATGTAGATCAATTGATTGATGGATGGTATGAGTTAGGAGACTAAGTCAATGGTGGATCTTTCGTGGCGAAAACCATATTGTCTATCACTAATTAAGTTGTTGGAGTCAAGATGTTTAACAACGTGCTTATTAATTAAAGTTTCAAATACCTTACCAAGAGAGGACGTGATAGCTATTGGTCAGTAATCAGAGGGGTCTGAGGAACTCCCTTTCTTCTGAATTGGGTGGATATTGGCTTCTTTCTATGAATTTGCCAATAAAGAAGTACGTATGCATAGTTTGAATAATTTAGCTAGAACAGAGGCAAGTTCAGGGGAACACTTTTTGAAAACAATTGGTGGAATTCCATCTGAGCCTGGAGCTTGGTTGGTAGGTAAATTGTCTAGGATGAATTTTACGTATCTTCTCTGTATTTTAAGTGGGGCAATTTCGGGAGAGTCAGGTTCTAGTACTGGGACGTTCTGGCTGATATCGTCTATGGTAGTTTCTGGCAAATGTACTGGCAAAAATATCTGCTTTCCCACGCGGGTCATTTGTAATGTTTCCATCTGAAGATTTTAGTGGGGGAATGGAAGACGACTTGTTAAAGTTATTATTGAAAGAATTAAGAGCTGACCAAAATATTCCATTGTCATTAGGGTTGTTAAGTAGTTTTGATGCTTGCTTTTGAAGAAAGTTTGATATAGTTAGATTTAATACAGCTTTTGCAAGATTTCTAACAATTTTAAATTGAGAGAGTGATTCAGATGTTTTTGATTTTCAGTAAGAGATAGATGCTAATGACTTTTGGCCTTTTGCTCTGGCACAGTTGCCATTAAACCACTTTGGAAAGTTCGATCTTTTAGTGAACTGTTTTAATATGGTATGAAAAATTCATATATATATATATATATATATATATATATATATATATATATATATATATATATATATATATATATATATATATATATATATATATATATATATATATATATATATATATATATATATATATATATATATAATATATATATATATATATATATATATATATATATATATATATATATATATATATATATATATATATATATATATATATATATATATATACATATATATATAAATATAGATAGATATATATGTGTATATATAACTATATATCTATGACTATATATATATATATATAAATGTATATATATATATATATATATATATATATATATATATATATATATATAAATGTATATATATAAATTCTGGTATCTCATTTTATCAGGGCTGACTTAGATAAATTTACTCTTGCTAATTTCGTGTTAATAGAGGCTATTGCAGTTAACCATATATTTAACCTGTTTATTTGCCATTACATTATCCTTATGAGTCCTGAATGTTTTGTTGTTAGTTTGAGCATTAAACTTTAACTTGTAATTTACCTAACTCTTTTGTTTTGGACCTGGAACTTTACGGGACAGTAGTGATTTTTAGCATTCTCACTTAAAGTGTACGTTATCTTTCTCTGTTCCGTAACAATATTATATATATATATATATAAATATATATATATATATATATATATATATATATATATATATATATATATATATATATATATATATATATAGTGGTAAAGTGTGCATTTCCGTACACTGAAGAACGAGGATTCGCGCCCCGCCAGGGTAATAAGCTTTGGGAGCATTCTTCAGGCCACGAACTGCATTGGCGCACACAAGGGGTGTTGTGGTTAAACCAGTGTCGCATACTATAAAGTATGCTTGCACCCAGTCGGCTTGTGCGGGCCGATTACACTTGGTTCACAGACTACACACACATCCAAAGCCACTCCAACACTACAGTTACACTTACAAGCACTTCTCACCCTATATACAATCTCTACTAGACAGCCTAAGCCACTTGGTAGAGATACATTGGCTGTATCGTCCCCACTTCGGTCGGGATAGGCCGGTCCTGCAGTGGACACACAAACGGCTGGTGAGATTATATATATATATATATATATATATATATATATATATATATATATATATATATATATATATATAGAGAGATAGATAGATAGATAAATATATATATATATATATATATATATAGATAGATAAATATAGGCTGCTTTCCCCAATTTACTCATCCACTGAAACACATTCATTCGCATCTTAACCCCGAAGGGGAGAAGGGATAGATCTTCACCGCACCACACCGCACGATAGTCAACTGCGCCGTGCAATCAGTGACATCCACAGCAGGGCCCAACAGCAGAACTTGTTTACCCCTGCCACATCATAATAGACCTATCCCCTTACCCCCACCTGACCTAATCAGCTGATCAGACAAATGCGGGAGAATATCCCTTCATGGCTGCATCATCATTTATTCATTCACAATTTATCTCCATTCATTTCTATCACGCACAGCCACTCTTCCTTGCTCAACAGACATCCCTCTCGCATCCAACCCTCTCTTCACACTGTTATCCTATTGGTGGTCTTCCTCTGAGCCTAACACCTTTCACATCAGATCTAGTTATCTTTTTCACCAATCGCTAATTATCCATTCTCTTCATATGCTCAAACATCGCAACACCCCCTGCTCAACTGGATCAGCCATCTCCTAACCAACTCCAGTTCTCCTTCTCACTTCATTTCTCACTCGATCCATATGCTTCACTCCGCACATACTCCTCAGACACCTCATCTCCACTACATTTAAACTTTTCCTCTTTGCTACACCCATGTTCCATGTTTCAGCCCCATATAACGCAGTTGGTACCACAACACCCTCATTCATGCTTCTCTTTACATCCATACTAAGTGAACGACATCTGAACACTTTTTTCATTCCTCGTAGCATCTTTCCTACTTCATTCATTATAAACTTCACTTCTGCATCTCTTCTTCCATCCACAGCAACATGTGACCTTAAATACTTAGAACACTCTACCTCCTCAAGCAACTCACCATTCAAAACTATATTCATCCTTATACCATGTACCAACTTCGTACACTTGATCACTTTACTCTTATTCTCATAAATAAATAAATAAATATATATATATATATATATATATATATATATATATATATATATATATATATATATATATATATATATATATATATATATATATATATATACACACACACACACACACACAAACTCACACACATATACACAGCTAAATACACATACACGCACAGGCACAGGTACTTACAGACACACACACACACACACACACACACACACACACACACACACACACACACACACACACACACACACACACACACACAATTTATTGACAGCTAGATATATAGCTAGGTAGACACATAAATAAATAAATAGACAGAGATAGATAAATAGATAGATAGACAGACAAACAGACAGAGATATAAATATACGACATGCACAATTAATTACTTAATTAGTTAATTAGTAATGACATGGGTATATATATCCCATAATTTATAAATATTTTCCACCAACATATAACATACTAACCGGGGTACTTGGCACCGGCCGGGACTGCCTCGGCTACCGCCCACGGGGTGACTTTCGGGGGTTTCACTCTGACTAAAACATCGTTCAGAAGGAAGTCTATCACCGGCCAAATCTTTGTTTTCGTATAATTGAAAAATAAAAATAAAGTATGGTCGTACATACTGGCATTGTCCAAGTCTTCCAAGGGCCACCTCGTGGTTTCGACAAAGCTTGGAACCTGGTCCAGGTAGAGGTCTGCCAGTGTGCAGTATTCGCTTTCTTCGGTAAAAACGGAGACCCCCGGGGAGAAACCCTTTGTGGGAAGTGACCGTTATAGGTTCCATCCTTCCTTAAACCTATTCCTGGTGATGGTACACGACTCAGAAATATTTTTTTCTTGGTACTATAAAGTATAGCTGTGCTTCGACAATTCAAGGTATATGCACAGACATGATTATTTACAGAGCAAAAGGGTAAAAGAAAAATCTAGCAACGAGAGCCCTGTCTGTACTTCCAAGGCTACTTGTTACGTGGTAGACTATAACTAGGTAACTAGTACATGTGCCAAGGACAAGGAGAGAAAAGTAGGAATGTTTCCTCCTACCCACCGAACACACTAGCCGAAATCAGAAAGAAAACGTAAGAAGGACCACCATGCAGTGTGTGTGTATATGTGTGTGTGTGTGTGTGTGTGTGTGTGTGTGTGTGTGTATATATAGATAGATATAGATATATAAATATATATATATAGATATTTATATATATATATATATATATATATATATATATATACTATCTTCGAAAGTTCATAGGAAGGGATACACGGAAAACAACAATAAATAAATCTGTATGGTGAGAGTACAATTAACATCTTGCGATGCCATGTTGTTGCTTTGTTCTCCATGATCAGGAGAAAAGGAAGAAATAATCAGCCATATTACTTTTTAATTATTCAGCTATGTGTGTAGTTAGCTGGGTGTCAGGACTCCATATTATAATTACAAATCATAATAAATAGCATAATGGATAGATAGACAGATAGATAGATAGATAGATAGATAGATAGACAGACAGATAGAAGCAGCAAGTCAGGGGATGAGACAGGTAGTGTGTCAGCGAGAATCGAGCAATGGCAAACATGCTTACACACTCTAACTCAAGGAATGCTTGATGGGCACACGAGCAGTGCCTCGTGACCATACACACACATACACACAGGCTTCTAGAAACTTCACATCAGTATATTCCACGTGACACGACCCCTGCTAAAATAGGAATTTAGGAAGCAGAGCTCAGAAGGGGGTTAGCCTTAGAATCGACAGGTGGTAGAGAGAAGGAGAGAAGCCATAGAACCGTCAGGTAGTGGAGAGAGTGAATAAGAAGAGGGGTCGAACTAGGTCCAACTAGACTTACTTTGTATATTAAGTCTCTGTATATTACATACGCTGCTCAACTTAGACTTTCTCTGAAGATAATAAATCAAGATCAACTCCCTGCATTCATCTTTAACTCCTCCTGCTCTTCAATTAACTCAAGACTCACCTATTACAAGAATTAAGAGTTACATATATAAAAATGTTGGGTACAAAGCTTTAACATTAAATGGTGGCAGTCTACGAGCCTACGAGTCTACGAGTCTACGAGCATACAGTAGCAACGACGAGTTACGAGTGAGGATCAACAAGCTCTACGATTAATTACAAATAACAAGTCTACAAGACAACTTTATAATATTCACGCAACTTCAAGCAGCAGCAAGAAGAATAAAAAACAAAGCAAGTAAAGTAAAAGAAAGACCAGAGCAACAAGCACAAAAAACCCCAACACTCTCTCCCGCCTACCTGCATCGCTGACGCAGAGGTCAAGACACAACAAAACACCAGAGCCACATTTATAATGCATCTTACTCACCTTTCCTCACCCAGGTTACTCATCGCTACTCAGTTACTCACCACAGCTACCAGTGTGGGAAGCCGACGTCACCATGTGTATCTGATGAGACAACGCCACGCCAATCAGTGTGTGACTGACACCAGGCACTTCCCACCCACTACTCATTACTCATTATTCACATAGCTCCAACTCATACTCATTTACTTCTACAGTATTGAGTTGGAAATCCAACGTTCTATGATGAGGTTCGCCTGTGACTACAGCTGTTAACCACTACATGCACCAGGCCATGGAATTTCCTGAGTGATATCGTCCATCAACACAGCCCTAGAATTATCGAGAGGAGATCTTCAATCAACCCTGCATATCTTCCGAAATCGACAGTTGCGTCGACACTCCTCTCCGATCTGTATCAAGTGGGTGTAATTATACTTACTCATTTCTTCTCAGTGCTAAAATTAGGTATATTCAACTCCTTTACTTATTTTTATATAGACACTTAAACACTCACTATCTATAATTTATTACAACTCATTTTCTCATCTATTTAGTAAGGACATAAACAAAAGACGTATTTCATAACACCATACCTTAGCAACATGAGTTCTTTTTAGCTAAGTGATATGACAGGGATATTTTCGCCCCCATCCGTGTTAATACCAGATGATACACAATTAGGAGAGCACCAAGGCAACACACCCATTGTACAAACCTCAACACAAACTAAAGCTCAAGAAACAAATACATCAGTTCTAGATGATGAGTGGCAAACCCCCTCTGACGTAGCAAGTGAGGACTTTGTCTCTGACTTGCATACCTATGAAAATATACTTAACACGGTTCATCGCTCTGGCAAATCCTTTTCCACTATTCCCTCACACAGCGATAAACAAGTCCAAGTTAAATTAACAGAGCAACCAGTGAAAATGAACACCACGGATGAAGCTCAGATATTTGTTTATCATGAAGATAAAACTGCCCCAAAATTCTCTGGCACAAAGAAAGATCGTACTGACGTCATTTCATTGGTCAATCAGTGTGAACAAATCTACATCAAGCGACATATCAAAGATAAGCAAGAGAAAATTGCTATTTTTTCATCTTGCGTAAAGCCAGGAAAGATGTCCGGCAAGCGACTTACTAAGGTCAGATAAGCTCCTCAAGGCTAAGACATATGATGAATTTAAAACTGAATTTTTGAAGAAATTTTCTGGAGGTATGAACTTCTTGCCAGGTATAATTCCAGAATTACATAAGATTGTAGATCTTGTAAAGGAGCACACTACAAAATAATGTGCATAGTGAAATAACTGCTGATGTCTCCACGATCAAAAGGACATTATTAGCTACCTTAGAAAACTCAAACTGGATAACAGGAGATGGAAAGATGTCCCCAGACCTCGTCGTGGACATCATTGGTTATATAGCTGCCTTGTGTAAATTACCTGATAGGACCCTTAAGATCGCCAAGACGATTGCGTACACCCCAAGCATGTGCTTACTAGACTTAATGAACGAGGTAGAGATGCAGTGTAGTAAAGCAGGGATGGTTGAAACTCAGTCAAATTCTAGTAGAATGAGAGTGTCTGAGAGAGTATCAGCTGTGAAAACAGCTACAACTACCCAAACAGAGAACAAAATTGATCGTGAATAGAAAGCAGGCAGAGTAAACAACTAAACGTGTCAAGGGTACGATCACAAACACCAGGCTACAGGCAGTTTCATAAGTTTCCGCGCAACTCAAGCAGATCTCGCGCCACAGACACCACTAAATATGGGAACCTCGTAGATCACAGTCAAGAGATATGTCCATTCTATGTCATTACTGTGCAAAACCAGGACACACTAGGAATGAATGCTTGATCAAAACAAAAGAAGATAAACAAAAGACACAAGGATTTAGTCCATTCTGTAGCCATCATAGGTGCCAAGGGCACTGGACCAGTAACTGCAAAACAGTAGAAAAATTAGTGTCTATGTTCAGATCGGGGGAAGACCAAGTCATGACAAAAAACGAACAAACGTAAAGAAAAACAAGTCTAAAATTCACATAGGAGGCATGTTGAGAAATGAGGGTATCTTGATACCAGATGTATGTGAGGATCAAAACGTTTCCTTATTTTTAGACACAGGCTTTCCAGTGAACTTAATAACACAAGAAGAAATAAATAGAATTTTTATAAATTAGAAGAAAGTAACTTTTCTGGAGGAATCTGATTTAGATTTATATATAGTAGATGGAAAACAAATCACAGTAAAAGGTATGATAAGGTTCAACATCAGGTTCACAGAGACTACAAGACCAATCTCTGCATTTTTCTATATCGTTGAAAACTTAGCAATTAAAGCTCATATGTTACCGGGCTTAAGATGCATGAGAACAGAGAAAATAACTTTACTCCCACAAATGAATGGAATAGACTTTGACAATGAATTCATAGAGGAAATACCATCAGAGCCCTCACCGATTAGTAAAAGAGAACCAAAAAGAATTAGTAATATTAAAAGCTTAAACAAACATACACAAACAGATCAGTGTATAGATCCACTCACCATCAGCCCCAGCCTCCATGATTAGAGACCCAGGTAACAGTACTGATTTATCAGTTTTTCCCGTCCATCTCACCAATGATTTAGTCATACCACCTAATTCCTATATAAAAGTTACCATAAAGAGCAAATTACGGAATAGTACTGTTCTTGTCTTAGAAGAATTATGTAAAATAAAGGGATTGTCAGTAGAAAACGCATTATGTCAGATGAACGACGAAGGGCAAACTCAGATATCCATAATTAATCACATGCATGGGGAAGCACAGTTGAAAAAGGGGACTTGCATAGTTAATATTGAAGAAATGTCCCGCCCCTGTGAAGGAAATAGTTATAGCTGGAGTGACAAGTGAGATAAAATCTACGGATAGAGAAAGCATAAAAGAAAATTTAATTCACTCAGGTGAATTTGATGAAGAAAATGATTTGTTAACCCTGCTGGAAACACACAGGGACACCGTACCATTACCCAGAGAACAATTAGGGTGTACTAACCTGATTAATCACAATATTAATTTGCACCCAGCTACACCACCAATTTTCATTCCAGCATACAGAATCCTACAATCTCAGCGTACACTCGGAAACCAGTATGTCGATGAAATGTTAAAACTTGGAGTTAATGAACTATCAGTCTCTGCGTGGAATGCCCCATTATTCTTCGTGCCCAAACGAAATGGAGAAATGCGTGCGGTAGTAGATTACCGTAAACTAAACAATCACACAATCCCAGACCGATTTCCCATGCCATTGCTAAGCGACATCCTACAGAATATTGGACCAGAAAATATTGTACTTTCCACAATCGATCTTCTAAGTGGATATTATCAAATTCCGGTACAACAGGAGTCACGTAAATACACTGCCTTTTCCACAGATAGAGGACACTATCAATATAGAAGGATGCCCATGGGACTGAGGACAGCCCCAGGCACATTCCAGCGTCTTATGAATTACGTCCTGAATTTTAGGACAAGGAATATTTTTTTATCTTGATATTATAATCGCAACGAGAGATATCACAGAACATCTCAAGAAATTACTTACTCTTACAAAAGCTTGGTGATGCTGGTTTAAAAATTAAGCTTTCTAAATGCAAATTTTGCTTTAAGGAAATAAATTTCTTAGGCCACAAATTAAGTTCTAATGGTATTCACACCACTGATGACAAAATACAGGCAGTGAGAGATTTTCCTGAACCCACTACGACTGACGAAGTTAGACAATTTTTGGGTCTAGCTGGGTACTATAGGTCATTCGTACCACAATTCTCTCATATGGCTTTTCCTCTGTTCCAACTACTCAAAAAAGATGCTGTATTCCAATGGGAAGAAGAACAAAAACAAGCATTTATTTTAAAAATTAAACTAACAAATGCACTTGTTTGGCATACCCGGATTTCACAAAATCGTTTATTATCTATACAGATGCATCAGTTAAAGGATTAGGGGCTGTACTGATGCAGGAAGATAAGAGAGGAAAGAATCAACCAATTGCATTTGCCAGCAGACAAACAAAAGGTGCAGAGAAAAATTATTGCACTACAGACTTAGAGGCACTTGCAGTGGTTTTTGCATTACAAAAGTTTCGAGATTTGGTATATGGTTACGAAATACACTTATTCATCGACCATAAACCACTAGTGGGTATGTTTAAAGAAAAACTCCTCTCTGGGAGGAGAGCAAGATGGAAATGTACAATCGAAAACTACAATGTAAATATTCACTATATACAAGGCAAAATGAATATAGTAGCCGACGCATTATCTAGGAACACGAACACAATTCAGGTCGCGGCATTGGATCTCAAAGGGGACATTCCAAACCAAGATGATATCGCAAAAGCACAAAGACTTGACCCAATATGGTCTAAAGTTATATACAAGTTAGAAAGTGGAGATGACATACAATTACCCAAACTGCATGTACCACTCGAACAATTCACAATAATCAATAATACTTTATACAAGATCAACCCAGAACAACCAAAACGCTAAAGAAATACTAACCAATTGGTAGTACCTAACGACATGATACCCCTGGTATTACGAACGATACACGATAGCCCACATGCAGGACATCCTGGAAAGGATAGGACATTCAAGCAAGCCCAGTTGTTATATTACTGGCCTTCATTACGAAAAGATATAAACAATCATATAGACAGATGCGAATCATGTGCAAAACACAAAGGATACCCAATTTCACCTGCACCGATGGGTAATTACCCTGTACCACATCAACCATGGGACGTTGATTTACTCCAGATGCCATTATCATACAATAATAACCAATACCTATTCGTACCAACGGATCGTTTTTCCTGTTATGTAATTTTAGCCCCAAGTAAAGATAAAATAGCAGAGACAGTAGCAAAGGCAATAATAGATAATATAATATGTCGCTTTCCTACACCAAAGATACTAATAAGTGATAATGGAGGAGAATTTAATTCTGATATCTTACAAGAAATATGTAAGCAATACAACATCAAAAAGGTTAACGTTTTAGCCTATCACCCATCAATTAATGGGTTAGTAGAGAGACAAAACAAAAAAGTATTAGATGTGCTACGACACATTCTCATGGAATATTATGCAAGCTGGGATGATTGGATTCCTAGAGTAGAAGCCTCAATCAATGGATCTATAAATAAATCCATAGGTGACACACCACATTTCATTATATATGGGACAGATAAAAAACTACCATATGAGCTCCTAGAAGGTGACAGTCTGCCCATATACAATTACGATGATTACTCTAAACTACGTTTACGTGAAATCCAGGACATACACAAAAGAGTCAAAAAACAATTGACGATGTCCAAGGAAGAAATGACGGAGGCATTTAATAAAAAGGCAAGAGATTCGGATATCAGCTTAGGAGACATTGTTTATGGTATCATTCATACGAGAGACAATAAATTATCCCCCAAATTTGAGGGCCCATACAGAGTAATTAACATAGAAGCAAACAAAGTTTTAATTAAGTCATTGTCAAGTGGCGAAGAGAAACAAGTTCATATTGACCATTTAAAAAGAGTTTCAAGGGAACTATCCAATAATTATTCAGCCTCGGATACAACCAAACAAGCGAACGTAACTTATGAAACCAATCAAGAAAACAACAATAATTACAAAAATAAATTAAGGTCATATACCAAACAATCAAACATAGGTGCAACTGTTCTAGTAAAGTCTACAGTACATCATTTACGAGATTTAAATATCGATTTAAAGTCCTTCTATAAATAAAATAACAATCAGGTTATTGTTCTACGTTAGTCAACCGTAACGCACATCATCACTATCATCGACCACAGCATGACCATATTAGAAAATTAATAGATTTTTTCTGTTGGTAGGTAGCGATGAAGGGACTTATGCTATGGATTCTCCTCTACATAACAAGAGGATATGCTCACTTAGACCCCCAACACATAGTACGGCAAGGATGCCTCATAGCTCCAACGGCCACGACGTCAGTCGTGAAAGATGTCATGAGTTCTGAAATAAGTCTGGATTACTTATATGAATTACCTTCTTATCTAGAAATTATCGCAAGACCAATGAGAACCCTGGACTTCATGATAGGAGGCTATGTTTCACAAGCACATAACACAAAGGAAGTGGATGAAATAGTGAAGTTAGCGAAATGGAAAATAGAACAGGCTAAGTCAACTATGCTCATCATGATCCAAGATCTCCCATCTCATGGAACGGAGGTACTGAGCGACAAGAACAACATCACACTTACCCGCCAAAAGCGCGGTTTGTTCGACCTGGGTGGCGCAGTTCTTGGGAACATCTTTAGATTGGCTGCAGAGGAAGACCTTAAAGAAATAAACAACAAATTTAATAAAATAGCTCAGGTACTAACATACCAAGATAAATTCATCACAGGACATAACTCAGCAATGAAGACAATCGTGAAAAATCTGAAAAAGGTGGAAAACAGCTCTCGAAAGTGAAGGTAAAATAAATGACATGGAAGGTAACATAACACTTTTCCAACATTTCTCCATCATCACGGAACACAGTTCTTCTCCAGTTAGACAACACTAGAGTTCGTTACAGGGCACTTATGCAAGGAATTTCGAACGTCGGTGATGGCAAAATCACAATTGACTTACTTCCAGTTCATGAGCTACGTCAGATAATTAGTCATGGCATACATAAATATAAATTAATGCCTTTGTTCCGAAATAGGGAATTCATGCAATATTATCCATATTTAGAAGCAACACTAACACCAACATCAGTAGTAGTTCATGTACCATTCATAACTGATGACCTGTTCACAGTATACGAAATACACCCCTTCCCTTCTAAGAATAATCACACTTTGGTTATCATCAACATCAACACAGACACCGAACTCATCATGGTCTCCAAGAGACGGAACACTGTCACTTTCGCAAGTGAATCAACGATTGAACGAAAGTGCTGCACATCCTTACATGCTGTTCACCTTTGTCCTGCGTACATTTTCACGTTTCAGCCTACTGGTACAGTCCCTTGTGAATTGGCTATCATAAGAAATAACAATATTCATAATCATTGTAACTTCACTTTTGCTCCAGATAAGCTTGTACACCATCAACGCATCGGACACTCACAGTTTTTTTTATTTCACTCATAACACATCAGTTTACATAGTCTGTCCAGATATACCACCATCTCATACATAGCACCAGACTACTGTACGGTATTTATCAATGTCCACTTTATCCACCATCAATCACTACGCCATCCTCAATCATACACACAAACATTTCCACCCACTGCCTGATATGGACTTAAACATGAGCACAAGTATTAAGTTGACTTCACCTAAGTTTGAAACTATGCAACTGATCAATGAAACAATGAAGCCCTGGGAAGATTTGGGTTTGAGTATGTTCAACCCATAATATGTGTATAGCCCAGCACCTACTGTCTTTATAATCTTCTTTATTGTATTTGCAGTAGTGCTGTTCGCAACGCACAGAATGCATGCAAGAATTGCAAATTTGGAGTCAGTATTTAGTGGGGGTAGAATAAGCATCCATGCCAACCCTTCTGTATGAAGTGTACATATTTTGTATATAGTATTAATTTTATAAAAAAAAGAAGAAGAAGAATGACCCATGATATAGAAGAATACAAGTATCATTATCTCAATATGAAATATTATTAACTCTTACCATAATCTTAACTTTGAACTATTTTTTTTGGCATATATGCATTTTACTATTATCCATACACATTTTACAAAATGTAATACAATAACCAATTTAACCATATTCAATTATGTATACAACATGTTTACAATGTAATATTACTGAATCATTACAATATTATCATGAATATTATAACTATACAATATTATAATCAATATTATGTATTAAGATTGAAGAAGACTATTATGTATTAATAGATTAACATATGTCAGTGATGATTGCTGTAGGAGGACCACCAGCTACGTGACCGAGCGATGTCAGGACTCCATATTATAATTACAAATAATAATAAATAGCATGATGGATAGATAGATAGATAGATAGATAGACAGATAGAAGCAGCAAGTCAGGGGATGAGATAGGTAGTATGTCAGCGAGAATCGAGCAATGGTAAACATGCTTACACACTCTAACTCAAGGAATGCTTGATGGGCACACGAGCAGCGCCTCGTGACCATACACACACATACACACAGGCTTCTAGAAACTTCACATCAGTATATTCCACGTGACACGACCCCTGCTAAAATAGGAATTTAGGAAGCAGAGCTCAGAAGGAGGTTAGCCTTAGAATCGACAGGTGGTGGAGAGAAGGAGAGAAGCCATAGAACCGTCAGGTAGTGGAGAGAGTGAATAAGAAGAGGGGTCCAACTAGACTTACTTTGTATATTAAGTCTCTGTATATTACATATGCTGCTCAACTTAGACTTTCTTTGAAGATAATAAATCAAGATCAACTCCCTGCATTCATCTTTAACTCCTCCTGCTCTTCAATTAACTCATGACTAAGAGTTACATATATAAAAATGTTGGCTACAAAGCTTTAACATGGGAATTAGATGCCAGACACTTATCCAAACGGTTTTATAATGTTATTACTGTATTGCATTCTGCTTCAGTCCTAGGCAGTTTGTTCCATTTGTTTACATCTCTGTCAAAGAATAAATGCTTAGCTTATTAATAATTTTACACCTATTAATTTTTCTGTAATTCTGATGATCTCCTGTGAAGTAATGCTAGTTGCCCTAGTTATTATATCCTTTAAAAATCTTGTATCCTTGAATCAGACCCTGCCCCCGTAGCCTCTTGGACAAATAAAACAGATTCAACCCTTCCAAATTGTCATGAGTTGGCTCGATTCTCAATCTAAATAATCTCGTGGCATTGAACTTTGGTGGGAAACTGCGAATTATAGTGAATTCCCATAAGTATCACTCAGTCAACCACCACGTATTCACCCGATCGGGAGTGTTTTCAGAACATTTTTCACTGTTTCATAAGTGATTGTCCTTGCGCGCGACATTAGCGCTTTCGCTTAGTGATTTATTGTGGGCGTGTTTCTCTCACTCTCTTTCCGTTAGCCGTTACCAGTTAGCGGCTGGCCTCAGCCCTCGCCTCACTTGTTTGAATTCAGTTAGGATTGAAGTGCCGTGAGAGAAGGTTCATGTACAGCGAGTTCCTGAATCTCCACCTAGTGTGAGCCGGTGAGAGGTTTAGCGTGTGCAGCATCCGTCTTACGCACCGACGGCCCAGTTTCCGCTTAGCCCACTTTTCTGACCAGTATTTCTTTTCGTTTTTCCTAGGATTAAGAGTTTAGCTTTTGAGTGAGAGAGTGAGTGTGTCCTCCTTATTTTGAATTCATTTGAGACTCATGTAACGTAAAATTTGTTTCATTGAAATTAATAAATTCACAGTTCCTTTCTTTGAGCTTGATGTACTGTAAACTTGTGTTTTATTTCTCCACATTAAGCTTATTCTAGTTGCAGCTCCTAGTCTGCATAAACGCTTTGTATTATTCATAACAGGTACTTAGGCCAGTCCTTTTTATTAACTTAAATCCATTGTGCAACCAGGAGTTAATGCACCAGCAAGAATTTGTTTATCATTAATAGCATTAGATATTGAATGTCAGAGGTGAGTCACTTTCTCCAGAGGCTAACAGTACCAATAAACAGCACGTGTGAGTAATTAGTCTCTGCTGTGTACTGTTGAGAAAGTTTATAAATTCTCATCCTTAGAGAATCGGCTCAGTAAGCCGGCGTAAAGTAATCATTGCTTGATTTTCATAAGTCAGTTCTTCGTCCTGTTCTCAAGTATTATTGAATATTGTTCTTTAATATTGTGTATTCTCAAAAACCCCGTGACATCTGGTGACCTCATTCCAGGATATTAACTCCTAGCTCTAAAGTTATTCACAAGATAATACTCACTCACTCATACTTAGGTATTTATCATTAAAGTCTATAGGCACTATTTTACTGGTGATTATTGATTCATTTCTATTAATTTTACATAATAGTTTTCATAGTCACTTGTTTGTTTAATTTTCTTTCTTTACCAGATTAACTATATAAAACTGGTCACCACTAACCTGTGCCTATATTCTTTATTCTCGATTATTGGCATCTTTCTCTGCAAAATAGCAATCAGTGCTTGGTCTCTTGTTCACTCAGACTGAGTTAACATCATGTCTACCGACGTCTATGTACAGGAAGCTAGAGATATAGGGCTTAGCAACCCCAAAGAAGTTTAAGAGTATGTCCTCTCTCGGCTTAGTCACGAGCAGCAACGTGAGAATGATGCTCGTGAAGAGCGTCGAATTCAGAGTGAGGAACGCGAGAAAGAACGTGAACATGAACGAAAACAACGCGAACTTGAGTTAGAACAAGAGCGACAACAACGCGAATATGAGCAAAAACAACGCGAACTCGAGTTAGAACAACGCGAGAGAGAACGTCAACACGAGTTACAACAACGTGAGAGAGAACGTGAATACGAGCGTGAACAACGAGAACACGAACGTGCCCAGCGAGAAGCACACGAAAAACATGAACTTGAAATGTTGAAGCTCAAACGAGATTCCTTGGCTTCAGACACATCTGGTGCAGCTGGCCCAAGCTCCACGAGCTCTCTCCCTGCACATGTTCTGGCGACCCCACACATCAAGCTTCCCCCATACAAGGAAGGCGAGCGAATCGAGCCATACATAGCTCGTTTTGAAGACATGGCTCAGCTTTACCAGCTGGATGATGCAGCTAAGCGGCTTCAGTTTCTTAGCCTGTTTGAGGGCCCTGCCCTCGATATTCTCCACAGAATTCGTGGAGACAATCTCACGTATGAGATGATGAAGGCCGCACTCGTCAAAGCGTACGGTCTCACAGTTGACGATGCCAAGAGTCACTTCATGAGGGCGCGTTTACAGGAAAAAGAGACTGCCATTCAGTTTCTTGACCGGCTTACTGCTTACTTAGATGAGTGGATGGAGAAAGATGAAACTCCTTCCATGCGTGAGGGGATAATTGACCTTATGCTGCGTACGCAGCTAGAATAGTCGTGGCCTGCCGAACTTATGGCTCAGCTTAAGATCTGCCAGGTAAGGGATGCCAGCCAAATGGTGGAGAAGGCTGATGCATTCTTCACTGCATATGGGTATCAAACTCGCAAGCAACATACCTGGAACAGGAAAGCTGATAAATCTGGGAAACCATCTCAGACTGAACCCCAGCAACAAAGCCGTTCTCAGAATAATGGCCAAGGTCCAAAATCGCAGAGGAAGGACCAGGGGGAAAACACCCAGAAATCTGAGTGGAAGGGATACAACAGGTACTCTAACTAGCAGCAATATCAGCCATGCAACTGACCGTTGGGACTGTCCTTTTCAGTACCAGCTCAAATGAATAGGAGGTAGGAGGCGAACGCAGCCTTCATTCCTCAGCAGCAGCACAGTGGTCACGTCCCTACCAGTACGGGTACTCCCCCACAGTTCTCTAGTCCCACAGCGACAGTGAACACTCTGCCAAGGAGGTCAATGCTCCATCTCCCTCGACAGTGAGTACGACCCCACAAGTATCTAATTCTCAGGGCACCATGTTTGCCCCATCATTTATTCAGCAGCCTAATCAGTGGCTGGCTGCTTCCTCCACAGGCCCTCCCACAGGTGACAGTGCTTTCATTGTTCAGCCAGGGTTTGTGGGAGACATTCCTGTGAAGGTCCTGAGAGACAATGGTTCCTAAGGCTGCCTTGTCAGGCAGAGTCTAGTTCGGCCTGAGCAGTATACAGGTCGACAGATCCAAGCTAACCTTATTGATGGATCAGTGAGATTGTTCCCTGAGGCACGTATCCAGGTGGCATCTACATTTTACACTGATACGACAGTGGCAGTTGTCATGCCAGAAACCTTATTTGACCTTATCATAGGCAATATTCCCGGTGTCAAGGGTAGTTGCACTGAAGATTATGCTACTCAGACTTCGGCTACAGTAACACGAGCCATGACTGAGGCTCTAAACTGTGTCACCCCGGTGACCATTGAATCACCGCAAGATCTGATGTGTAGCCAAGTTGTTGTTCAAGAACAACACTCAGACCCAACACTTGCTGCCATGGGGAAGAAACAAAAGGGTAGAGTGATAAAGTATTCACAGGGAGGTCAAGCCAAGTTCCTTCGCAAGTGAGGACGGCTATACCGTGAGTCATAAACACCCCAGGGCGAGGTTCAACTGCAGTTTGTCGCTCCCGTTAACTACCGCCTAGCAGTGTTAGAATGGGGTCATTGTTCAGCGTCAGGAGGCCACATGGGCAAAAGGAAGACCCAGGGCAGTATCTGAGCTGACTTTTTCTGGCCAGGGATGGGACGAGAGATAGACA
The DNA here is from genome assembly GCF_032717465.1 of Coenobita brevimanus. Classification (NCBI taxonomy): domain Eukaryota; kingdom Metazoa; phylum Arthropoda; class Malacostraca; order Decapoda; family Coenobitidae; genus Coenobita; species Coenobita brevimanus. The sequence continues at coordinate 11,172,081 of NC_137002.1, read as the reverse complement.
GTTTCATGCATTCCTGCAATGTGTGTCCACATACCACTAATCAGGGACATGTCCTTCCTGTGCCGTTTGAAACCACACCTGTAATCTCTGAGTCAGTTGAGAGACATGGCAGTGGTGAAGTGGGTGCAGACCTGACGTCTCGCCCATTGGCCCCACAGGACACATCATGTCCAGGGCCTGTACATACATATGTACCGTAAGTTAAAGGGAAAGTTTGAGAACCCTGCAGAGACAGTCCGAGGCTGTGTATGAATTACCTTGTGGAACATCTCGAGCTGTGGGCCTCTCAGAGGATTCCTGGTGAATGCACATTATCCACATGAGTGTTCACACCCACGGTGGGTGTTAAATGTGACCTGCCCGAGATTGCGTATGGATTCTCAGCTTCCTAATGTTAATCGTAAGTGTAGAGTTAGTTTAAACAGTAAACTGGGTTCCATTAGCGAATTGCAGCATTTGATGTCCTGCACAGATGCCCAGTCTTTTCGCTCATGACAACGTTCCCTGGTTAATTTAGCGAATTGCAGTGTTTGATGTCCTGCACAAACGCCCAGTCTTTTCGCTAATTAGGTTTAGAGTTTAACCAGTGAACTGAGTTCCATTAGCGAATCACAGCATTTGATGTCCTGCACAGATGCCCAGTCTTTTTGCTCATGACCACGTTCCCTGGTAAATTTAGCGAATTGCAGTGTTTGATGTCCTGCACACACGCCCAGTCTTTTCGCAAATTAAGTTTAGGGTTTAACCAGTAATCTGGGTCAGCATTTGATGCCCTGCAGAGATGCCTTGAGAACGTTTCCTGGTTAATAATGTAAATAGTGTACTTTTTGTAATATAAGTACTGATTGCTAGGCAGAGAGAGAGAAATGACACTTTTGATGCTCCACCTTGATTGCTTTCACAGGTGCAGCTGGCAGGTGCAGCATTGCCATGCAGAACAGTTGATCGTCCCTGACGCATGCTGCCGCCTCTTCTCTTCTGCCTCGTCATCATCATTTACTTTAAATTTGTACTGCATGATTTTACACGTAGGTACAGTTACACCACAACTGTCACACCTACACCACGTATTACATACATCACGCTACGTAACAATTGGTTGTTAATGTAAATGTAGCGAACTTTTCGTTCAGTTTGACCTGAGTATAGGATTTTTCACCGTCGTCAAGGAGTTTTTTCCTCAAGCTTGCTTCCATTAACGTAAATACGAGGGTTTTTTTGCTCACTGGCGACTGTGACTTTCTTCTGTAGCAGGATAGTACACACACACCACAGTGTGAATCTTGTGTGACTGAGTTAGGATTTATATGTATGTAAATTGAAAATACTTTTTCCTGAGGAAAAAAGAAATTGATTTTGATGGGGCGTAATGTCACGAGTTGGCGCGATTCTCTGTGTAAATAAACTCGTGACATTGAACTTTGGTGGGAAACTGCGAATTCTAGTGAATTCCCATAAGTATCACTCAGTCAACCGCCACGTATTCACCCGATCGGGAGTGTTTTCAGAACATTTTTCACTGTTTCATAAGTGATCATCCTTGCGCGCGACAGCGCTTTCGCTGAGTGATTTATTATGGGCGTGTTTCTCTCACTCTCTTTCCGTTAGCTGTTACCAGTTAGTGGCTGGCCTCAGCCCTCGCCTCACTTGTTTAAATTCAGTTAAGATTGAAGCGCCGTGAGAGAAGGTTCGTGTACAGCGAGTTCCTGCATCTCCACCTAGTGTGAGCCGGCAAGAGGTTTAGCGTGTGCAGCGTCCGTCCTACACACCGACGTCCCAGTTTCCGCTTAGCCCACTTTTCTGACCAGTATTTCTTTTCGTTTTTCCTAGGATTAAGAGTTTAGCTTTTGAGTGAGCGAGTGAGTGTGTCCTCCTTATTTTGAATTCATTTGAGACTCATGTAATGTAAAATTTGTTTCATTGTAATTAATAAATTCACAGTTCCTTTCTTTGAGTTTGATGTAACGTAAACTTGTGTTTTATTTCTCCACATTAAGTTTATTCTAGTTGCAGCTCCTAGTTTGCATAAACGCTTTGTATTATTCATAACTGGTACTTAGGCCAGTCCTTTTTATTAACTTAAATCCGTTGTGCAACCAGGAGTTAATGCACCAGCAAGAACCTGTTTATCATTAATAGCATTAGATATTGATTGTCAGGGGTGGAGTCACTTTCTCCAGAGGCTAACAGTACCAATAAACAGCAAGTGTGAGTAATTAGTCTCTGCTGTGTACTGTTGAGAAAGTTTATAAATTCTCGTCCTTAGAGAATCGGCAAAGTAAGGCGGATAAAGTAATCATTGCTTGATTTTCACAAGTTAATTCTTTGTCCTGTTCTCATGTATTATTGAATATTGTTCTTTAATATTGTATATTCTCAAAAACCCCGTGACACAAATGTTTCTCGCCTGACCTTTTCCCTCAGTCATGGTATCATTTTTTTTGTCACCCTCAATTCCACTCCCTAATTTCTATATATATTTCTTCCAATATGGTAACCATAATGTATACAATACTCCAGATGCAGGCAAACTGTTAAATTGTACAGGTGAGGATTATTTTTCCGATATGAATGCTGGTGCTCTGCAAATTAACCCATCTAGTTTGTCAGCTTCATCAACTGCCTCTGTAACCCATAGACCTGGTTTTAAATATTTTTTGGTGAGATTATTCCATCTTATATATATATATATATATATATATATATATATATATATATATATATATATATATATATATTCTCGAACTGAATATCAGTCATGGTGTGGTTAAACTTTTCATTTTTTTCCCCAATATTTACGACTTTGCATTAATCTGTATTGAAATTTATTTGCCATGTTTGAGGCTAAAAGAAACATTTTTTTTTTTAGATCTGTCTGTATTATCCGTTTGTTTGTGGTATATTTACTATGGTATTATGCCTGACATTAGAATGTTTTCAATTTATGTGTTTTCTATCATCACTGGCCTCAATACTAACAAGGCATATGGGCCTAATGGGGTCGCTCCTGTTGTCCGCCTAGGCAGCCTCTTTTACCTTTGTCTGCCAGCTTGTACCTTTTCTTCTTGCTGAAAGTTTGCTCACATTAAGCCTGCCCCCGAAATGGGTGACCATTCCCACCCCTCTAACTATCGTCCAATTGCTTAAACATCCTGTATTTCTAAAGATGAGGTGTCTGAGGAGTATGTGTGGAGTGACGAGTATGGATCGAGTGCGAAATGATGAAGTGCGAAGGAAAACTGGGGTTGGTTGGGAGATGGCTGATCGAGTTGAGCAGAGGGTGTTGCGCTGGTCTGGGCATAAGGAGAGAATGGATAATGAGTGATTGGTGAAAAAGATAACTAGATCTGATGTGAGAGGTGTAAAGCCGAGAGGGAGACCACGAATTGGATGGATGGACAGTGTGGAAAGAGCGCTGGATGCGAGAGGGATGTCTGTTGAGCAAGGAAGAGTGGCTGTGCATGACAGAAATAAATGGAGAGAAATTGTGAATGGATAAATGATGACGCAGCCTTGAGAGGTTATTCTCCTGCATTTGGTCTGATCAGATAGTCAGGTCAGGTGCAGGTAAGGGGATGGGTCTACTATGATGTGGCAGGGGTAAAGCAGCTCTGCTGTCGGGCCCTGCTGCAGATGTCACTGATTGCACTGCGCAGTTGACCCTTGTGTGGTGTGGTGCGGTGAGGATCTGTCCCTTCTCCTTCTCCCCTTTTGGGCTAAGATGCGAATGAATGTGTTTGAATGGATGAGTAAATGGGGAGTGTGTCGTCCTGTCTCGGCTACCTCCCATTCCTTGGGGGAAGCAGCCCAGGTATATAGATAGATAGTTTTCTAAAATTTTGAAATCTGTTCTTAACATAATTCAACTTTCCTATCACAACCTTCTCTCCAGTTATCTGTATGGGTTCCGCCAGGAATGCTCAGCTGGCGATCTTCTCACCTTCCTTTCAGACTCAGGGCCATCCTCCTTTCGGAACTTAGACGAAATCTTTGCCATTCCATTGGACTTCCCAAAGGCTTTCGATCGAGTATGGCATAAATCTTTAATTTCTAAATTTCTCCCTACGGTTTTTATCCTTCTGTCTGTTCTTTCATCACTAGCTTCCTTTCCGGTCGTTCTATAGCTGCTTTTGTAGACGGCCACTGTTCTTCTAGAGCAGTCAGTAGTGGCGTTTCTCAGGACCCTGTCCTATCACTAACCCCTTTCATTCTATTCATCAATGACTTTCGAAGGTATATATCAAACCCTATGTACTCATACGTTAATGACTCAAGCCTTCACCTTTGCATCCACTTCTCGCACCATCCATCTCAGCAGCTACTTCAACAAGCAAGGCATGAGGTCATGGCACACTTAATTTCTGGGTTGGTTCATATCTTTGATTGGGGTAAGAGTAATCTTGTAGTGTTTAATGAATCAAAACCTCAGTTCTTACATCTTTCGACCTGTCAACATCTTCTGCAGGAGTATCCTCTAATTCTTGACACTACCCATCTCAATCATACACCATATTTAAACATAATTTGGCTTAATTTCTCAGAATTTATCTTGGAAGGATCATACTACTTCTTTTGTTGAATCTGTTTCCAAGATGAAAGTCGCGCTAAGCCGACTCCATGCCTTCTTTACCCCTGAACAGTCGTTGACTTCATGCAGAGGTTTTATTTGTCCCTGTGTAGAGTACATCTTTCAAGTGTGGGGAGACTCCCCAGATACAGCTCTTCTCAACGAGGTGGAGTAGAATGCTTTTTGTCTCAACTATCCTCCTATTACCAGCTTCCTTCAACTTTTGTCTCTTTGCTGCACTGTTGCATCATTGTCCTTTTTCTTTCGCTGCTTCAGTCGCCATTGGTCCTCTCAATAGTCTGCTTGCATCCCTCCACCAGTTCAACGGTATCAGGACAATTGCCCCTTGGACAATTGTCCCCCGGATAACTGCCCCCGAACAACTGCCCCCTGGACAATCGCTCCCATAGGACAACCGCCCCCTGGACAATTGCCCCCTGGACAACTGCCTCCCACTAAAGATTAGGTTAGGTTAGATCAGGTTAGGTTAGGTTAGGTTAGGCACTTGCGACTATTTGTACATTGAATCAGGTGATATTTAGCTAAGGCAACTATCTGGGGGGCCGTTGTCTTGGGGGCGGTTGTCCTATAGGGGCAATTGTCCAGGGGCAGTTGTCCGGGAGCAGTTGTCAGGGGGGGCAATTGTCCAGGGGGCAGTTGTCCTTGAACCAGTACAACAGGCGCGTAACACCCGTCAACCAGAAAACTCACCCAATTTCTGTCCAGCTTTCTAACGCCAGGGTTAATGGTTACTCCCATCCTTAGTGTATGCAACAGGTCAGCCCTGGAACTCTTTTCGTCTATCTGTATTTTCTACTGCCTGTGACCCCCAGTCTTTCAAATGCAGTGTGTTCAGGCATCTTGAATTTGGATCTCTGTTATCTTGTTTTCATCTCTTCTTCGAGGAAACAATTCTGCGGACTTCTAGCCTTTGGTTCCTTCTTTCCTGCATAAAGAAAAAGGCAGAATTGGATATTTCACTGGGACCAAACACTGCGCTTTGTGGCACTCTGCCTGTAATATTCATCCAGCCTGTCTTCTTCCTATCAATTACAACTTTCTGTTCACGTTCTGAAAGCAAGTTTTATATCCACTTTAGTGTATTGCCAGTGATACCATGGACTCTAAGAGTCTCAACAAGCCCTTTATGAGGATCTTTATTAAATGCTTTCGGGAAAATCTAGGTGATTTACATGGGCAGATTCCAATTTATTGTACGTATCATCCATAACCCTGACACAGTCAAGAAGACTGGTAAGAAGTGAACTGTTCCTCGTACAGTATTTTGGAAATCATGCTGCGAGTGTTTAATGAAATACTTGACTTTAAATGTTTAACTAGTTTGTCTCCATTTATGATCAACAACCTGTTTACTACCGATGTTAAGCTGATTGGACAGAAATTTCAGGTTGGGATTTATTACCCTTTCTATAAATCGGAATTACATTACCTTGTTTTTGTCCATTTGGCAGAGTGCCAGTCCTCAGTGTATGTTGAGATCTAGAGTGAAATTTTTCGATATTTCATTCATTACCACCTTTACTATTCTTGGGACTATCTTACCTGGCTAAAATGTTTTACTTATTTAAAGTCTATTAATCGCAGTCAGTACATTTCTCTCTCTCTCTCTCTAATGTATTAACGTCACTGATTTTAATACAATTATCCTCACTTACGACGGAAGACAGAGGAAGTAAAACTACATTTTCTATGGTAAAAAGGGAATCAAAGAAACATTCAGGCTTTCGGCAATCTATGTTTCATGGTTAGTATGTTCTCTGTTTGTTACAGCTAGTGCGACTGTTACTGGTATTGTCTTTTTACTCCTGTGTCACGGTTTTTTTTATAATATCACGGTATTTTTAAAATAAATGCTTAAATATTATTTAATTGATAATAATATTCAATAATACTGAAGAGCAGAGACAATGATTGTCTTGCTACATCAAGCAACGATTACTTTACGCTGGCTTGTGCACGATTCTCTGAGAACGAGAATTTATAAACTTTCTCAACAGTACACAGCAGAGACTAATTACTCACAAATGCTGAATTAGTACTGTTAGCCTCTGGAGAAAGTTACTTCACCCCTGACAATAAATAACTAATACTAACATCAGGTTCTTGCCGATGCTTAAACTCCTAGGTGGCACAACGGATATTAAGTTAATACAACAAGACTGGTCTAAGTACCAGTTATGAATAGTAAAACGTGTATGCAAGCTAGGAGCTATGTGGGAAATAAGCTTCATTATGGAGAAATGAAACAAGAGTTTACTTACATTAAGCTCAAGAAAAAGAAGTTAAATTTATTGATTACAAAAAATAAATTTAACGTTACATTTCATATCAAATCAATGAGACCGCACTCACTCACCCACACAAAAGCTAAATACTTATGCCTAGGAAAAAAAACACCTTAACTAAACTCTTAAGACTAGGAAAACAAAAGGAAATACTGAACGATGAATGCTTTGTATCACCAAGGGGTGGGAGTTTGGAGAAACCGTACTCTGTGGAGCTTGGGTGCTAGCTGACCTCTCACACTTCTGGAGCACAGGACCTCTCCCTCCGTCAAAGCCACAACTAGACTGAATTCAAATGATGTATAGGCAGGACGCACAAGCCACCGGAAGAAGGCGTGGCTAACGGTTGAGGCAAGCAGGGGCGAACAATAAAGAAACAATTGTATCGCTCAGTAGAGCACTTAGTGACGTGCATTAAATCGGTCACTTTTGAAAGTGACGAATGTTTTGAAAAGTATACTCCGAAATGGAGAGAGAAACGGTTAACTGAGCGATACACAGTGAGTTTTCCACTAATAGTTCGTGGCTTCTCACAAAAGGGAAATGTCGTGAATTGATTCGTGACATTACGCCCCTACAAAATTAAATTTTTTCCTTATGGGAAAAAATTTGTGGATATATATATATATGTACACATCCTAACTCAGTCACACAAGATTCACACTGTGGTGTGTGTGCTATCCTGCTACAGGAGAAAGTCACAGTCGCCAGTGAGCGAAAAAACCTCGTATTTATGTTGATAGAAGCAAGCTTGAGGGAAAAACTCCGTGACGACGGTGAAAATCCTGTACTCATGTCAAACTGAGCGAAAAGTCGCTACATTTACACTGACAACTAATTGTTGTGTAGCGTGATGTATGTAATACACGGTGTAGGTGTGACAGTTGTAGTGTAACTGTACCTACGTGTAAAATGACATAGTAAATAATATGGCGACGACGAAGGCAGAGGAGAAGAGGCGGCAGCGTGTGGCAGACGATCAGCTGGCCCGCACAGCAAAACTGCTACACCCATTGCTGATCCTGCAAAACCAATTGAGGTGGAGCATCAAAAGTGTCAATGAGACAAAATTTTATTATGTTACAATTACTCTCTCTGCCCAGCAGTCAGTGCTACGACGTACATTCGAGGTCGCCATTAATTATAGCACACGATTAGTTTCGACAAGTTGAGAATCCCTGTGCAAGCTCGGGTCTTCCATAGCCTCGAACCGCACACGGGTCCTCAACCTGTGCCTTAACCTACAGTTCTTATATTAATATCGGGAAGCTGAGAATCCTTGTGCAAACTTGGGTCTTCCATAGCCTCAAGTTGCCTCTGCGGAGTTCTCTCTCGAACTTCCCCCTTAACCTACAGTACTTATATTAGTATCGGGGAGCTGAGAATCCTTGTGCAAACTCGGGTCTTCCATAGCCTCAAGTCGCCTCTGCAGAGTTCTCAGTTCCCCCTTATCCTACAGTGCTTATATTAGTATCGGTGAGCTGAGAATCCTTGTGCAAACTCGGGTCTTGCATAGCCTCGAGTCGCCTCTCAACTTCCCCCTTAACCTACGGTACATATATTAGTACCGGGAAGCTGAGAATCCTTGTGCAAACTCGGGTCTTCCATAGCCTCGAGTCGCCTCTCAACTTCCCCCTTAACCTACGGTACATAATATGTATGTACAGGCCCTGGACATGCTGTGTCCTGTGGGGCCAATGGGCGAGACATCTGGTCTGCACCCACTTCACCACTACCCTGTCTCTCAACTGACTTAGAGATTACAGGTGTGGTTATGAACGGCACAGGAAGGGCATGTCCCTGATTAGTGGTGACACTTTGGCACACACTGCAGGAACGGACAAATCTATCTATGTCTCGTCCTATCCCTGGCCAGAAAAAGTCAGCTCGGATACGGCCCTGGGTCTTCCTTTTGCCCATGTGACCTCCTGAGGCTGAACAATGACCCCATTGTAACACTGCTGGGCGGTACTTGGCGGGAACGACAAACTGCAGTCGAACCTTGCCCTCGGGTGTTCGTGACTCACGGTAGAGCCGTCCTTGTTTGCGAAGGAACTTGGCTCTACCTCCCCGTGAATGATTAATCACTCGACCCTTTTGTTTGTTCCGCACGGCAGCAAGTGTCGGGTCAGAATGTTGTTCTTGTACAACAAGTTGACTACACATCAGATCTTGCGGCGATTCAATGATCACTGGGGTGACACAATCTGGAGCCTCAGCCATGGCTCGTGTTACCGCAGCAGCCGAAGTCTGAGTAGCGTCATCATTGGAGTAACTATCCTTGACTCCTTGAATATTGCCTACTATAAAGTCAAATAGAGGCTCTGGCATGACAACTGCAAGTGTCGTACCAGTATAAAATGGAGATGCCACCTGGATACATGCCTCAGGGAACAATCTCACTGATCCATCAATAAGGTTTGCATGGATCTGTCGACCTGTATATTGCTCAGGCCGACTAAACTCTGCTTAACAGAGCAACCTGAGGAACCATTATCTCTCAGGACCTTCACAGGAATGTCTCCCACAAACCTTGGCCGGACAAGGAAGGTACTGTCACCTGTGGGAGGGCCTGTGGAGGAAGCAGCTAGCCACTCATGAGGCTGCTGAATTGATGCAGCAAACATTGTGCCTTGAGGGTTATATTGGGGAGATGGAACATTGGCCATCTGTGGAGGGGGGTTCACTGTCACTGTGGGACTAGTGAACTGTGGGGAAGTACCCACACTGGTAGGGACGTGACCACCATGCTGCTGCTGAGGAATGAAGGCTGCATTCGCTTCCTGGCTCTTTTGAGCTGGTGGTGAAAAAGTTTGTCCCGACGGTCGGTTGTGTGGCTGATACTGCTGCTGGTTAGGGTACTTGTTGTACCGCTTCCAAGCAGGCTGCTGTGTATTTTGCCCCTGGTCCTTCTGTGGTTTGCTTGGACCTTGACCATTACTCTGAGAATGGCCTTGGTGCTGGGATTCAGTCTGAGGCGGCTTCCCAGACTTATCAGGTTTTCTGTTCCAGGTGTTTTGCTTATGACTTTGATACCCGTATGCAGTAAAGAATGCGTCAGCCTTCTCTGCCATTTGGCTGGCATCTTTCACCTGGCAGATCTTAAGCTGTGCTATGAGCTCAGCAGGCCACAACCTCTCTAGCTGTGTACGCAGCATAAGGTCAATTATCCCCTCACGCGTGGAAGGAGTTTCATCTTTCTCCATCCACTCATTTAAGTAAGCTGTGAGACGATCAAGGAACTGAACAGCTGTCTCCTTGTCTTGGAGACGAGCTCGCATGAACTGAACTTTGGCGTCGTCTACTGTGAGACCATACGCCTTAATGAGTGCAGCTTTCATCATCTCATATGTGAGATTGTCTCCACGAATTCTGTGGAGAATATCGAGGGCAGGGCCCTCAAATAAACTAAGAAATTGGATCCGCTTAGCTGCCTCATCCAGTTGATACATGTCTGCCATGTCCTCAAAACGAGCTATGTACGGCTCGATTCGCTCGCTTTCCTTGTACGAAGGAAGCTTGATGCGTGGGGTCGCCAGGACATGTGCAGGGGGAACGCTCGTGGAGCTTGGACCAACTGCACCAGACGTGTCTGAAGCCAAGGAATCTCGCTTGAGCTTCAGCACTTCAAGTTCATGTTTTTCTCGTGCCTCACGTTCGGCACGTTCATATTCACGTTGTTCCCGCACGTGTTCTAAGTCGAGTTCGCGCTGTTTCTGCTCGTGTTCGCGCTGTTCTCGCTCGTATTCACGCTGTTGTCGCTCTTTTTCTAACTCGAGCTCGCGTTGTTTCTGCTCGTGTTCGCGTTGTTCTCGCTCATATTCGCGCTGAATCTTACGCTCTTCACGGGCATCATTCTCGCGCTGCTGCTCCTGATTATGCTGTGAGAGTATATACTCTTTAATTTCGGTTGGGTCCGAAAGACCCATTTCTTTGGCTTCCTGTAAAAATACAGTAGTAGCCATGGCGCTAATTTATTAAGCAACCGAAATTGAGTACTGACTGCTTAGCGACGAATACTAATAAACACAAGTAAAGAATACAGACACAAGCTAGTGGTGACCAGTGTTATCTAGTTAATTGGCAAAGATTAAAGCAAAAATGCAAATAACTAAGAACTCTCAATAATTAACACAATGGGTACAGCAACTACCCAGGAGCGAATAAAATCGTCTGGCGTTACCAAAAATAAAGTACTAAATAGAGTTAAGTACTCGACGGATTAATAAAGCAAAAATTCACTTGCTAAATTTACGGTAAACACCAGTAAACTTGTGCCTATAAACTTTAATTATAAATACCTAAATATGAATGAGTGAGCACTATCTCGTGAATAGCTTTATAGCTAGGAGTTAATATCCCGGAATGAGGTCGCCAATTGTCACGGGGTTTTTAGAATATCACTGTGTTTTTAAAATAAATGCTTAAATATTATTTAATTGATAATAATATTCAATAATATTGAAGAGCAGAGACAATGATTGTCTTGCTACATCAAGCAACGATTACTTTACGCTGGCTTGTGCACGATTCTCTGAGAACGAGAATTTATAAACTTTCTCAACAGTACACAGCAGAGACTAATTACTCACAAATGCTGAATTAGTACTGTTAGCCTCTGGAGAAAGTTACTTCACCCCTGACAATAAATAACTAATACTAACATCAGGTTCTTGCCGATGCTTAAACTCCCAGGTGGCACAACGGATATTAAGTTAATACAACAAGACTGGTCTAAGTACCAGTTATGAATAGTAAAACGTGTATGCAAGCTAGGAGCTATGTGGGAAATAAGCTTAATTATGGAGAAATGAAACAAGAGTTTACTTACATTAAGCTCAAGAAAAAGAAGTTAAATTGATTGATTACAAAAAATAAATTTAACGTTACATTTCAAATCAAATCAATGAGACCGCACTCACCCACACAAAAGCTAAATACTTATGCCTAGGAAAAAAAACACCTTAACTAAACTCTTAAGACTAGGAAAACAAAAGGAAAGACTGAACGATGAATGCTTTGTATCACCAACGGGTGGGAGTTTGGAGAAACCGTACTCTGTGGAGCTTGGGTGCTAGCTGACCTCTCACACTTCTGGAGCACAGGACCTCTCTCCGTCAAAGCCACAACTAGACTGAATTCAAATGATGTATAGGCAGGACGCACAAGCCACCGGAAGAAGGCGTGGCTAACGGTTGAGGCAAGCAGGGGCGAACAATAAAGAAACAATTGTATCGCTCAGTAGAGCACATAGTGACGTGCATTAAATCGGTCACTTTTGAAAGTGACGAATGTTTTGAAAGTATACTCCGAAATGGAGAGAGAAACGGTTAACTGAGCGATACACAGTGAGTTTTCCACTAATAGTTCGTGGCTTCTCACAAAAGGGAAATGTCGCGAATTGATTCGTGACATCCTGATGTACTATAGCTCCTTATGGGTTGTATTTACTGATGCTTGAAATACATGCTTCAAAGTTTTGCCTGCCTTATTATATTAATTATTTAACTTTACGACAGAGTTTCATATTCATGATTGGCTTCTTGACTTTATATAGTTTTCAGTTTAGATGATGAAATACCTTTGTTATCAGATAGACAAAGAGATGAATATAGATACAGAAAGAGATATAAAGGAAGAGAGAGAGAGAGAGAGAGAGAGAGAGAGAGAGAGAGAGAGAGAGAACACTTGTTATTAAATAGTGTAATATTTTATGTTCAGTATATATTAGGCACTCCAATAACCTCCATTCCATCACTGTCTTGGCTTGTGTGTGAGGGGAAGAGATATTTTGCATATGCCCTACCCCATTCCAACACCCATCCTACCCCACCCTTCCTCTTTCCTTACCCCATCCCAATTCCTACCCTACCCCACCCTTCCTCTTTCCCTACCCCATCCCTACACCCACCCTACCCCACCCTTCCTCTTTCCCTACCCCATCCCCACACCTACCCTACCCCACCCTTCCTCTTTCCCATCCCCATCCCCACACCCACCCTACCCCACCCTTCCTCTTTCCCTGCCCCATCCCCACACCTAACCTACCCCACCCTTATTCTTTCCCTACCCCATCCCCACACCTACCTCTTCCTGCCCTTCCCCCACCCTCCTTCTTCCTGTCATTCTCCTCTCCCCTCCCCTAGCACCTCCATCCTACCCTACCCACCTCCTCCTCCATCTTTTCCTACTTCCCTCTGCCTTTTCCATCCTTACCTCCCCTTTCCCTCCGTCCTGTCCTTTCTCTCCTATCCCCCTTCTCCACCCTGTCCCTTCTCCCCATCTACTCCCCCACCACCTGCCCCCTTCCTTGCCACCCCCTTCTCTTCCATCAACTCCCTCCTCTCCCTCTCCCCACCATCTACATCGTATCCTTCCTCAACCCTCTCCTTTCCCATTCCTACACTTCTCTCTCCTCCTCTTCCCAACCACTCATGTCTCCCCTCCTCCATTCCCCAACCTCCCCTCCTTCTAAGGCCTATACCTCCCCTCCATCCCTCCGTACCCCACCCATCTGCCCTTCATTCTATTCAGCGTCAGATAAGTTTATGGTTTGTAATTACACAGAGTTCCTCAATGCACACATATGTAACACTATTTTTAACATTCAGGAAACACTTGGATAACACCAAGCCTCATACCAACCCCACGAAGGCGCTAACGATTTTTCAAAGCTTATTTTTGCTATAGTTGGCTTGTGTTTATCTGACGGAACTAGCCACCCTCACTACTTAAATCTTCATGGCTGTTTAATATTAGATGAGGTTTAATTCTAAGGTAGGGCTGAGTCTCCTTGGTTACTAGAAAAACATGTCCCTAATTCTGGCCATCAGAACAAGAACTGAGCTGCATAATGGTTAGGGGTCTTTGTCAGAGGAAAACAAACTCGCTCTAGGCTACGTATAGAGGATATATTCAACTTAAGATTGGTCTGTTTTAAGGAAGGGGCTAATGTATCCTATATCTAACCTATCCATTTGAATAGTCTCTCCTGTACTGAAAAAATAATCTGAAAATGATAAGAATAAACTGGGGAGGGGGACATCTTCAAGGAGTGGCATCAATATGGCCTGACGTTTGAGCTGACCACTCCCCCAAAAGTCCCGCAATCCTCTCCCTATCCCTTGAAAGGAGGATGGTTAACTGTGGAGGAAGGACAGTTTGTGTCTGCAGTCCACAGGGTTCATGTTCAGATGAGCCTGGGGTTGCAACTGCTGCTGCTAAGAATATGTCAAAATGCGCGTCTTCGGTACGAAAGGATTAACTTCTTGAGTCCCATTTCTTATTCTTTATTTCACTCGTGTGATAGTGTGGAGAAGTACTATTTTCATTGATCTGTGTGTGTGTGTGTGTGTGTGTGTGTGTGTGTGTGTGTGTGTGTGTGTGTAGACAATGTAACTCAAGCAGTTTTGATCCGACTTTAACCAAATTTAGAGGAAGGCTTAAGGGTCAGCCATGAGTCCACTGATTCGACTTTCAAAACAGTAGGCGAAAGTTCAAAGTCAAAGTTCAGGGTCAAAGTTCAAGGTCAGGGTCAAAGTTCAAGGTCAAAGTTCAGGGTCAAAGTTCAGGGTCAAAGTTCAGGGTCAAAGGACAAGGTCAACCCAAGCAGTTTTGATTCGAATTGAACCGGACTTAGTGGAAGGGTCGAGGGTTAACAAGCATGTAGTGATTCGAGTTTGAGAGTGATCGATGAAAGGTCAAGGTCACAAGGCAAGGTCACTACGAAAGGTATCCCTTGAGTGAACAGAACTGAGGTGGCAGAATAAACCAAAAGAACACGTATTATGATGTACAGTCGGGGACAAGAGCTTACCTAACAATAATTCACATCCCCAACATGAGATTTTCCTCTGCTGACTACCACTCCTCAGCTGACAGAGGCTTGGGATGTTTCTCAGCCCCAATATTTCAACAATTGCAGTTCTCATTTTCCTTTGCTGACCAACATTTCTAAGCTGCGAGAGGTTTGGTATGTTTATTATTTCACTTTTTGTACTTCTCACTTTTCTCTGCTGTCTTGTTTGTCTGCCCTAATATTTCACTTCTTGCACTTCTTAAGTTCTTCTGTTGTTTAATTTTCCTAAGCTGCGAGAGGCTTGGTATACTTCTCTAATATTTCATGTCCTGTACTTTCATTTTTCTCAGCTGCCTAATTTTCCTATTCTGAGAGAAGCTTGGAATGTTTTTCAGCCTGAATATTTCACCTCTTTCATTTCTGGCTTTCCTTTGATAATTATGTTACTAATCGAAGAAAGGTTTGGTATATTTTTCTACCTTAATATTTCACCTCTTGCTTTTTCACATTCCTCTTTTTGCTAATGTTTTTTAGCTGTGAGTGGGATGGTAGTTTCTCTGCCCTAATATTTCACCCCGTTTATTTCTCGCATTCCTCTCCTGGTTGTATAGTAGTTGAGAAAGTCTTGTTATGTTTCTCTCTTTCACCTCTTCTGCCTCTCACTTTCCTCGTTTGGCTAATATTCCTAAGTTGACAAAGGCCTGGTATTTTCCTCTGCCCATGGACGATTCTCCTTGATATGATGCATCAGGGAGGAAAGCGAGAGTCAGGAGTTTCCCAAGCTGAATGAAATCGTCTGGAAGGAGGGAGAAGATACCAAGAGGGTTGTCAGCCACATCCAAGGGTTGCGATGACGATGACAACTGATGTAAAATACTACATTCACTTTAACTTGGCGGGGATTTTCGTCCTTTGGCAGGCTGCTTCACATACCTTAATGGCAGAATAAGGGAAAATTACTGCCCTGCGTCCTTGCCATAACACTGCTTCGTCACCAGCCGCCTATTATGCTGTTAATCTTGTTACGGCTCAGCATTCAGCATGGACAGATGGCAGCTTTACCGCACATTAAAGTGATGGGAGGATAAACCCTCTTAAACCTGGGCCCATATTGCCAAAAATAAGAAGAGGAATAGTAGTGGTAGTAGTAGTAGTAGTAGTAGTAGCAGTAGTAGTAGTAGCAGAAGCAGTAGTGGTAGTAGTAGTAGTAGCAGTAGTGGTTGCAGCAGCTCTAGTAGTGGTAGTAGTAGTAGTAGTAGCAGTAGTTCACTTCAGTTCAGTTCAGTTCAGTTCAGTTCCTTTATTTCATAGTACAGTACACTGCATAGACAGCTAATAAAACAGAAACAGAAAAACATTGTGCATTAGTATATAATGTAGAGAGGATGGAGAGCGAGAGACTAACGAGGAGTGTATATGAGTGAGGCGGTGGAGGGGAGAGGGAAGGGGAGGCCGAGGATAAGATGGAGGGATGGAGTGGGGAGGTATATGAGACGGGGATGTGAGTTAAGGAGGGGAGTGAAAGAGTGGTGGACAAGGCGACATGGAGGCAATTTGTTTGTGGCCACCCCATAGGGGATTGAGGCGTCTGGCAATAGATAAATAGATAGTACATAATGTACATATATTACATACTGATTTGATATTCTGTACACAGAGTCAATCATCATATACGCTGCAGTGGTAGTAACAGTACTTTAGCTCTGGCCTGAGCCTCCATAGCTTACTAGCGGGCAGAGGCAGCAGCAGTGGCAGCAGCTGTAATTAATCAGCACATTATTTTTACAATAACCGAGTTATCTTGACACCTGTCTGTATAGTAATTAGCAAAACAAATGAACCGCCAAGAGACATCACCAGTTATTCTTGGACGTGTAAGTCCATACACTTTAGTCATAGAAAACTGGCTAATGAAAAGGAACTAAAAGCAGACAAGTTATAAGTAGTAGTAGTAGCAGCAGTAATAGTAGTAGTAGTAGTAGTAGTAGTAATGCTATTGATGATAATAATAGTAATCTCAATAATAATAATAATAATAATAATAATAATAATAATAATAATAATAATATCATGATAACGCTAGTAGTCGTAGTAATATAAATAATAGTAATTAATGTAATAAATATAATAACAATGGTGATAATAAATAATAATAATAACAATACAAATAACATAATAATAATAATAATAATAATAATAACAACAACAATAATCCATCCATCTATCCATCCATCCATCATCCAATCCTATGTCTCCCTATGAGGTACGTAAGAACCTGGGGTAGGCAGGTTGGTTGGTCCTGACATTTAAGATGTGAGTGACCAGCCTCACTCATCCCTGGATGGCATTACGTGCGCAGTACACCCCAACCAGCCCTTGGATATAAACCTACACAGGCTCAATCCGATTGGAGCACCTGAATTACCCATTAAACCACCAGGTGCCATAATTTGGTTATATTCGAATGGTTACCACCCAGTGTAGTAAATGGTTTGCTGGTGTACAGGAAACCATTTGGCTTGTCACTCAGTGTAGAGTCACCAATATACAGAAGGAAGAAGAAGAATGATGGAAAGACAGACTGAACAGGGAGTGTAAGGTCACCCGTAGGCAGAAGAAAGAGGAAAGAATGAAGGAAAGAAAGACAGAAGAGGAAGGAAAAAAGAGAGAAAAGGGCAGACGCCCAAAGCAACACTACAGCGAGTGAGTGGATGGTGAGCGCCCTCACCTTCCACTATGATAATAACAATAATAATAACAGTAATAATAATAATAATAATAATAATAATAATAATAACAGTAATGATGATAATAATAACAATAATAATATTGGTAGTAATCGTAGTAATTATAATATTAATATTATAAATATAAAAATAATGATGATAATAAAAATAACAACAATAACAAAGAAAAAAATAATAATAATAATAATAACAATAATAATGTTAGTAGTCGTAGTCGTAGTCGTAGTAGTAGTAGTAGTAGTAGTAGTTGCAGTAATAATAATAATAATAATAATAATAATAATAAAAATAATAAAAATAATAATAATAATAATAATAATAATATAATGCCAGTGGTGGTAATAATAATAATAATGATAATAATAATGATAATAATAATAATAATAACAACCTTAATAATAATAATAATAATAATAATAATAATAATAATAATAATAACAACAATAATAATAATAATAATAATAATAATAACGCCAGTGGTGATAATAATAATAATAATAATAATAATAATAATAATAATAATAATGCCAGTGGTGATAATAATAATAATAATAATAATAAAAATAATAATAATAATAATAATAAAAATAATAATAATTATAATAATAATCTGGTCTTTCGTTGCTTCAAAGCACCAGTACCTCCGATGCAGTTCAATATCGCTGGAAAACACATTTGCTCCCTTTACCTGTGTGTTGCGGGGATGTGGAAGGATTATGCCAATTGTGTGAAACTGCTAATCAGCCATGCATTCTCTCTCTCTCTCTCTCTCTCTCTCTCTCTCTCTCTCTCTCTCTCTCTCTCTCTCTCTCTCTCTCTCTCTCTCGTGTGTGTGTGTGTGTGTGTGTGTGTGTGGAATGGCGACCTTGGTGGTACTTGACAACTGCGTGGTGAGCGAGGCCTACAGTATATAAAGATGATCGGAGGCCTGCTTGTCCACAGTGCCAATTCAGAATCCACGCACGAAGTATACAGCTCGTCTCCTTCTTCGCCTCAAAGCAACTCGGGTAAGCAGCTCTGAAAGTGAGCTGAACACTGAATCTGGGGGACGTCGCTCTTTTAACTTATTCATGCTGGTTCTGGGCGACTTTCTACTTATTTATTTGCGTTGGGCCTCTCGGGTAAAATTTCACGTCCAGCCAAGTATGCGATTTTCGGTTTTCCAATTGTCCAGTATTCACACTTCGTCAAATGAAGTGGAGTTTCCTTCTATGGTATTTTTTCCAGAAAGGGATATGTCAAAAGTTATTATCAGTAAGAATATATGGGAAACAAGTAACGCCAAGATGGCGCTCCGCGCCCGATCATCATCATTAGTCTGAGTTAGTACACTGCAGGACGAAGGCTTCTCCCAACGTTTTTCTACTGACCTTTTAGATGTCAACCAGTTCCATCCAATTCCAACGATTCTGCGAATCATCTCACCTTTTCATCCTCTGTCTACCTCTTCCTCTCAATCCATTTCCAGGCTGCCCCATCCATTTATGTCTTTTTTACTGTAGCGTTTTCCTCCTCTACTTTTGTCTTCCTTACCCAAGAGGCTCTCTTTATCTCTCCATGTCACCCTTACCATGTTTCTATTCCTCATCAAGCATTCCTACCTTCTAAGGATTTTGTTAGCCTCCAGGTTCTGATTCATAAGTTGCACACTGCTTTTATAACCATCTTTTTTTTTTGGCATAGTAATAATTGCTTATCCTTCATGTACAGTAGTTACTGAGTTTTCCAATGGCTTTCCATCCCATTCTTATTCTTCGCTAGATTTCATCGACATGGTCTGGGTCTGCCTGACTCCCCTGCCCTATGTATATGTATTTCTCGACACATATTAGTTTTTCATCTCCTAGTTTACTGGAAGAAACGTATTTTAAGTATAATCTTCGTCTTCGTATTATTTTCAAGACAACCTTCAGACTCTCCCTGCTCAAGTCACCTATCATTGCTTGTAGTTCACCTGATTCACTGAAGAGTACAATGTCATTTCCAAATCAAAGACTGGTCAGTAGCTCACCATTGATGTTAATTCCTTTGTCATCTCAGTCTGTATTTCTGAAAACACCTAATCACGCAGGGAATCATTTGAGTGAAATTGTTGCTTCTCTGACAACTCTCTTTATTGGTATTTCTGGCCTTTCTAATGTTATTTTATGATGGCCGTGCTGTCTCTACAAATATTTTCTAGTACTCTTCTACACCTTGTCCTCGAATTACCGCCATTGCTGCAGCTGTTTCAACTGAATCAAATACTTCTGATAATTAACAAATGCCAGGCATAAAGGTTTCTAATATTCTGAAGTTTTATCGATCACTTAATCTGATTAATAACTTGGTTATGCTCTTGGCTAGTTAGCATCGAAGACTGGATTCATTCCACTTGTTAAAACTTTAGTGAAAATTTGTATACAACAGGTAGAAGGTTAATTAGACGGAAATTCTATGGGTCTTTGATGTCACATTTTTTGTGAAGCAGAATACAAGATGTATTTTTCCATGATGTGGGCACAGATTTGACCTATATTATTTCGCAAATAGCTTTGCTAGTCATTTAACGCAAAAGCACCTGCATCTTTAATAACCTTATCACTTACTGTTTTACCCCTCTTCATTAGTCTCAAAGCGTTCTATACTTCCCTGATGTAATGCTGAGGATGACCGTGTCCACTGTTTCTCTATCCTGACCTGACTCTTCTGCTGCAAGACTTTACAGCAGCAGTACTGCTGCTGTAAAGTCTTGTATGAATTCCTCTGCTATTTTGACTTTCATTTTTGTTGTTTGTTGCTTACTCATTAGGGTCGGCAAAAAAGTTTATTTTCTTGTCATACCAACTCACTGCTTGCTTGCATCCAAGGTTACTCCATTCCTTAATTTTTTTTTTTTTTCACGTCTGTTCTTATTAAACTTTTGACCATGTTCATTTCTCTTGTAACTGACAGTTTTCTTTAGTTCAGCTGTTTCAGTGTAATCTCTTGTCCTTACATGCATGGTCCTTCTCTTCATTACAAGTTCCCTTGTACTCTGAGAGTTTGTTACTGTTGTCTCGTGGTTTCCTGGCTCCTATTATATATATATATATATATATATATATATATATATATATATATATATATATATATAATGTTATATTATATTATATTATATTATAGAGAAAGTAAGAGAGATATCAGAAGTCCTAGTGAGTGATGAACAGGGTGGCTTTAGGAGTGGCAGTGGATGTGTGGACCAAATATTTGCAGTGAGACAGATAGTAGAGAAGGCCTGTGAGAAGGACCATAAGGTGTTTATGGCATTCATGGATCTGGAAAAAGCATATGACAAAGTGGACAGGGAAGGATTGTGGAAAGTTTTGCGCATGTACGGTGTAGAGGGTAAGCTGCTAGGTGCCGTCAAGAGTTTTGATGATGGTAGTGAAGCATGTGTCAGGGTTAATGGGCATCTACATGAATGGTTCACGATCAGTGTGGGCGTGCGACAAGGTTGTGTGATGTCTCCATGGTTGTTCAATGTATATATGGATGGGGTAATGAGAGTAGTGAAAAGACGAGTGATGGAGAGAGGGATGGCATTGGTAATGAATGGTGATGGATGGAATATCTCAAATTTGTTGTATGCTGAAGATGCAGTACTGCTTGCAAGTACCGGACAAGAACTTGGTAGGCTAGTGCAGAGTTTTGCTGATGTCTGTAAGCGTCTTTCCTTGAGAGTAAATGTCGAAAAGAGTAAAGTGATGGTTATTGAGAGAGAAGGTGACTCCCAGTGCAGTGTAACAGTGAATGGAGAGAGACTGGGATTGGTGAGAGAGTTCAAATACCTGGGTACAGTGATAGAAAAGAGGGGAAAATGTGCAAGAAGTTGAAAGTAGAGTGACACAAGGAAGAAAAATAGCTGGTGCAATGAAGGCCTTGATAAGAAACAGGCTAGAGTGTTGCAGCTGCACGAGGCTTACATGAAGGAGTGTTAGTGCCAACTTTAACATATGGGTGTGAGCCTATGGTGTTGCATGAAAATGAAAAGTCAAGAGTAAGAGCAGTGGAGATGGGACTGCTGAGGAATGTATGTGGAGTACAGAGGGTGGATAGGATAAGAAATAATGTGATTCGTGAAAGATGCGGCGTGAGGAATTCGGTGGACACCAGAACTGAAGAGAGTGTACTGAGATGGTATGGTCATGCGGAGAGAATGGATAACAATAGAGTGGTGAAGAAGATATATCTGAGCGAATTCGAAGGAGGGAGGAGGCGAGGTAGACCAAGGAGAAGGTGGAGAGATATGGTGGATGAATGTGTGAGGAAGAAAGGTTTGGAAGTCGGTGAGGCTAGGGAACTGACAGGAGATCAAGCTGGTTGGATGAATTTTGTGAGGAGAAGTGCATAATCAGGGATTTTGGGCACCCCTTTTTAACGTAGCAGAGTCTGGATTGACTCTGTCTGATACGATTATGTGAAGCTACAGAACGTGGTGAATGTTTTTGGCGTATCCGATAGAGCCAGGATTCCAGGGGCTTGAATGATGAGTGAATGTAAGCATGGCCCATTTGGATCGGGCAATTTTGAGCTGTCTGGACATTGCTACTCCTCACTCTGTCCTTGGGTGGGAAAGGAGGTCCGGATGATGATGATGATGATGGTGATATATATATATATATATATATATATATATATATATATATATATATATATATATATATATATGTATGTATGTGGAGGTACACTGGCAAAGCGTGCGTTTTCGTACACTAAAGAACGAGGGTTCGCGCCCCGCCAGGGTAATAAACTTTGGGAGCGTTCTTCTGGCCACGTATTGCATTGGCGGACATCAGGGGTGCTGTGGTTGAACCAGTGTCGCATACTATAAAGTATGCTTGCACCCAGTCGGCTTGCGTGGGCCAATTACACTTAGTTCACAGACTACACACACATCCAAAGCCACTCCAACACTACAGTACACTTACAAGCACTTCTCACCCTACATACAATCTCTACCAGGCAGCCTAAGCCATTTGGTAGAGATACATTGGCTGTATCGTCCCCGCTTCAGTTGCGATAGGCCGGTCCTGCAGTGGACACTCAAACGGCTGATGAGATGATATATATATATATATATATATATATATATATATATATATATATATATATATATATATACCTGCATTTATTATGCTCGTAAAATTTTCATTTATTCTGTGTCGGTATTACGTCATCTATCAACTGCGAGTATTTATTCTGGATAAGTTAAAATCTGGTGCCTTCTTCCTCACTGCTACAAGGTTTGACTGTTTCCTTTGAATGAGCTTCTCCCTTTCTCTTCTGGAATCAAGTACTACTTGACTTCTCACCATTCTGTGGTCGTTACCTATATTTATTACTCTGTTCAGTGCAGTTACGTTTTTCACTGTACAGGTATGTGATTTGTCAGTGAAGATATAATTTATTTCATTTTTGTTTCTCCATTTCGTCCAATTCCTATTTTCTTTAGATGGAATGTGTCATCCAGACTGTTCCTTTCACCAGATTCCACCAGCATGTCACCTCTTGCATTCCAGATACCCAATCTAAAATGCCCTACTGCAACCTCACCCACACTTTTCTTGCCAACCTTTGCATTAAAGTCTCCAATCACAGGCATATACTTGGTTTTGTGCCTATTCACTTCATACATGTACAAACGCCCAAAAAATGAATGACCCGATTCCCAGTACCTTTTGGTCAGAAAGTGGTATCTGGCAACTGCCACGGCCTATTTATATTTCCTATATTGCACACCGGAAAGAGCAGTAATTAGGTAAACAACACCAAAAAGCAATATATAAGTGTTTTTTACCATGTATATCTTACCTTATGGAATAGGAAATCTCAATATATTAAAGTTGAGGCTTACCATAACGAAAGAATGTGAAACGTGCAGCCTGTCGCTCAACGGTTTCAGCTAAGTCTACTAATACCAAGTCGGATCACTTCCACCTAAAATGGGTCCAAGCTGGCGCAGGGGGCGGAGCATTGGAGTGACGTCAGCTTGCACGAAACGCAAGTTCAGTTGACGCCTGACCATTGTGGTGAGTGGGTGTATGCTACACTCCCGAGATCATGATACATTTTCAGTCCGAAGTGAGGGAAGGGACTGAAATGTATGAGGGGAGGTGTAAGGGTGTGAAGGAACCTACTGCGATGTTATACAGTCAAACGAGTCCACACTTCCCCTTCTTCGTTTTCCCTTATTATCAATGTTTGAGTCTGCCCTTTTATACATTTTCTGTTACTTAAGTCAACTGACGTCACACACAAGCCACGCCTCCCTGCGCCCTGAGGGAAAGTGAACAGACTTGGTATTATGGTCAGACTCAAATATGAAGTCCGTTTGGGTGGGGCCCGCGTGGGGATTTCCCTCTCTACAGCTCTGCCAAACCTCCTCTCTCTCTCAGTTGACTGATAAAGTTTTTACATATTTATAAGTTGTGTTTTCTTCTATATTGTTTCGACCTTTTTTCCACACCACCACTGAGGTAAAAGTCTTGGCGCGTTTTTTTTATTTTTTTATAGAGGTTTCCCCAGTAGGCATAAGTCCTCTCTCTGATCTTTCTTCTAGAAAATACATGTTCACATTGTAAATAAGTTCTTTCTCCCGACTGTGGAGCACACGAGAGCGAGTCGGAGTAGCTGCCATCGTGGGTGGGGATCAGGGAGGAAGTGACCGGTCACCTGTAGTCTGAGGTGGGTGTCCTTGACCTCTGGCAACGTCGGAAAGCGACTTTGTCACGTGGTGTGGAATTTATACAAATCATTGCTATTATCCTAAAAAGCGACACATTCATAGCACTATATAAGCCTTATTTAATATATTTAATAAGTACAGAATATTTAATATACAATTTCAAATAGTAAATAGCTGACATATGAAAGAGAGAGAGATAGGTACTGGGGTTGATGCGGCAGAGCTGTAGAGAGGGAAATCCCCTCTCGGGCCCCACCCAAACGGACTTCATATTTGAGTCTGACCATAGTAGACTTAGGGTTTCAGGGTTAAAATGCGGAGCAACTCTCGTAATACTTATTTTGCATCCTAAATCAGCAATGTTGAAGGAAAAATGTCCTATAAAATAAAACACACAGATAATGTTAATATCCAAATCACGAAAGCCATCAAATTATAAAAATAAACACCTAAAAATATATTATTATCCACATTCAAATCTCTATGCGGGATGATACGCGGTAATGAAGGAAAACAAAGCCGTGGGCGCTGTAAGCAGGATCGATCATCGACACTCAATGCGAGCATATTATTGCTCTTTAATTAGCAAATATTCCAGCAAGACAGAGATCCCGGCAGCTTAACATCAAGAAAAGGACAGTTAACGGATGGATACGAGATATAGAGAGGCAGAACATAGAAAATTTGTCAAGTAGAGCCCCTCGTCGCAGAAGACCAAGGCAAATTATTGCATGTTCCCAAGAACAACCCCTAACTACTTATGTTGCCATCATGAAGCAGATTAATCTGCCGGTATACAGTGAAGTTAGTGAAACCAGAGCAATTGTAAAGGGGAGAATTGGTCATCTTTAATTACACGATGAAATTCCAACAGTTATAAAATATGTAGGACAGTTTTATGAAAGACCTGGGGGGAGAGACTGACAATCAAAAACAAGAGTGCGACAGTGAAGAGGACTAAACACAAAAAGGATTGTAGTTAAGAGAGAAAAAAAAGAGGGGAGAAGGAATCGCGAAAAAGGCCAAAACACATCCACTCCCACTCATGGCATGGTAATGCTTGAGTCTGATGGAAAGCCAGGCGTGTAGTGTTGCCAAAGGAAAAATTAAAGAAATCCGTTAGATTAGTTTCAAAAGCGGCAAAAATCCGCCAGACTGAGGGAAATTAACAAAAAAAAAAAAAATTGGACAAGACTTAAAAAGGCCACATATATGTAAAAATTTAAATTTATACTAACTAGATTGCAAGTAAAACCTCTAAATTTAGCAGGAAAATGGCTTCATTGGTATCACTGCTGGCACGAGTGGTGACGACGGGTAAAACGTGCCAGACGTCACTTTTTATTAATTATTGGTTGATCTATAAAAAGAAAAAAAAAAAAGGCTAAACATAACTGATATTTTTGCAAGATTAGTGATGGAGCGTTGTGATGTGGATGTGATAGGAAGTGGTGGGAGAAACACACTGAGGTGGTTTGGCCAAGTGGAGAGGATGGAGAGTGAGAGACTGACTAGGAGAGTGTATGTGAGTGAGGTGGAGGGGGAGAGAGGGAGGAGAAGGCCAAGGATGAGATGGAGGGATGGAGTGGAGAGGTATATGAGAGAGGGGGGTGTGAATTGGGAGCAGGGCAGTGAAATGGTGGGGGACAGGGCGACGTGGAGGCGATTTGTTTGTGGCCATCCCGTATGGGATTTAGGAGTCTGGCAATAGATAGATAGATAGATAGTTTTCTTGTACCATAAATAATGTTTGCAGGGCAGACAAAGATTGTTTCCTTCTCCTAACGTCTAATTAAGTGAACGTTGCCAGACCCACGGAGATTGTCTGAAACACAAAGAAAGAGAGTCATCACTTCTCTGGGCGATCGTAAATGAAACTTCTCTGCTTCCTCATCATCACAAACTGATGTTGATGTATCGACTTGCATTAACTTCATCTTGTATCTCTTCTTCAGTGTAATTATTAGGGCTGCTACTCTCTCATTTATACCAAAGAATTCTTCACTGTTGTCATTCTAGTATTTGTTGGCCAGAAATCCTACACCAGATTCCTTCTTTTCTTGCTGGCCTCTGTAGCACACAGTATGTGACCATCATACAATTGATTGATTGCCTCACCTGATCCTCTAACCTCTATATCCTAATTTGCATCTCTCAGTTCTTCAAGAGGAATAGCAAAACTTCCTTCACTAGCAGGAGTTCAGACATTGTAAGTCCAAAAGGTCAGTTTCCAGAGGCAGTTAGCTTTCCATCCCAGAGATTCTTAGCACCCCTTGCCTTGGAGCAGGCCTGACCCCTGCCACAGTCGGCTACTCCATTACTGCTGGGTACTCGGGGCCATGGTTTGGTAGAGCTAGTCATAGTTTTTTATGAATGTGGTTTGGGTCAGTACCTCGCAATGCTGGCTTAGCTAATTACTGTGAGGGGAACGCTTTTCATCTCTAACAGTGAACCTGCCTAGTATGGTTTCACCTGACAAGTATAGCTTCACTGATTATTGGAATGCACAAACTTCTTTGCCACATCAAGTCAGTGTTCCTTCGACCATGTTGGACGGTATAATATATATAAACAAAGGCATCTAGGAAACAGATTATAATCATTAACCTAACATCATCTAACCAGACTAGACTCCAGGCAGTCGAAACCTAACCATGGAATACTTGCTTACCAATTTACTGTGAAGGTCTTGCAGAAAGTCAGTGTGTTAGCAGGAGATGGCTGTGGTGATGGAAGTTTTCCCTTTTATTGTTACCAGTGATTATAGTTTTTTCAATACACTCTCTGGCAAAATTACCAGAGAAGAAACCTCCTGTCTAATTTAATAAAATATGTCATTAACAATTACAAAACCAATAATTCCATATGTGTCAGAAAGTAAAATAATTCTGCTTCTCATATTCAAGACGCTAATTACTGCTGTGGTGCAGGTGGCAGACACTTTCATGCGGTAGCACCATAATAGTTGCGTGGTGATGACTGGTTATACAACGTCCCTCAGCTCTCCTTGTCCAATTACAGTCGGATAGTGGACTGCAAGAGAAGGCCAGTTTTACTCTACAGTTCACTGGATACACATTCAGAGGAGCCTGAGGCTTCAACTACTACTGTTACCACTGTATCTGACCCCTCCAGTTCAAAAACTCTGTCCTGTGCTGAATAAAATGGTCAGGTAATAGATACAACTAGACATTATATTTAGTTTACCTTCACATGACAGAACTGGGTCATTTCCACAACATGAATAATATGTCATGGTTACGTGAAATTCAGTTAGCCATAGTTAAGAGGTAAGAATGCGTCTCCTTGGTCACTAGCCGAATCAACCCTCCAATATGACTACAGTAACCCTTCAGCCAAACTGAGAGGGATTCGGGATTTTTGTCAGGTAAGAGAAAAATTAATTCATTATAGATGTCCGCACTAAAGGTGGAACGTATCCCAGCAAGTGGAATGTGTCCGAGTTGAGCAGCTTTAACAAAAGCTAAGCACAGATGTTATTCACACTCACCACCTTCCACTGCAGTTTCACCTGTTGCTGTAGTTGAACTGTATTTCACTTTGCTGTTTGCTTGCCACAAAAGTCAAATAAGCACGTCGTGACTTGTGACTCTCACGAGAAGCATAATTTGTGCTTTTTGTACCGGTACAGCGGCAGCGGCACCAGACATCACCATGCATAATCGGCCACGCCCAACCTCTAACAATCGTTATTTCTGAACTAGTTTTTACTCTTTAAATGGCCAGTCCTGTATTTTTAAGGATGACCAGTCAAATGAACTATTCCAAAGTATCCCAGCTTCAAAAGTTCACCGCTATAACAATTTTAAAAACACATTAGGCATTTTTTAAAATAAAAACTTGATGAATTTTGAGTCTATTACACATGGTGATATTAATTTGGCCATGTGGAGAGGATGGAGGGCGAGAGACTAACGAGGAGAGTGTACAGGAGGGAGGTGGAGGGAGGGAGAGGGACGGGGAGGCCGAGGATGAGATGGAGGGATGGAGTGGACAGGTATATGAGAGAGGGGGTGTGTGAGCTGGGAGCAAGACAGTGATGTGGCATTGGGCAGGGCGACATGGAGGCGATTTGATCGTGGCCAGCCCTTACGGAATTAAGGCGTCTGGCAATAGATAGATAGATAGATAGATATTAATTTTTCACAGAATTGCGATAAGATATCATTCATATCTTCAAGTTCAGTTTTCCCAGAAATACCATTAGAGGCTGCCCTGACTTACACCCACCTACCAGTAGACTCTGCCACTGCGTAAATCGGGGGTCAGCAACCTTTGATGGACTGGCGGCCGGAACTGCTCTGTTACTAGACTGGCGGAGCAGATGTTTTGAACCTCTTACTGACTACACCCCCTCTCCTCCAATAATAATAATAATAATAATAATAATAATAATATGATCATGGATATGAATGAGAATATAAATATATAAGAAAACACGTTAATAACATTCATTCAAGGCATATTTCGTAAAATTATACTGAAAATATTTATTAAGTTAATGCATTAGAAACAAAAGTAATAAGCAAGATGCTTACCCAAGCCTTCTGACGGACAAAATTCACCTATCCTCACTAGCGACTGGTACAGTAGACTGATGGGTTGCCGCCAATACTGACGATGGGGAAAGGGGGGCAGCATTTTTAAACTGTCGTTTTTTTTTTTTTTTTTTTTTTTAGGAAAATTATCACACCAACTTAAATAATTGGACTTCTTTTAAATAATCATTAGTTATTAAACGCATCGCATGCATGTTATCGTTTATCGCACAGGCCAAATTATCGCAACGGGCAATAGTATTTGCACATCTGGCAGTGCTGGATCACTGAGCGCTGGGTGCAGCACGTCATAGCCTCCTAAGCTGAGCTCAAGTCTGTTCTGATACACACTTTTTCCAACAAACAAACTCGAACTAGTGTTTGTTAAATGATTAACAGCCGCTAAGGCTTACTGGTTTTTCACTTAGCAAAAAAACGGGAATATTTTAGCGAATTTGTGGAGCATGCTGGGGGGCCGGTTAGATTAAGTTTACTGACCGGGTCAGGCCCGCGGGCCGTAGGTTACCGACCCCTGGCGTAAATGTTCGTGCTCGCTTCGCTTGCTCACTCGTATAATAATAATAATGATAATAATAATAATAATAATAATAATAATAATAATGATAATAATAATAATAATTATAATAATAATCAAAATAATAAAAATGATAATGAAAATCATGCTAATAACTGTCCTAATAAACAATGATGTCCCTAAACAAAAAACACTTGCTATTTGTATTCTGAGAGGCACAGTTGTCTTTGTGGCAACTTTCCCGCTAAACAGAGAGACGGGTGAACAGATTAGTCAGTCACACAAAGATAAAGGTAGTTGAACAGATTAGATAATTACACGGAAATAATAATATAGACAAATAGATTAGACAGTTAGACAATGATGAATATAGATCTCCTCTCCTTTCAATGATCCACCTGGTGAACAAGCCTACATCTTTTCTGTACTTAATGACCTAGAGCAGCTTGCACAGCACCCTGCCCGTATCCCTGACCGCCTTGAAGAGAGCTCCAACATACTTGACCTCTTCCTTACAACTAATCCTTCTGCTTACACTGTTAATCTTTCCCCTCAATTGGGCTCCTCTGATCACAACCTTATTAGCTTGACCTGTCTTATCACTCCGGTATGGCCTGTGGACCCCTCAAAGAAACGTCGACAGTGGCATTTTGGAGCTGCGGATTGGGAGGCCCTCAGGCAGTACTTCTTTGATTTTCCCTGGAATGATTATTGTTTCCATGGCCAGGAGCCATCTGAGTGTGCCTTGCGCATTACAGAGGTGATTCTCTCGGACATGGAAGCATACATTCCCTTCCCATATCCTTTGACTAATGCAAGAAAGCCTTGGTTTAACCACGCTTGTTCTAATGCTGTCCGCAACAAGGAGAGGGTCTATAAAAGGTACCAGAGCCAACCCACCCCTGAATCACATCTTGTTTATGTTTCTGCCCGAAATTGTGCTCAGTCTGTTCTTCGCTCTGCTAAAAATAATTTCACTAAAAATAATTTCACCCGTACTAAATGCTCTCAACTCTCCAACTCGAATTCTTCCCGCTCCTTCTGGCACCTTGCCAAAAACCTTTCTAAGAACTTTACCTCATCATCCTTCCCTCCTCTTTTCTACTGTGATGGCTCTGTAGCTCTTTTTTCTACTGATAAAACAGATCTCTTCTCCCAGACTTTCTCCTCCAGTTCCACCTAAGACAATTCCAGTGCTGTTCCTCCATCACTTAACCCTCTTTGACTTCCTCATGGCTGACATTAAAATTTCTTCAGCTGATGTATTTTCTGCCATCAATGGCCTTAATACTAACAAGGCATATGGGCCTGATGCAGTCCCTCCTGTTGCCCTCAAGAACTGTGGTTCTGTGCTTACACCCTGCCTAGGTAAACTCTTTCACCTTTGTCTTTCAACTTGTACCTTTCCTTCTTGTTGGAAGTTTGCCTTCATTCAGCCAGTCCCAAAGAAGGGTCACCACATCCAACCCTCTAACCATCGTCCAACTGCTTTAACATTCTGTGCCTCAAAAGTTTTCGAGTCTGTTCTTAACAGAAAAGTTTTAAAGCATGGTTCCTATCACAACTTTCTTTCTGATCGCCAGTATAGGCTCCGTCAGGGACGCTTTACTGGCAATCTTCTCACCTACCTTTCAGACTCCTGGTCATCCTCCTTTCGGGACTTTGGTGAAAGCTTTGCCATTGCACTTGACATCTCAAAGGCTTTCGATCGATTATGGTATAATTTTTAAATTTCCAAATTGTCGTTTTACGGTTTCAGTACTTTTATCTGTGCCTTCATCTATAGCTTCCTTTCTGGTCGCTCTATAGCCGCTGTTTTAGACGGTCATCGTTCTTCTAGATCTATCAGTAGTGGTGTTCCTCAGGGCTCTGTCCTATCACCAACTCTCTTCCTTTTATTCATCAATGACCTTCTAAGCTGTACATCTAACCCTATCCACTCGTACACAGATGATTCCACCCTTCACCTTTCCATTCGGTTCCCACAACGTCCATCTCAGCAGTTTCTTCAGCAAACAAGGGATGAGGCTATGGCACACCTAATGTCTGACTTGGCTCAGATCTCTGACTAGGGTAGAAATAATCTTGTTGTTTTTAACGCATCAAAGACTCAGTTTTTACACCTATCAACCCGACACAATCTTCCTCAGGAATACTCACTAATGTTTAAAGATATCCAGCTCAATCCTGCATCATCCTTGAACATGCTTGGGGTTTCATTCACACAGGACTTATCTTGGAAAGATATATTACATCTCTTGTAAAAACTGGTTCCAAGAGATTGGGTGTGCTAAGCCGACTCCGCACCTTCTTTACCCCTGCACAGTAATTGGTTTTATACACGGGTTTTATTCGCTCCTGTGTAGAGTTCAGTTCACATGTGTGGGAAGGCTCCCCACATACAGTTAGTATCGACAGGGTGAAGTCAAAGGCTTATCGTCTTATTAACGCTTCTCCTCTTACTGGCTCTCTTCAGTCTCTGTCTCTTCACCGCACTGTTGCATCTTTATCTCTTCTGTCGCTACTTCAATGGTCACTGCTCCTGTGAACTGTCTCCTTGCATCCCTCCACCTCTACGATGGATGCGTAGCACCAGTCTAGTAACAAACTCTCACCCCTTTTCTGTCCAACTCTCTAATGCAAGAGTTAACCGTTACTCCCAGTCCTTCGTTTATGCAACCGGTCAACTCTGGAACTGTCTCCCTCGGTCTGTATTTCCTACTTCCTTTGAACTCCAGCCTTTCAAACGCAGTGTGTCCAGACATCTCGAAATGAACAGCTCTTGAATTTGGCTCTCTTTTGTATTGTTTTTGTTTTTTCTTGGAAGGAACGGTTTGCAGGCTCCTGGCGTTTGGTTTCTTCTTTCTTGCATTAAAAAAAATAAAATAGATTAGACAGATACACAGAATGATAAATATAGAGAAACAGATTAGGCAGACACACAGAATGATAAGTATAGACAATTAGACAGTTAGACAGAGAATGGTCAGCATAGGTACATAAATAAGACAGACAGACAGGATGATCAATGTAGGTAAAAAGGTTAGACACAGACAGACATATAACTATAGATAAATAAAGTGGACACTTAAACAGACAGATAAATGTAAGACAGTTGAACAGAAAAACAAAAGACAGACGGATAAAACAACGTTATAAACTAAAGCCTTTCAACCCTCACCTCACAAGAAACTTTCAGTAAGGTACGGGGGAGGAGAGAGAGAGGGAGAGAGAGAGAGAGAGAGAGAGAGAGAGAGAGAGAGAGAGAGAGAGTAAAGCCAGTTTCCTCTCAACCCCCAGCTCAGACGGAACCTCCAATAGGGTCGTGAGAGCAGACCAACCTCAATAGACGGCCAACATGAAGCTAGTTCTCCTTCTGGCACTCTGTCTGGCACTGGCTCATGCTGCGGTGGGTTATCTATCTTTCTATTTATCTATATATCTGTCTGTCTGTTTATCTGTACCTATCTATCTGTCTGATTATCTGTATGTATCTATGTCTCATTATGTTTGTCTATTTCTCTATCTGTCTGTCTGCCCATCTGTCTGTCTGTTCTGTTTGGTTGTGTATCAGAGTATCTGTCTTCCTAAATGTCTATCTGCCTATCTATATATCTATACATATCAAACTGTTTGCTTATTTATTATTTATTTCATTTATTTACATTTATTTATAAACGCAAAGCTTTGATAAAGCTGAGTTACAACACAAATTTTAAGTGCCTATAAGACTCCATTATTTGTTTATCAATCAGTCAATCAATCAATCAGTCAATCAGTCAATCAGTCAGTCAGTCAATCAGTCAGTCAGTCAGTCAGTCAGTCTGCAAGTCATTCAGACACAGTCAGTATTATATATTTACCTTTTTTCCAGAGTTTTTAGTAGACTGACAAAGCACATAAAACTATAATTACCTGTGCATAAAAGAATGTCCTTCCTGTTCTTACTTGTGAAACATAATTATGTCTGTTGCTGATATACACCCTGGAATGGGAGGCTTCGTAGCACCTCTTCCTCAGCAGTTTATTTTACCCACCATAGCATATATTATTATTCTCTCGCAGGACGGTAGGATGGCAGGCGTCGGGGCAATTCTCCTTAGTCAGGTGTCCTGTAGCACAAGGACCCGTATTCTCGTCGGCTCAGGAAGCTTCCTAACACCTTTTTCTTAAGCAACTTATTTTGCTTATTACATCTCCATATACGTATTACATAAATTATTCTCATATCGCCATACTCTGCATAGATGCCGGACAAGAGGATATTAACCAGCCATATCCAAAAATAAATCGCTAAGGAAGAGGTGCTAGGGAGCCTCATTATCCGACGGGAATACAGGCCAAGGTCGTATCAACGACAATAAAGTTAAGGAACAAAGCAGTTAAATACTGAGCTTCCTGTACCACAGTAGCTTTGGGAGTGAACGCAAATATTTATGATTGTTTTACTTGGCCTAAAAAGCAGATTAAATACAGTATATGGAAAACAAACATGGTATTGCATATAGAAACGGCAGTTGCCATGTGCATATAGATAGAGAGATAAATAGATATATGTACGTATACCGTATATAAATTGTAACGGTAAGTACATACGTTCGTTCGTTTAAGGATTTATCCCTCCTATAGAGGGAACCGGGCCATACATTAGCCTGGTCAGTGGGGTGTGGGCTGGCTTATTAAATAGTAAGGGGGAAGACAGGGCCTGGCAGGTCCCGAAGCGGCCGTCCAGCACACACGCCGTGTCTTCTTGCTGATTTTGTGGTGTGTGTGGTAAGTACATAGTCAAAATATCACAGATTAACTAAATTGCTAAAAACATTGCAGTAACCTGAAATGTTGATGTGAATATTGCTTTTGTAAACCTATTAGAATTTTTGCTTTTTTTTTGTGCAAACCTCAAAGAGAGAGAGAGAGAGAGGACGAAGGAAAAATAGAAGGGATATGGAAAATGAGAGACGAATAAAGATATGAACGGGGAAAAGTAAGAGTGGAATAAGGAAATGGCTGAATAAATGAACAAACAAGAGGTAAAGGGCAATGAACGAAAGCATTGAGGAAGAAAAGACTGGAATGGAAAGGAAACGTAAGAGATGGAGGAATAATGACAGCATGGGAAGGGAAATGAGGTAAAGAGTAAGAATAAAGAACTAGGCAGGAAGGCAGGAAAGAGTGAGAATAAAGAACTAGGTAGAAAGGCAGGAAAGAATACCGGTAAAAAATAAAGGACTAGATAGGAAGAAGCGAAAGGTTAAGAAATAAAAGTCTAGGTAGGAAGGCAGGAAAGAGCATATATTGTGGAGAAAACAGATAGAAGGAGAAAGGGAAATAAGAAAGAGGAAATACAAAGAGGAAATGACACAGTGTATCAAAATGAAAGAAACAGTAAGAAGGAAGAAAGGAAGGAAGGAAATAGGGAAGGGGTGGGGAAAGAGATGGCAGTGCCTTCCCCCCCCCACCCACACCATGCGTTCCCTGGTTTGAGGGAAGGGTAGTGGTGAGGGTGTGCCCTTTAATGGGTCCCTACCCAAAACAATCAAGGGAGCGGGTGTGTCCCCTTATGGGCCCCTACCCAAAAACAATCTTCGGTTGGCTGTGAGGTTGGCTGGCTGGCTTTGTTTGTGTGGGTAAACAAGATATCTCATGAACAGCTTGAACTATCACCATGAAACTTTCAGGGAATCAAGATATGGCTAAAATCTTGGACGAGTTCGAAAATGGGCACTCGGGGTCAAGGTCAAGGTCACCAAAGGTCAACTAGTTAGCCTTTGGCATCAATTTTGGTGATCTTGACCTTGACTCCAAGTGTCCAGTTTCGAACTCGTCCAAAATTTTGGTCGAAAGTTTCATGTTGATAGTTCAAGCCGTTCATGAGATATCTTGTTTACACACACACAAACAAAGCCAGCCAGCCAACCACACAACTGAAAACATTGCCACTCTGCTCGCTTCGCAACGCTGGTGGTAAAAATGGTCTCCCTCACACATAGCTCATAAGATCACGAGTAACTGTAGCTTTGTAACGGTTGAGAACTGGACCCATTTTGATACTGCCATTTTTACTCAGTATTACCTTTACAGAAACCTTCTGAAGTGTTAAAAAAAAAAAAAAAATGTCGTGAGACCCTGTAAAAAGAGTTACAGTACATACCTTTGACTAACAGTGTGAGAACGTTCTGCCCATCTCTCCTGTACCAGCATTCTCCTGGGTTAAGGAAGCTCCCTGACACCTTTCCCGTAGCGATTTATTTGGCTTGTTATACCTTAGACAGTTAGACTCCTATTCTTTGGTATAGAAATCTCTCTAATATCGTCATACCCCGCATAAATACCGTAGAAAAGGATATTAACCTGCCAGACTCCAAAATAATTCGCTAAGGAAGAGGTGCCAGGTAGTCTCCTTACTGGACGAGAGTACGGGCCCTGGTTAGTACACACATGGTCAGGACAGCTCTAGTGATCTATTCCAAACGACGCAGTTCAGCTGAGAGTGAGTC
Source organism: Coenobita brevimanus (assembly GCF_032717465.1). Taxonomy (NCBI): domain Eukaryota; kingdom Metazoa; phylum Arthropoda; class Malacostraca; order Decapoda; family Coenobitidae; genus Coenobita; species Coenobita brevimanus. The sequence continues at coordinate 11,136,366 of NC_137002.1, read as the reverse complement.
AAAGGAGCCCGAGAGTGTTTACACGTCCCCCCAACAGCATGTGGAGCCGGACATCCCGCATCAGGTGGAAGAGTCGCAAGTGGAGTTTGAACCAAGTGAATGGGGGAAGTGGATGGGGGTGGAGGAGAGGGAGACAGAGGAGGACAGACAACGAATGGAGGAAAGTGTCGCCAGCGAGTACATGAGAGACCATTCGTCTAACGCTACATGTCATGCCTCAGGGTGAGTTTATGCAATGTGTGTGTGTGTGTGTGTGTGTGTGTGTGTGTCCAGATATAAGGGACTACAAAGACGAGCAAGTTAAAGGATGGAGGGAGATGGTCAGACTCCTAAGCAAACCATCTATTAACTGCAGATGATACAGCGCTGGTCTCAGATTCGGTAGGCAAACTTCAGCAAAACTTGTATCTGAGATTGAAAGAGTGTGAAAGGTGCATGTTGAGAGTGAGTACAAGAAAAGAGCTTGGTGATGAGATGTTGAAGAGACTTAGCAGAACGATATTAGAGTAAGTCTGTTTGAGAAAGTTTTTGAAAAAGAAGTGTTGTAGGCATTTGGGGTGGAAGCAACAGCGGATGGACGTCAAGGCCCTGAAGTAAGTCATAGGAGAAGGAGCCAAAGTATTAGGGACGTTAAAGTGTGGAAGGAAAGTTGTGCGTCTCTTCAGGCCAAGATGGGTATGTGTGAAGGCGTATAGCTGGTCTGTTGTCACCTGATTGATCTGGGTTATTCTCATAACTTCAATACTAAGTTCTGATTCCATAAAATTCAGTGAGCCTTAGTTATGAGGTAAAAACGAGTCTCCTTGGTTACTGGTAGAATTTATCAGTCAGTCTAACTACGCTAGGTCACCAGCTGAGCTGAAAACTGATAAAGGATCTTTGTCACATAAAAACGAACCGATTTTTGTGAAATCAACTTTGCTGCATGGATGCGAGGCGTGGATCATGAAATCTAGGGACCGAGAAGGGTGGAATCGCTTGAGTTGAAGTCTCTAAGGTCTATATGTGGGTTGAGATGGTGATGGTGTGGCAGATTGTGGAAGCAGACGTAGTGTAATGGAATGAGTACACCAATGTGTGTTGATGTGTTATGGCCGTATGGGGAGAATAGGTGAAGAGAGGTATATATGTGGGTTGAGATGGTGATGGTATGGCAGGGTGTGGATGCAGACGTAGTGTAATGGAAAGGGTAGACCAGTGTGTGTTAATGTGTTATGGCCGTATGGAGAGAATAAGTGAAGAGAGATTGACTAACAAGATATACGGATCACTAGTAGATGGAGTCAGACCATACTACAGTGTGAAGTCCGTATTACGATTCAGTATCAGAGATGGAAAATCAGCAATTACATGTCTAGTTAGAGTGGACAGAATATCTATATTACGTAGGAAAATAGTTAAATGTTTTGGATTACATGAGCAAATGAGGGATATTTTTGACACATGAGTAAAGCTGAGATATTCTACCAAACATCTTACTTTTGACACCTTGCATTACTTCTCCTATTACTACTACGGCTGCTACTGCTACTACTACTACTACTTTTATTACTACTACTCCTACTACTCCTACTACTACTACTACTACTACTACTACTACTACTACTACTACTACTACTACTACTACTACTACTACTACTACTGCTACTACTACTACTACTACTACTACTACCGCTACTACTACTACTACTACTACTACTACTACTACTGCTACTACTGCTACAATTACTACTACTACTGCTACTACTACTGCAAACAATAATAATATTAATATTAATAATAATAATAATAATAACAATAATAATAATAATAATAATAATAATAATAATTGTTATGACACATGAGAAAAGTTATATTCTGTCAAACATCTTACTTTTGACACCTTGCCTTACTTCTACTACTACTGCTGCTACAAACAATAAAAAAAAATAATAATGATGTGCTAATAACTTGTAAATGATTCTAGGGAATACTGTCACGAGCTTGGAGGAACTTGCCACGGTAGAAATGAGTCAGTTTATGGGTGTGAGGCGCTTGTGTATGGAAGCTTCTGCAACTCTTCATCTTGCAAGTGTTGCATTGGTACGTTGAGTGAAGTGTTGTGATTAATCTGATGTAGTTATAGCTAATGTTTCTAACCTAATTCAACTTACGGTGAATTGTGAGAGCATATCAGGCATGAATATCGTAGCTCGGCAGCAAGTATGCGTCAGTAGACAGGGACAGATCCAGCACTTTGGAGAAGGGGGAGGGGGGTGATTCCTAACAGAACTGCCACCGGTTGATATTCATGCTGAATCATTACCAAATTTTAAAACTTATTACATTTTTTTTTTCATATAAGTGATAACTGTATATGATAATTTTTATGTAAGCTATTTACTGGATATATTTTTGTATATACCATTGTTCTCTTATTATCAGTAACCATAGGTCGTTCGAAAATAGAGGGGTTACTCCCCCCACGCCCCCCAATTTAATGCCCGCGCATACATGATGTATCGAGACAGTATACTTGAACATTGCTACAAAGTGTGGTAATGCTGTGCCAGCATACATGATGTATGGAAACAGTATACTTGAACATTGCTACAAAGTGTGGTAATGCTGTGCCAGCATACATGATGTATGGAAACAGTATACTTGAACATTGCTACAAAGTGTGGTAATGCTGTGCCAGCATACATGATGTATGGAAACAGTATACTTGAACATTGCTACAAAGTGTGGTAATGCTGTGCCAGCATACATGATGTATGGATACAGTATACTTGAACATTGCTACAAAGTGTGGTAATGCTGTGCCAGCATACATGATGTATGGAAACAGTATACTTAAACATTGCTACAAAGTGTTCTAATGCTGTGCCACAGTCCAGAAAGCAGTGTCTGGCACTCAGACTGTTAAACAAGCCAAAGCTGCTGTATCGTCACGAGTCTTTTATTTTATTGTCCGTGATACAGCAAAGCATGTTGGTCAAACCTGGATGAGGAGTGTGCACTGGTGCAAAATGGTGCACACTGTTGCAGCAACGGTTGCTGTATTTCCTGCACAAGGCATCTTAAACTGGCTCCTGTGACGTCATAGTGACGAAGATTTTTCCAATGCGAGTTGCTAAATAGTGTATTTATTATTCTTAATTGTGGATGGCTAAGGAAAACAAATATATAGGTTGTCACTTGGCACGAAGACAGAGGATTAATGGCTCTATCTGATCCTGTGTAACCCTCAGAGTTTAGTTTTATATCCGTAATTATACTTTAATCTGTTTTAATCTAATTGATGCCAAACTAATTCCTTCTAACCTCATTCAGTTTTGTCTGATCTAATCATATCTAATAATCAAACCTAATCTCACGTAATCAAACCTGGCCCAATGGGATCCAGTCAAATATAATGTGGCTATTGAATTTTAACCAAATTTAATGTATTTTTATTCAATCAAAGCAAATCTAACCTAATCAAATGACACAATGTAATCGGATCAAACAAAACATAACATAAACAAATCTAACCAAATAAACGTTAATCTAATCCAACCCAATTATTTCTAACTGAGCTGCTGACAGGACAAACCACTAAGTAACCAAAAGTAAGTTTTGAGATAATTGCAGTTAACGTTTTTGTAAATGTCCGTAAGTGCAGACGCGAGTTTAGCCTAACATAATATAGATAACAATACTTGCCTGGTCTGGCTGACTATATTTTATGCAAAAAACAATTAGTTATTACGTTCTCTACCTAACTTGGCTTTACACTCCAATTGGTATACTATTCAATACCATATACTAGTATCCTATACATTGGTATACTATATACATACTATATATTGGTATATATTGGTATACTGTAGTGTTGGTTGCTATCCTATTGGTATACTGTATTTATGAGTGTCAGCAGGTGTGGCCATAAGTCATTAAAATTGCACACAAAAATGCAGTATATGGTTAGTATTAGTGGAAGAAATTATAACATGTTTTCGCGTTAAGATAATTAATTAATATCAATTAATAATTGATAATAAAAAGAAAATATAACAGTGACAATAACATAGACTGTTGCTAATATCAAGCACTTATGAAACATAAATATTACATGTACAGAACATACATGAAAGTTTTATAAGCAAGTACTCACCAATATATGAGATACAGGTGTGCATGACATGGTGGCAGGTGTGGGCAGGAAGAGGTCGTGGCAGGTGTGGCGGGAGGGGGCGTGGCAGGTCTGGGGGGAGGGGGATGTGGCAGGTCTGGGGGGAGGGGGATGTGGCATGTGTGAGGGAGGGGGCGTGGCCGGTGTGGAGGGAGAGGGGCGTGGCAGGTGTGCGGGGAGGGGGCGTGGCTGGTGTGGGCGGGAGGGGGGCGTGGCAGGTGTGGGGAAGGGGGGGATGGCAGATGTGGCGGGAGGGGCATGTGGCAGGTGTTGGGGGAGGGGGGCGTGGCAGTTGTGGGGGAGGGTTACGTGGTAGGTGTGAGGGAAGGGGGGCATGGCAGGTGTGGCGGGAGGGGCATGTGGCAGGTGTGGGGGGAGGGGGGCGTGGCAGGTGTGGGGAAGGGGGGCATGGCAGGTGTGCCGGGAGGGGCATGTGGCAGGTGTGGGGGAGGGGGACGTGGCCGGTGTGGGGGGAGGGGGGCGTGGCAGTTGTGGGGGAGGGTTACGTGGTAGGTGTGAGGGAAGGGGGTTTGGCAGGTGTGGAGGGAGGGGGGAGTGGCAGGTGTGGGGCAGGGACTGTCTTTACATGTCAGTGGATGTCTTGTGTAACGACATTCAAATTCTCATTTTGTTCCCTGCCCCAGCCGGAAGTAGAACCTGCTTCCATTAAGACAGTAGACCACCACTACCGACTAGACTACCACCTCCCCCACCAAGACTGCACAAAAACACGGTTCAGTTCTTTCCCACTTTTCCTGCTGTTCGCTTAGTTTCTGTTCAAGCAATTGCATACATTGCCACCAGCCACTAATAACGTGTCGTATTACAGACTGCCACAAAGACTCACAAAAACACACTTTCTGCTGTTTCTTAATATTTCTTGCCGTTCTCTCTAGTTCTCTTTACCCACCAGTGACTGTTAACGTGTTGTATTACAGACTGCTACCTTAACTACACACAGTCACGGTGTTATACTGCTGTTCGTGGCTATTGCGCCTATGGATGCAATTGTCCTGCATCATATTATCCTGAGCCACTCTATCCGTGCGCCTCCAAAGCATGCAGGTAAATCCCTATACTATGTTCACTTCTACCTAAGAAAACTGGGCCATTTCTTTAACCTGAAGTATCAGGTAAGAAAGTTTTTTTGGTTGTGATTGTCGGATTCTTTTTTACCTGTCATAATTGGGTCACTCCTTAGCTTTACTTGGGAGTAGGGATGATAGATGGTGGCGAGCATCATCCACTCATTTGATGTAGTGCTGCCTACTTAGTCCTTCACCTTTATCATTCTGTTCAGTATCTGCCCTCCTCTCTCCCTATTTCTCCCATCCTTCCTGGAACTTTTCATTATTCTTCTTTCCACTTCAGGTAGCTCTGCACTGAGTGACAAGCCTATTAGTTTCCTGTGACCCAGGAAACCATTTACAAGTCTGGGCGGTAACTATATAACCAAATAATGGGTGATGTGGAGCCTGCTATGGTGCTTCTGTTAGCTGAGTGGAGAGGCACCAATGCGGCGTCCACCCAGAGCCAAACCTCCACACTCTTCCCCGCTCCTCACTGTGACCAGGGACTGTCTACCGCAAGGGAGCACCGGTCCACTGCATGGGATAACCCTGCAGGGACAGTTGCCTGCCTGCGGTTGATGGGCCTGCTCAAACAGACACAGCAGGTTACTCAGCAACAGTCTTGACAACAACATCATGTGGGCAGAAATGAGTCTCCTTGGTTGCTATTATAGTTTTCTCTTTTACCTGTCAAAACTGGGCCACAGCTTAGTTTTACCTGTGAGAAGGACTGAGTCTCCTTGGTTGATTTTTACCTGTCAGAACTGGGTGCCCCTCACAACCAGAATACTAAGTCATGGTTGCAAGTAATCTGATGAACCTTAGTAATGAAGTAAGAATGAGTCTTGTTGTTTTCATCCAGTGGAACTGGGCTACTACCGAGTCCTGACCACTAAGGCACAGGTGCATGAAATGCGATATATTTGACCTGGATTAATAAATAAATTATGGTATTTGCATCCATCAGCCTCAGTAAACCCACATATGTGGACTAGTAATAATAATAATAATAATAATAATAGTAATGACGATGATGCTGGTGATGATGGTGATGATAACAAAGAACAATGAACACAAGGCAAAAACGAGATTACTGTCCTCAAGGGGTGACGGTGGCATTATCGGAAATAATACTTTGTTCACAGCCAAGAGGTTTGGATGTAGTCCCTAGACTGGCCACCTTATTTGTACTCAGAACTGAAAAAGAAAGCTGGTTTATAAAATTAATGGTTGCATGTCATACTCTGGGGAAGATAGAGACTTAGCGAAAATGGAATGTTTGCTTCGTGCTCTTATGCGCCTGATGATGGCCTAGTGGCCAGAATGCCCAAGTCGGAGTGATGACCTTCTTTAAACTGATCTCCAAGAGGTAACTGCATTGTGTTCGGTTACGTAAAGCCATCAAGAAAAGCAGGTTCATCTGTTGTACCTTTCAACGTACTTTATTACTGTATAACTGATACATATTTACGTTAGCTTATTTGTCTTCCTTAGCTGCTGCCGTTACTACCCAGTAATCAGGGAGATCTGTTATGGTGCAGCGTGGTTGATAAGGATTCTTCTGTGTCTGTGCTCTTCTTTTACGGTGTGGTGTACATGCTGGAGAAGGACACCTTCAAGTGTTGGCACCGACAGAACTTAGAGGTTGCACTGCATGGTTACACAAACGTCCCTCGGTTCTCTGCCTATTCCCTAGAAGTAGATTGGTGGATGCAAGAGACAGGCAACTTGGGCCAGCAGTCCACAGGGTTCATGACGGATGAGCTTGAGGATGCAACTGTTACTAGGGTGCAGTGTAATCGTTAGGGATTAATATTACTTCTTCCTTACATAAGCTTCTTTTCTTCTCAGTTGCTGTCGATATTGCCGTTCAACCAGCTCATGTCGTAATGGTGTAAGTTACGGGTTTTGTGTGCATAATGTCGACTACTACCTTGCACGTTACCCACATTACTTCGTTAACACAAGTGCAACATGCTCACCATCCTCCAAGTGCAAATGTTTGGTGTACTGTACACCGGAAAGGGAGTGTTCGGACGTAGGAGGCTATTGCATAAGGAAGGAAGAATGTTGTAGGGATGGCTACGTCAAGTTCAACTGTGGCTGCAGCACTAACCACTGCTCTTGTTGCGTCCCAGGTAAGAACTCATCTGACGGTCACTGCTGTCTCAGTGTTTATACGTCCTATAGTTAATCCACTTTAACTTGGCGTAGAGTTTAACCCTTTTCCAAAATATTTCCCTTAGCTCAATGGTAAAAGAAGAATACTACAGCTCTGCCTCGATTCCATAGCACTTCTTCGTGATTAACATCATATGCTAGTGTTAATCTCCCATAGCTCAGCATTCAGTATTAAGAGACGGCAGTTTTACGCCTAGTTAAACAGAGAGTGTAATGCCTTCAAGGAAAAAAAAGAGAGTAACTAGTAGGGGGAACTCTGCCCGTAATCACCCGGTATTCACTAATATTTCACTCTTGTAATATACCTATACTCATGTTACACTAACTTGACTTAAAATTGCTATCTCTCCATCTTGCATGCTGAATTTTTAACTATAGATCAACACAGATAATTCTGCTATTCATGAAGTCCCATGGAACGATATAGAGCTATAGGATAATCATGAAGAAGTGCTATTGGAAGAATGTAGAGAGTCTTTTTTCACATCTCGCCACTGAGCTTCATGAAATGTTCTGCAAATAGACGAAAACCTTGGCCAAGTTAAGGTCTAACGAGAAGAGTCAGTGTAAAGATCTCGAGGAAGATGAGGAGGGTCACCTACGGGATTTTACTGACATGTGTCTGTTGTAAAGTGCTGTGGTTGGTTCATTTTTACCTGATGGAACTGGACCACTCACACCACATGAATACTAAGTTCTCATTGGGTAAAATTTCATTAGCCTTAGCTGTGATGTAGGAATAAATCTCCTTAGTTACTAGTCAAAGCGGCCCTTCAGTCTGCCTACACTTGGCTACCAACGGAAGTGGCAGGATTTGGGAATCTTTTTCGGGTTAAATGAAACACAGTGTAGTCTAATTAGTTATTAGTCAAAGTAGCTCTTCAGTCTGACTACACTTGGCTACCAACTGACGAGGAAAGGGTTAGGAATCTTTGTTAGGTTAAATCAGACACGCGATAGCAAGCATAAGACTCCTGAGGAAAAGGAGAATCACATAGAGGGAGTGTTCATTAAGACTAACATTTCACTTTTGTAATGTGTTGTACTCTTTCCACTCTAACATGGCCTAAAATTGACATCTCCATCTTGAATGCTGAGCTGTTGCAAGTGATTAACACAAGAACATAATGCTAGTCACGATGAAGTGCTATGGAAAGGATGCAGAGCCACAATGTTGTTGTATTCTGCCATTAAGCCGTGGAAAATAATCTGCAAAAGGATCTGATTTTGGACCAAGTGTTCACGTAACTTATAGGGAGAGAATTATCTGCAATTGTGGTGGAGAGGGATGCCTTCGTGTGGTGGCACTGATTTAAATGGGTGGCTCCGCTGCCCCATTATAGAAACGTTCATCAACTCCTTATCCCCGAAATGACGTTGGTGGAATGCTGGAGGCCAGTTTCAGCCTGCACTCCACCGGGTTCATGTTCAGATGAGCCTAGGGCAACAACAACAGCTCTCCACTGTTCCTTCACCTTAACTTGGCCAAGATTTCCATCCTTTTAAAGCATATTTTACGTAGTTCAGTTGCAGAAAAAGACAATGCTACGACTCCACAACCTATTTTATTGCACTTCGTGATTAACATCGTATTCTGATGTCAATATATTTTTACAACGCAGCATTCAAGATGGAGAGATGGCAGTTTTAGGCCAAGTTAGAGTAAAAAGGCCATTGTAAAGCTGTCGAAGAAAAGTAGTCAAATTAAGGGAGAGCTATACCCACATGGCCTGTGTCTGTTTGTGTTGTTTCCTGATCACCAGACATCTCTGTTCTGTCCACTTTAACTTGTCTGTTATTGCCGTCTGTCTGTACTGAATGCTGAGTTGAGGCAAGGACTGTCTGCAACTGCACAACGGTAAAAATGTGTGTGTGTATATAGATAGATAGATAGATAGATAGATAGGTGGATAGATAGATATGTCAGACACAAGTGGTCCATCCCTCACTACTTCAATGTTAAGTCGTGGGTGCATAAAATTGACAGGTCTTAGTTATGAGGTTGGAATGAGTCTCCTTGGTTACTAGTCAAAGCAAATCTTCAGCCTGACAACATTAGGCCATCAGCTGAGCGGAAAGTGGTTATAGATTTTTGTCAGGTAAAGTAAATTCGTTGTAATTCTTTGCCTTTCTTTTCAGAGTCCAGCAGAGCAAGAGCCGACTCGTGCCTCCAATGCAGTGCCAGCAAGTAGACGCCATCATGGAGACAAACCTCTACACACACAAGGCTGTCATCTAAATAGAGTAGTAGTAATAGTAGTGTTGTCAGTAACTGTAGTCCCATGTTAACCTGAACTGTGAACCTGGTGATAGTAGTGACAGAAGTAGCAGCTGCTGCAGCCCTAAGTTAATCCATAATGTGAACCCAGTGAAATGCAGGCTGAAGTGGCCGGGTGACGTACCCTTTCCATTATTTTTTTTATTTATGAATTTATTAATTTATTTAGCTGCTAATGTGCGGTTTTTGTCGTCAGCCCTTCAATCGGTGCCGTAATTATCTTTATATTCCTGTTGCCACCAGCTTATTAGATTAAGCTTTGGAAAAACATGTTTGTGAGGCAGGTAATGAAGGCAATCATCTGATCCCTTCATTTCGAAAACCCTCTTTATTGAAAAAAGGAAAAGTCTTTTGAACGCAGCAGAATATACAATGAAAAGTAAGAATGAAATTGTCAAGAGATTAAAAAATATTTAAATTAAAGAAAAGTCCCCGGGTTCAGTTGACTGAAAAAAAAAAAAAAGTTTCAAAGTCTCTCTCTCTCTCTCTCTCTCTCTCTCTCTCTCTCTCTCTCTCTCTCTCTCCTAAAACTACAGAATTTGTTGGGAATTACAGTTCTTCTTTTAGTTTTTTCAAGATGGCGGCCATAAATGTTCAAAATTTTTCCAAACTGATAATTTTTGTTAATAAATATTTGCATTAAGGAATCCGATACCAAACTGCTATTTTTTAATTTTTGTGGATTTGAAATAATGCTCATCATTGCAAAGCAAATTGTATTTGAATAATTAAACTCTTGGCAAAATAAAGCATTCCTAATTGGCCTGTGTGACTGTTTCTTTACTCCTTCACACGTGGACAGAATGACACGAAGGCGATTGGTTTGTGGCCAACCCTTCTGGTTTTAAGATTTATGATTATAGACGGACAGTTATAAAGATCGAGAGAGAGAGATGAATGAACAGGTGAATGAAAGGATGGATGGATGGATGGAAACAGAAAGCTAAAGACAGACAGACAGATACATAGATATAGACAGACATATAGTAGCGGCACACACATGGACAAGTAAGAGGTTACCATTGAGTAGGCTGTGATAATATCAAACAAGCAAATAATTAAATGTCCAATAACCTTTCAGAAAAACATTTTATTCACAAGAAATTTTCATTTGTCTAAACGTCTTTCGAGATTCTGTAACCCCTCTCCCTTAGCGATTTATTCTGCATCTTACACCCCAGTCTCTTCTTGTATCTTTTCCTCTTTTCATAAGCTCGAGAGCTATTTTTGAATACTGTTGGCTTTGGTTGTATTACCGTAGTTTTCCCTACAATCTCCGCTGGTTCCCTTAACACGTTCATTAACCTATCATTCAACCCATCAGTGTCACATTCTGCATAACTTGGAACCTTATTTTTTTAAAACTGAAATACACATTTATTTTAACTTACTTTTATCGGACATATCTTTTTTGTTATTTTTAACCACCTTCTTTCTTTCAATACTGAAACTGACTCTGACTGCAACCCACCATTCTGTGGTAACTTCCTATATTTACTTTGTTGATGTCACATCAGTCACTGTGTTGTTCTTATCTGCCATAATGAAGTCATTTTCATTCTTTGTTTCTCCATCTGGGCTTCTCCAGGTCCATTTTCTCCCTGTTCTTTCATGGAGGAATGTGTTCATAATTTTCATGTTATACGTTTCAGCAAAATTAGCCACTATTTCATCTCTGTTATTTCTCTCTCTGATTTTCCGAGACAGTGCCTACTCGCTTTCGGTGGGACACTGCCCGTAAGCATAGGAGACAGTGCCGTTGGACTTTTAGTAGATGCTGATCCAACAGCAACGCCCGTAAAATCATTACCAGTAGCATTCATGTTTGGTCAGGGTGGCTGTGGTAAATAATCTTACCTCCTGCCACATAGTTTCTGGTGAGATGTTAGTTTTTTCCCACATTATGTAGTATAATCAGTGGAGCTCTGTATATCTCTAGGGGATTCCATGGTCCTCTCATCCACCACCCAGGGAAGTGCCAGGTAGCAGTGGGATCCCGTCCCCTGGATATATATATATATATATATATATATATATATATATATATATATATATATATATATATATATATATATATATATATATATATGCTGGAAGTTTGCTCTCATTCAGCCAGTCCCAAAGAAGGGTGACCACTCCCAACCCTCCAACTATCGTCCAATTGCTTTAACGTCCTGTATTTCAAAAGTTTTCGAGTCAATTCTCAATAGAAAAAATTTAAGGCATCTTAAAGCAAAGTTTTGCATGAGACTGCTGAATGTACGATTGGAAGGATACATAGATTCAGGAGAAAGAAATGGATATCAGAGGAAACGTGGGATATGATAAAAAAGAGAGGTGAGGCTAAATTGAGGAGTGAGATGCAATGCGTTGATGAACGAGAGATTGAATTAGCAAGAGCTGCGTACTGGAGTTTGAATTCAGAAGTAAGAAGGTTAGCTAGGAGAGATAAAAGAAGATGTGTGGATGAAAAGGTTGCAGAGACTGAAATCTTAATAAACAAAAATGATGGACAGAGTCAAAGAATAGCATATGAATCGATTAGAGAACTGAGTGGTAATGCAGGTAAACGCAAGGAAATACCAGTTAGAGACAGGGAAGGAAATTTATTGACCAAAGATGGAGATATTAAAAATAGATGGAAAGAGCATTTTGAGACAGTTCTTAATAGACCAATACCACCAGAAGAGGATATACCGTCTGCTCAGGAAGATTTAAATATAGAAACAGGAGAGTTGAGGCTTGCAGAAGTGGAGAAAGCAGTAAAACAGTTAAAGAATAATAAGGCACCAGGGGAGGATGGTTTATTTCCGGAAATGTTTAAAGTGGAGGGGGATAGATTAATAATGATCTTGACCAAGCTATTCAATAAGATATGGATGACGGGGTTACTACCATCAGTTTGGAAGAATGGTGTAATTGTTAAAGTTCCGAAGAAGGGAGACCTGAGTGAATGTGGTAATTGGAGGGGAATCTCTTTGTCACAGATAGCTTTGAAAGGTTTCAGTAGAGTGTTGTTAAATAGGTTGGAGCCGGTGGTTGAGGGTATTCTGAGGGATGAACAGGCTGGTTTTAGAAAGGGACGTGGTTGCAATGATCAGATCTTTATAGTTAGGCATTTGATGCAGCAAGTTAATGAAATGAGAGTACCGTTAAGTCTTTGTTTTGTTGATTTTGAAAAGGCTTTTGATAGTGTTTCGAGAGAGACTATGGGGAAGATCATGAGACATTATGGAATACCAGAGGAGTTTGTGAGGGTCATTATAAACATGCATGAGGACACATTTTGTAAAGTGATGGTTGATGGTTGTCTGAGTGATTCGTTTGAAGTCAAGTCTGGAGTAATTCAAGGTGGTGTTCTATCGCCTTTACTATTTATATTGGTCATTGATTACATTATGAAACGCGTTGGAACAGTAACCGGTGCAGGTATACTTTGGGGAGAGAACAGGAAACTTTTGGATTTAGATTATGCAGATGATATAGTTTTGATTTGTGATGGGCCAGAAGAGATGCAGTGAGTGTTGGACTGTTTGGTAGGTGAAGGTCGCAAGGTGGGTTTGGTTATTAATTGTGGAAAAACTGAAATAATCAATATGAATATGGAAAATGCGCAGGAATGTGTAATTGGAGGTATGGTTGTAAAGCAAGTTGATAGGTTTAAATATTTAGGTACTTATTTAGCCAAGGATGGTTCTTTGAACTTTGAATTCGAGGAAAGGTTAAAGAAGGCTAATCAGGCAATGGGAATGCTTAAAAATATTTGGAATAATAACAATTTTTCTGTGCATACAAAAATTAAACTTTATAAGGTAATGGTTAGGAGTATCTTAATTTATGGACACGAGTCTTGGTACAGCACAGTGACTATGGAAAATAAATTCTTGGTGTTTGAAAACAAAGCACTTAGAAGAATATTAGGAGTTAAGTGGTGGGAAAGGATACCAAATAGTAGAATTAGAGAAATAACGGGAGTGCAGCCGGTCGATGAATATGTTAGGTTCTCACGATGGAAGTGGCTAGGACATGTGTATAGGAGACAGGGAATAGTACGAGGTACACCAGGGTGGGTGGCACTTGGTAGGAGAGGTAGAGGAAGGCCAAAAGAGACGTGGGTGAGGACAATGAGACGGGAAGCTGGAGATGAGTGTTGGGGAGATCTTGAGGAGTTAGCACAAGATAGGATGTGGTGGTGTGAGTTCATCGAGGCCCTATGCATCCCCGAGGGTGCCACAGGAAATGATTGATTGATTGATTGATTTCCTATCACAACCTTCTTTCCGATCGTCAGGACGGGTTCCGTCAGGGACGCTCCACTGGCGATCTTCTCACCTACCTTTAAGACTCCTGGTCATCCTCCTTTCGGGACTTTGGCGAAAGCTTTGCCATTGCACTTGACATCTCAAAGGATTTCGATCGAGTCTGGCATAAATCTTTAATTTCCAAACTGCCCTCCTACGGTTTCTATCCTTCTATCTGTGACTTCATCGCTAGCTTCCTTTCTGGTCGTTCTATAGCCGCTGTTGTAGACGGCCATCGTTCTTCTCCTAGATCTATCAACAGTGGTGTTCCTCAGGGCTCTGTCCTATCACCAACTCTCTTCCTTTTATTTATCAATGATCTTCTAAGCTGTACATCTAACCCTATCCACTCATACGCTGATGACTCCACCCTTCACCTTTCCATTCGGTTCCCGCAATGCCCATCTCAACAGTTACTTCAACAAACAAGGGAAGAGGCTATGCCACACCTAATGTCTGACTTGGCTCGTATCTCTGACTGGGGTGAAAATAATATGGTTGTTTTTAATGCATCTAAGACTCAGTTCTTACACCTATCAACCCGACTAAATCTTCCACTGGTATACCCACTTATGTTTAATAATATTCAGCTTAATCCTGGATCATCCTTGAACATGCTTGGGGTTTCATTTACTAGGGACTTATCTTGGAAAGATCATATTACATCTCTTGTAAAATCTGCTTCCAAGAGATTGGGTGTGCTAAGCCGACTCCGCTCTTTCTTTACCCCTGCACAATTGTTGACTCTATACAGGGGTTTTATCCGCCCCTGTGTGGAGTACAACTCTCATGTGTGGGGAGGCTCCCCACATACAGCTCTTGTCAATAGGGTGGAGTCAAAGGCTTTTTGTCTCATTAACTCTCCTCCTGTTACTGACTCCCTTCAACCTCTGTCTCTTCGCCGCACTGTTACATCTTTATCTCTTTTCTATCGCTACTTTAATGGTCACTGCTCCTCTGAACTGTCTGCTTGCATTCCTCCACCTCTACGACAGGCGCGTTGCACCCGTCTGGCAGCAAACTCTCATCCCTTTTCTGTCCAACTCTCTAATGCAAGAGTTAACCGTCACTCCCAGTCTTTCATTTATGCAACAGGTCAGCTCTGGAACTGTCTCCCTCTGTCTGTATTTCCTACTGCCTGTGATCTCCAGTCTTTCAAATGCAGTGTGTCCGGGCATCTCAAAGTGATCGGATCTTGAATGTGGCTCTCTATTGTATTTTGTTTTTCTCTTGGAGGAAACTGTTACTGCGGGCTCATGGCCTTTGGTTCCTTCTTCTTTGCATAAGTATATATATATATATATACATCATTTCATTCATTGCCAGACGCCATGTATCCCAGACGGGGTGGCCAATGGCTTAGAGTTAATTGTTTTACAGGGAGGGGCACTAATCCTCCACCAACCCCACTTGACACGTAGGGATGCCAACAGCATCTGGTGTTCCCAGGCGGTCACCCATCCAAGTACTAACCAGACCCAACGTTGCTTAACTTCACTGATTGGATGGGAAGTGGTGTACTCAACGTGGTATACATATATATGTATATATATATATATATATATATATATATATATATATATATATATATATATATATATATATATATATGGTGTATATAGATATATATATATATATATATATATATATATATATATATAGGCATCAAATTACCACGCAAATTTTTGAGGAGCTAATATCAACTGACCTGGAGTTGGATTATGTTCTAGTACCCATGAATACACTTTATGTCAAGTTTTATCACAATCTATCGACGGCTAGGGGTGCAACAAGATGAGTGAAGTAATCATGATGTGTAATTTTTCTTGAAAATTTATGATAATTTTTCTAGGAATCGTGCGACGTGCAAAACGCTTATTGGACGAAAACATCAAACTATATCTAAAAACGGTATTCGATCATCGAAAACAACTACTGCATGAGTTTTAGGTAGGGGCAATATCAGAGTCGTGCACTATCAGCGGACATGTTTGCTCTTGGGGCAGTGCCGGTCTGGCTGCACACGGCGGCTATGCTCCACTGCTTGAAGCACATTCTGTTGGTGCAGCTCACTCCTGGCTGTTGAAACATAGTCAGGTGTGAGCTTAACCCGAGGAGTCCCATCGACGTATGGATATGTTGCAACATTTTGCATTTGCCAGTCCCGACGACATACTGGTACATTGCACAATTGCAAAGTTCATAATTTGCAAAATTTTCAATTTTTGCGCATGATTTTTCGTACGTATGCACGGGACACCTTCCTCTTTTCCTCTACAAGATGCCAAGCAGGGACAATGCCTTACACCACATAACCTCCCCCCCCTGCACGCCATTGTCTCGGCAATTCACCTGTTACCAGTGATCTGGCCAATAAAGAAATTCAGGGCCAGAGTGATTCCCCAATCAATGACAATGTGGAGGACAAAGTTTACATAGCATTAGAGGAAGAAACAGTCAGAAATGATGATCAGGTAATGTGGCAAAAAAAGGTCAGGTATGGTGATGAGTTAGTGAGTGAAACAATGCTTATAATGCCTATATAACTGTTTGAAAACCAATATGCCCTCGTACTACATAAATTCATACCAAGTAAATAAATAAATACCATTTATGAGTGGTGTGAAATAGTTACCCTCCCATAGAACTCGTTTTCTTTAGTGCCAGCCTGTTAGAAAACCCAGTAAGATAAGGAGGTACTGCTACCTGGATTGAGTATTTTAACCCGCCCCATCCCGACGTTTTTGGACCTTTTTTGGGGGGGGCCCAAGCATCCGCTTTTGGTGTGAAACATCGAAAATTCATAGAGAAATCGCTCACCTGAGGTTTAAAATACGCGATTTAGGTATGTGTACTTCCTTACCTGACTGGGTTTTCTAACAGGCTGGCACCAAAGAAAACGAGTTCTATGGGAGGGTAACTATTTTATGCACTCTATCTATCTCTATCTATTGCCAGACGCCTCAATCCCGTTTGGGATGGCCACAAGCAAATCACCTCCAAGTCGCCCTGTCCCCCGCCATTTCACTGCCCTGCTCCCAACTCACACCCCCCTCTCTCATATACCTCTCCACCCCATCCCTCCATCTCATCCTCGGCCTCCCCCTCCCTCTTCTCCCCTCCACCTCACTCACATACACTCTCTTCGTCAGTCTTTCACCCTCCATCCTCTCCACATGGCCAAACCACCTCTGTGTGTTCATCATAACGCTTCCTATCACGTCCACATCAACACCACAACGCTCCTTTATATCCTCATTCGTCAGCCTGTTTCTCCAAGTGACTCCAAAGGCTCGTCTTAAATAACTCATTTCCACTGCTCTCACTCTTAACTTGTGTCCTTCCAATAATGTCCAAGCTTCACTTCCGTACGTTAGAGTTGGTATCACAATACTGTCATGTAGTAACTTTTTCACTTCCATGCTCACTTCCCTGTTTCTTATCACTGCTTTCAAAGAACTCATAAACAGTATTTATTTATTTACTTGGTACGAATTTATACGTAGTACAAGAGTATATTGGTTTTCAAACAGTAATATAGGCATTATAAGCATTGTTTCACTCACTAACTCATCACCATTCATGACCTTTTTTTTCCCACATTACCTGATCATCATTTCTGACTGATTCGTCCTCAAATGCTGTGTAAACTTTTTCCTCCACATTGTCATCGATTGGGGAATCACTCTGGCCCTGAATGTCTTTATTGACCAGGTCACTGGTAACAGGTGAAATGCCGAGACAATGGCGTGCAGGGAGGGGGAGATTATGCGGTAAAAGGCATTGTTCCTGCTTGACATCTTGTCGAGGAATAGAGGAAGGTGTCCCGTGTAAACATGCCAAAAATCACTCGCGAAAACACTCGTGAAAATTGAAAATTGTGCAAATTAGGGACCTTGCAATGTTGCCGCGTTAATTCACGTCGCCGGGACGGCATGGGTTAAACCTCAGGTGAGCGATTTCTCTATGAATTTTCGATGTTTTTCACCAAAAGTGGAGGTTTTAGCAAAAAAAAAAAAAAAATCGAAAATACCTCGAGATTGGGGGTTGTTGGAGGAGCGAAATAGCTCGGGACGTGACCGGTTAACACCTCTCTCAGTGCGGTCGTTGACTATGTTAATAGAACGCACATTTGCTGCTCCCACCTGCAACGTACTGTTGGAAACCCAGTTTTCAATGTTCAGCACCAGAAATCCCGGGTTGATTTTAAGCTGGTACATCCCGAACCAGCAATCTGTGTTTGCTAGTTCAAACAAGCTGGTATTGGCTTACCATAGCCAGTGCCAAACCACAGTCTAAAAGGTTGCATTGGTATGGCAGTTGGCCTGTGCTGCAGTATGTGGTCTGCCAGTGCACGTCGTTCGGCAGCAGGGACTTTTTCATTGAAGGGTGCCAGTGGCAGCATTTCAGCCGTCAAATACCACAAGTGCCACTGCAGGGCCCTAATGGCAGATACTGCAATAGTAGAATCAACTGATTTGTACTGTTCCAGTTGACGGTAGAGTGCAAGATCATTCCAGGCAGCATCCACAGCATTGTCACAGGTCAACCACCACGTTGAGTAGATGTGGACGATGAAAACCGCAAATACGCGAAGCTTTGTCACTTGTTGGCTCGTGGTGATGGAGCTCGGTGGAAGAAGCATGATGCACTGCTCCATCAGAGCTAGCTTTAGTGTATAAAGCAGCTTGGCCATACATCAAGCCTTGTGAAGGGCTCCTGGTCGCTGAAGTCTCATTGGAATTTGCTCGGCGACCGATTTGGTGACCAGCTTGGCGGTTGGCTCAGTGACTGCTTTGACGGCTAGCTGATGGCTGGCTTGGCAGCTGGCTTAGTGGCTGGCTCAGTGGCTGGTTTGGTGGCTGGAAGGGCCACTTGACCAGTGCTTGGTGCAATCAGGTAGATGAGACACAACTGAATCAATTCACGATAGTCACCTCGCTTGTAATCAGACACTTGTGCAGCACATTACATCAAGTTAGCACGCAGCTTTTCCAAGAAATGTGACTCGACGTCGCAGGGACTGTAGGAAGTCAATGGTGTGCTGTCTTCTCTGGTCAGCAGGTGCCAGTTACTCCATAGACACCCGAACAGACTTATCTCTGGTGAGCATGACGTCACGTTGAGGGCATTGAAAACACTAGTCAATATCACTTCACCAATATGATGTCGGCACCTGGACCAGAGCAGTGGCCTCCCTAGTGACACCTCGATGGCAATGCAAGCTGCTGTCATATGACCAGTGTTGGATGCTGTAGTGTCAAAAGCCATATTGATGATCTGGTTGGTGCAGTGCTGTTCACGCAGCAGATTAAATGTTAGTCAGAAAACGATCGCTCCCCATGCTTCGTCTGTACCTTTTTGTTATGCTGCCACACCGAGTAGTTTGCATTGGGCGGAATACCCAATCACAACTGTGAGACGTTCTTCTACCCGTGATGTATTACTGAGCGTTGGTGTCAGCTTCCTATCCCAGTGTAGAGTGCATAAGGAAGGTGGTTTCAACTTTTCACATAGCTGGTCGCTCAATGACTTCAGCACATGATGGCGCGAGCGATCTGCAATCGTGTAGGACAGAGACACTGCTGATGGATTGCCATCCAACTCTGTGATCAGCTCATGCATGAAGGCAGCCCACTGCATCAGTGGCATCCTCAGTCAAGTAGGCAAGTGCCACTAGGCTCGGTCGACTAAAAATGTTGTGCAGTATAAAAACAGTGGTTCCGTTTTTCTTGCGCTTATGGTTATGTGGAACAGATTTGGTCATTCGAATGATATCTTGCTTGTCGTTGTCCGGACTGTTGTCACCATCTGACACAGCTGTATCACATGTAAGTCGTTTCCTGTTGAGCCTGGTTGGAACATGCAAGATGGCTAGCTGCCCTGTCTTCATGCTCCCGCCGTCGCTTCATTAGTGCCATCACCATGGTATCAAGCACACTGAAAGAAGCCAGCCTGTCGCTTTTCATGCTGGCCAAGAAAGTGATATCCTCAGGATTCTGAACCAATTCTTCAGCATTTGGAGTCCAAAGTGGAAATGTGCATCTAGTTTTTTCATAAAGGTATTTCCAGTTTTGATGGAAGCCTCAATGGAACACCTAGCCCGCGGAATACGCCGTAGTTTCTTGCTGTCCTTGACAAGTGTGATTACCTTGTCGCAGGCTCGTTGGTCACTCACAATCGGTATATTGGCCTTATTGTAGAATGGCTGCACCTGCTCCAACACGACCTGAGCTGCTTGAAACTGCGACAGAGTTCCGGTACTACCAGCAACAGTATGTCTATTGCAGTTATGAATCATGCACCTCAGAATCTGTCGACCACTTGGTAGCTTAGCTCCAGTAATCGTGGCATCGGGTTCCCAAACCAAAAATCTGGCACCGTGTTCTTATGCAAGAACCAGAAGCCGTATTGGAATCGGAACTGGATGTGGTCATTTCGGTCAACTACTTCATAACTGTCAAAACAAAATTCTGAATGACATGTACTAAGATTTGGTTAATTGAGGAAGGAGCAAT
The DNA here is from genome assembly GCF_032717465.1 of Coenobita brevimanus. Lineage (NCBI taxonomy): Eukaryota > Metazoa > Arthropoda > Malacostraca > Decapoda > Coenobitidae > Coenobita > Coenobita brevimanus. The sequence continues at coordinate 11,115,862 of NC_137002.1, read as the reverse complement.
TTTCAAAGCAGCGGACCCGAACAACGCAAGCTACTATGGAATACATATTTTTTCTGGTATTAACCACACTAGGCAATTATTATCAACAACGTCAGAAAACACTACAGCAGAACCCACTGTCTTAGGAAGTTCACAGAGCCTAGCAATATCAAAATGCTAAATGGTTGTTGCTAGCAATTCCAAGGCGTCGGTAAAGCACAACTCTGTGTGCGTGCCTGAGCGTTGCACGGGGGAGACCAACAATGATGCAGTGAAGCAGCAGAGGCGAGTACAGCAAAGTTCTGTAATGACTATATATAAAATAATTTTTATGATCAGCCTCTACAATTTTTCAATTTTACCAACATTCGTAGAGTAGCGTTCAAATACACCAATAATACTGCTACTTGACATGGATAAGTTCTACCTGGATGTGCCTTTGATGTAAGCATGTACACCATCTAGTGACAAAATTGTAAGCTCGTAGTGCATAACAAGGCTAGCTGAATTTTCATAGTCTATGTTGCCCCCCACCTACATCACCAATGATTACAGTAAAATTTTACAGGTTTTAAAACAGCATACAAGAGAACACTTTTATCACTCAGGCAAACAATCTTTCAGGAAATCTGTACTTTGATGCACCCTAATATCAATGACTACATACATACATACATATATATATATATAAATATTACATATATATATATATATATATATATATATATATATATATATATATAGTTAGGGTGCATCAAATTACCACGCAAATTTTTGAGGAGCTAATATCAACTGACCTGGAGTTGGATTATGTTCCAGTACCCATGAATACACTTTATGTCAAATTTTATCATAATCTATCGACGGCTAGGGGTGCAACAAGACGAGTGAAGTAATCATGATGTGTAATTTTTCTTGGAAATTTATGATAATTTTTCTAGGAATCGTGCGATGTGCAAAACGCTTATTGGACGAAAACATCAAACTATATCTAAAAACGGCATTCGATCATCGAAAACAACTACTGCATGAGTTTTAGGTAGAGGCAATATCAGAGTCGTGCACTATCAGCGGACATGTTTGCTCTTGGGGCAGTGCCGGTCTGGCTGCACACGGCGGCTATGCTCCACTGCTTGAAGCACGTTCTGTTGGTGCGGCTCACTCCTGGCTGTTGAAACATAGTCAGGCGTGAGCTTAACCCGAGGAGTCCCATCGACGTATGGATACGTTGCAACATTTTGCATTTGCCAGTCCCGACGACATACTGGTACATTGCACAATTGCAAAGTTCATAATTTGCACAATTTTCAATTTTTGCGTGTGATTTTTCATACGTATGCACGGGACACCTTCCTCTTTTCCTCTACAAGATGCCAAGCAGGGACAATGCCTTACACCACATAACCTCCCCCCCCCTGCACGCCATTGTCTCGGCAATTCACCTGTTACCAGTGATCTGGCCAATAAAGAAATTCAGGGCCAGAGTGATTCCCCAATCGATGACAATGTGGAGGAGAAAGTTCACATAGCATTAGAGGAAGAAACAGTCAGAAATGATGATCAGGTAATGCGGCAAAAAAAGGTCAGGTATGGTGATGAGTTAGTGAGTGAAACAATGCTTATAATGCCTATATAACTGTTTGAAAACCAATATGCCCTCGTACTACATAAATTCGTACCAAGTAAATAAATAAATACCATGTATGAGTGGTGTGAAATAGTTACCCTCCCATAGAACTCGTTCTCTTTAGTGCCAGCCTGTTAGAAAACCCAGTAAGATAAGGAGGTACTGCTACCTGGATTGAGTATTTTAACCCGCCCTATCCCGACGTTTTTTTTTTTTTTTTTTTTTCTTGGGCCAAGCATCTGCCTTTAGTGAGAAACATCGAAAATTCATAGAGAAATCGCTCACCTGAGGTTTAAAATACGCGATTTAGGTACGTGTACTTCCTTACCTGACTGGGTTTTCTAACAGGCTGGCACCAAAGAAAACTTGTTCTATGGGAGGGTAACTATTTTATCCACTCACAACCAGTATTTATTTATTTACTTGGTACGAATTTATACGTAGTACAAGAGTATATTGGTTTTCAAACAGTAATATAGGCATTAAAAGCATAGTTTCACTCACTAACTCATCACCATTCATGACCTTTTTTTCCCCACATTACCTGATCATCATTTCTGACAGATTCTTCCTCAAATGCTGTGTAAACTTTGTCCTCCACATTGTCACGATTGGGGAATCACTCTGGCCCTGAATGTCTTTATTGACCAGGTCACTGGTAACAGGTGAATTGCCGAGACAATGGCGTGCAGGGGGGGGAGATTATGCGGTGTAAGGCATTGTTCCTGCTTGGCATCTTGTAGAGGAATAGAGGAAGGTGTCCCGTGTATATATGCCAAAAATCACTCGCGAAATCACTCGCAAAAATTGAAAATTGTGCAAATTAGGGACCTTGCAATGTTGCCGCGTTAATTCACGTCGCCCGGACGGCACGGGTTAAACCTCATGTGAGCGATTTCTCTATGAATTTTCGATGTTTCTCACCAAAAGTGGAGGTTTTAGCCAAAAAAAAAAAAAAATCGAAAATACCTCGAGATTGGGGGGTGTCGGAGGTGCGAAATAGCTCGGGACGTGACCGGTTAACACCTCTCTCAGCGCAGTCATTGACTATGTTAATAGAACGCACATTTGCTGCTCCCACCTGCAACGTACTGTTGGAAACCCAGTTTTCAATGTTCAGCACCAGAAATCCCGGGTTGATTTTAAGCTGGTACATCCCGAACCAGCAATCTGTGTTTGCTAGTTCAAACAAGCTGGTATTGGTGACAGAACTAGAAAGTTTGGCTTACCATAGCCACTGCCAAACCACAGTCTAAAAGGTTGCATTGGTATGTCAGTTGGCCTGTGCTGCAGTATGTGGTCTGCCAGTGCACGTCGTTCGGCAGCAGGGACTTTTTCATTGAAGGGTGCTAGTGGCACCATTTCAGCCATCAAATACCACAAGTGCCACTGCAGGGCCCTAATGGCAGATACTGCAATAGTAGAATCAACTGATTTGTACTGTTCCAGTTGACGGTAGAGTGCAAGATCATTTCAGGCAGCATCCACAGCATTGTCACAGGTCAACCACCACGTTGAGTAGATGTGGACGATGAAAACCGCAAATACGCGAAGCTTTGTCACTTGTTGGCTCGTGGTGATGGAGCTCGGTGGAAGAAGCATGATGCACTGCTCGATCAGAGCTAGCTTTAGTGTATAAAGCAGCTTGGCCATACATCAAGCCTTGTGAAGGGCTCCTGGTCGCTGAAGTCTCATTGGAGTTTGCTCGGCGACCGATTTGGTGACCAGCTTGGTGGTTGGCTCAGTGACTGCTTTGACGGCTAGCTGATGGCTGGCTTGGCAGCTGGCTTAGTGGCTGGCTCAGTGGCTGGTTTGGTGGCTGGAAGGGCCACTTGACCAGTGCTTGGTGCAATCAGGTAGATGAGACACAACTGAATCAATTCACGATAGTCACCTCGCTTGTAATCAGACACTTGTGCAGCACATTACATCAAGTTAGCACACAACTTTTCCAAGAAATGTGACTCGACGTCGCAGGGACTGTAGGAAGTCAATGGTGTGCTGTCTTCTCTGGTCAGCAGGTGCCAGTTACTCCATAGACACCCGAACAGACTTATCTCTGGTGAGCATGACGTCACGTTGAGGGCATTGAAAACACTAGTCAATATCACTTCACCAATATGATGTCGGCACCTGGACCAGAGCAGTGGCCTCCCTTGTGACACCTCGATGGCAATGCAAGCTGCTGTCATATGACCAGTGTTGGATGCTGTAGTGTCAAAAGCCATATTGATGATCTGGTTGGTGCAGTGCTGTTCACGCAGCAGATTAAATGTTAGTCAGGAAACGATCGCTCCCCATGCTTCGTCTGTACCTTTTTGTTATGCTGCCACACCGAGTAGTTTGCATTGGGCGGAATAACCAATCACAACTGTGAGACGTTCTTCTACCCGTGATGTATTACTGAGCGTTGGTGTCAGCTTGCTATCCCAGTGTAGAGTGCATATGGAAGGTGGTTTCAACTTTTTACATAGCTGGTCGCTCAAGGACTTTAGCACATGATGGCGCAAGCGATCGGCAATGGTGTAGGACAGAGACACTGCTGATGGATTGCCATCCAACTCTGTGATCAGCTCATGCATGAAGGCAGCCCACTGCATCAGTGGCATCCTCAGTCAAGTAGGCAAGTGCCACTAGGCTCGGTCGACTAAAAATGTTGTGCAGTATAAAAACAGTGGTTCCGTTTTTCTTGCGCTAATGGTTATGTGGAACAGATTTGGTCATTCAAATGATATCTTGCTTGTCGTTGTCCGGACTGTTGTCACTATCTGACACAGCTGTATCACATGTAATTCGTTTCCTGTTGAGCCTGGTTGGAACATGCAAGATGGCTAGCTGCCCTGTCTTCATGCTCCCGCCGTCGCTTCATTAGTGCCATCACCATGGTATCAAGCACACTGAAAGAAGCCAGCCTGTCGCTTTTCATGCTGGCCAAGAAAGTGATATCCTCAGGATTCTGAAACAATTCTTCAGCATTTGGAGTCCAAAGTGGAAATGTGCATCTAGTTTTTTCATAAAGGTATTTCCAGTTTTGATGGAAGCCTCAATGGAACACCTAGCCCGCGGAATACGCCGTAGTTTCTTGCTGTCCTTGACAAGTGTGATTACCTTGTCGCAGGCTCGTTGGTCACTCACAATCGGTATATTGGCCTTATTGTAGAATGGCTGCACCTGCTCCAACACGACCTGAGCTGCTTGAAACTGCGACAGAGTTCCGGTACTACCAGCAACAGTATGTCTATTGCAGTTATGAATCATGCACCTCAGAATCTGTCGACCACTTGGTAGCTTAGCTCCAGTAATCGTGGCATCGGGTTCCCAAACCAAAAATCTGGCACCGTGTTCTTATGCAAGAACCAGAAGCCGTATTGGAATCGGAACTGGATGTGGTCATTTCGGTCAACTACTTCATAACTGTCAAAACAAAATTCTGAATGACATGTACTAAGATTTGGTTAATTGAGGAAGGAGCAATTTTCAAAGCAGCGGACCCGAACAACGCAAGCTACTATGGAATACATATTTTTCTGGTATTAACCACACTAGGCAATTATTATCAACAACGTCAGAAAACACTACAGCAGAACCCACTGTCTTAGGAAGTTCACAGAGCCTAGCAATATCAAACAGCTAAATGGTTGTTGCTAGCAATTCCAAGGCGTCGGTAAAGCACAACTCTGTGTGCGTGCCTGAGCGTTGCACGGCGGAGACCAACAATGATGCAGTGAAGCAGCAGAGGCGAGTACAGCAAAGTTCTGTAATGACTATATATAAAATAATTTTTATGATCAGCCTCTACAATTTTTCAATTTTACCAACATTCGTAGAGTAGCGTTCAAATACACCAATAATACTGCTACTTGACATGGATAAGTTCTACCTGGATGCGCCTTTGATGTAAGCATGTACACCATCTAGTGACAAAATTGTAAGCTCGTAGTGCATAACAAGGCTAGCTGAATTTTCATAGTCTATGTTGCCCCCCACCTACATCACCAATGATTACAGTAAAATTTTACAGGTTTTAAAACAGCATACAAGAGAACACTTTTATCACTCAGGCAAACAATCTTTCAGGAAATCTGTACTTTGATGCACCCTAATATCAATGACTACATACATACATACATATATATAATTATAAATATTACATATATATATATATATATATATATATATATTTAATATATATATATATATATATATATATATATATATATATATATATATTAGGGTGCATCAAATTACCACGCAAATTTTTGAGGAGCTAATATGAACTGACCTGGAGTTGGATTATGTTCCAGTACCCATGAATACACTTTATGTCAAATTTTATCATAATCTATTGACGGCTAGGGGTGCAACAAGACGAGTGAAGTAATCATGATGTGTAATTTTTCTTGGAAATTTATGATAATTTTTCTAGGAATCGTGCGATGTGCAAAACGCTTATTGGACGAAAACATCAAACTATATCTAAAAACGGCATTCGATCATCGAAAACAACTACTGCATGAGTTTTAGGTAGAGGCAATATCAGAGTCGTGCACTATCAGCGGACATGTTTGCTCTTGGGGCAGTGCCGGTCTGACTGCACACGGCGGCTATGCTCCACTGCTTGAAGCACGTTCTGTTGGTGCGGCTCACTCCTGGCTGTTGAAACATAGTCAGGCGTGAGCTTAACCCGAGGAGTCCCATCGACGTATGGATACGTTGCAACATTTTGCATTTGCCAGTCCCGACGACATACTGGTACATTGAACAATTGCAAAGTTCATAATTTGCACAATTTTCAATTTTTGCGTGTGATTTTTCATACGTATGCACGGGACACCTTCCTCTTTTCCTCTACAAGATGCCAAGCAGGGACAATGCCTTACACCACATAACCTCCCCCCCCCTGCACGCCATTGTCTCGGCAATTCACCTGTTACCAGTGATCTGGCCAATAAAGAAATTCAGGGCCAGAGTGATTCCCCAATCGATGACAATGTGGAGGAGAAAGTTCACATAGCATTAGAGGAAGAAACAGTCAGAAATGATGATCAGGTAATGCGGCAAAAAAAGGTCAGGTATGGTGATGAGTTAGTGAGTGAAACAATGCTTATAATGCCTATATAACTGTTTGAAAACCAATATGCCCTCGTACTACATAAATTCGTACCAAGTAAATAAATAAATACCATGTATGAGTGGTGTGAAATAGTTACCCTCCCATAGAACTCGTTCTCTTTAGTGCCAGCCTGTTAGAAAACCCAGTAAGATAAGGAGGTACTGCTACCTGGATTGAGTATTTTAACCCGCCCTATCCCGACGTTTTTGGACCTATTTTTTTTCTTGGGCCAAGCATCTGCCTTTAGTGAGAAACATCGAAAATTCATAGAGAAATCGCTCACCTGAGGTTTAAAATACGCGATTTAGGTACGTGTACTTCCTTACCTGACTGGGTTTTCTAACAGGCTGGCACCAAAGAAAACTTGTTCTATGGGAGGGTAACTATTTTATCCACTCACAACCAGTATTTATTTATTTACTTGGTACGAATTTATACGTAGTACAAGAGTATATTGGTTTTCAAACATTAATATAGGCATTATAAGCATTGTTTCACTCACTAACTCATCACCATTCATGACCTTTTTTTCCCCACATTACCTGATCATCATTTCTGACAGATTCTTCCTCAAATGCTGTGTAAACTTTGTCCTCCACATTGTCACGATTGGGGAATCACTCTGGCCCTGAATGTCTTTATTGACCAGGTCACTGGTAACAGGTGAATTGCCGAGACAATGGCGTGCAGGGGGGGGAGATTATGCGGTGTAAGGCATTGTTCCTGCTTGGCATCTTGTAGAGGAATAGAGGAAGGTGTCCCGTGTATATATGCCAAAAAGCACTCGCGAAATCACTCGCAAAAATTGAAAATTGTGCAAATTAGGGACCTTGCAATGTTGCCGCGTTAATTCACGTCGCCCGGACGGCACGGGTTAAACCTCATGTGAGCGATTTCTCTATGAATTTTCGATGTTTCTCACCAAAAGTGGAGGTTTTAGCCAAAAAAAAAAAAAAATCGAAAATACCTCGAGATTGGGGGGTGTCGGAGGTGCGAAATAGCTCGGGACGTGACCGGTTAACACCTCTCTCAGCGCAGTCATTGACTATGTTAATAGAACGCACATTTGCTGCTCCCACCTGCAACGTACTGTTGCAAACCCAGTTTTCAATGTTCAGCACCAGAAATCCCGAGTTGATTTTAAGCTGGTACATCCCGAACCAGCAATCTGTGTTTGCTAGTACAAACAAGCTGGTATTGGTGACAGAACTAGAAAGTTTGGCTTACCATAGCCACTGCCAAACCACAGTCTAAAAGGTTGCATTGGTATGTCAGTTGGCCTGTGCTGCAGTATGTGGTCTGCCAGTGCACGTCGTTCGGCAGCAGGGACTTTTTCATTGAAGGGTGCTAGTGGCAGCATTTCAGCTGTCAAATACCACAAGTGCCACTGCAGGGCCCTAATGGCAGATACTGCAATAGTAGAATCAACTGATTTGTACTGTTCCAGTTGACGGTAGAGTGCAAGATCATTTCAGGCAGCATCCACAGCATTGTCACAGGTCAACCACCACGTTGAGTAGATGTGGACGATGAAAACCGCAAATACGCGAAGCTTTGTCACTTGTTGGCTCGTGGTGATGGAGCTCGGTGGAAGAAGCATGATGCACTGCTCCATCAGAGCTAGCTTTAGTGTATAAAGCAGCTTGGCCATACATCAAGCCTTGTGAAGGGCTCCTGGTCGCTGAAGTCTCATTGGAGTTTGCTCGGCGACCGATTTGGTGACCAGCTTGGCGGTTGGCTCAGTGACTGCTTTGACGGCTAGCTGATGGCTGGCTTGGCAGCTGGCTTAGTGGCTGGCTCAGTGGCTGGTTTGGTGGCTGGAAGGGCCACTTGACCAGTGCTTGGTGCAATCAGGTAGATGAGACACAACTGAATCAATTCACGATAGTCACCTCGCTTGTAATCAGACACTTGTGCAGCACATTACATCAAGTTAGCACACAACTTTTCCAAGAAATGTGACTCGACGTCGCAGGGACTGTAGGAAGTCAATGGTGTGCTGTCTTCTCTGGTCAGCAGGTGCCAGTTACTCCATAGACACCCGAACAGACTTATCTCTGGTGAGCATGACGTCACGTTGAGGGCATTGAAAACACTAGTCAATATCACTTCACCAATATGATGTCGGCACCTGGACCAGAGCAGTGGCCTCCCTTGTGACACCTCGATGGCAATGCAAGCTGCTGTCATATGACCAGTGTTGGATGCTGTAGTGTCAAAAGCCATATTGATGATCTGGTTGGTGCAGTGCTGTTTACGCAGCAGATTAAATGTTAGTCAGGAAACGATCGCTCCCCATGCTTCGTCTGTACCTTTTTGTTATGCTGCCACACCGAGTATTTTGCATTTTGCGGAATAACCAATCACAACTGTGAGACGTTCTTCTACCCGTGATGTATTACTGAGCGTTGGTGTCAGCTTGCTATCCCAGTGTAGAGTGCATATGGAAGGTGGTTTCAACTTTTTACATAGCTGGTCGCTCAATGACTTCAGCACATGATGGCGCAAGCGATCGGCAATGGTGTAGGACAGAGACACTGCTGATGGATTGCCATCCAACTCTGTGATCAGCTCATGCATGAAGGCAGCCCACTGCATCAGTGGCATCCTCAGTCAAGTAGGCAAGTGCCACTAGGCTCGGTCGACTAAAAATGTTGTGCAGTATAAAAACAGTGGTTCCGTTTTTCTTGCGCTAATGGTTATGTGGAACAGATTTGGTCATTCAAATGATATCTTGCTTGTCGTTGTCCGGACTGTTGTCACTATCTGACACAGCTGTATCACATGTAAGTCGTTTCCTGTTGAGCCTGGTTGGAACATGCAAGATGGCTAGCTGCCCTGTCTTCATGCTCCCGCCGTCGCTTCATTAGTGCCATCACCATGGTATCAAGCACACTGAAAGAAGCCAGCCTGTCGCTTTTCATGCTGGCCAAGAAAGTGATATCCTCAGGATTCTGAAACAATTCTTCAGCATTTGGAGTCCAAAGTGGAAATGTGCATCTAGTTTTTTCATAAAGGTATTTCCAGTTTTGATGGAAGCCTCAATGGAACACCTAGCCCGCGGAATACGCCGTAGTTTCTTGCTGTCCTTGACAAGTGTGATTACCTTGTCGCAGGCTCGTTGGTCACTCACAATCGGTATATTGGCCTTATTGTAGAATGGCTGCACCTGCTCCAACACGACCTGAGCTGCTTGAAACTGCGACAGAGTTCCGGTACTACCAGCAACAGTATGTCTATTGCAGTTATGAATCATGCACCTCAGAATCTGTCGACCACTTGGTAGCTTAGCTCCAGTAATCGTGGCATCGGGTTCCCAAACCAAAAATCTGGCACCGTGTTCTTATGCAAGAACCAGAAGCCGTATTGGAATCGGAACTGGATGTGGTCATTTCGGTCAACTACTTCATAACTGTCAAAACAAAATTCTGAATGACATGTACTAAGATTTGGTTAATTGAGGAAGGAGCAATTTTCAAAGCAGCGGACCCGAACAACGCAAGCTACTATGGAATACATATTTTTTCTGGTATTAACCAAACTAGGCAATTATTATCAACAACGTCAGAAAACACTACAGCAGAACCCACTGTCTTAGGAAGTTCACAGAGCCTAGCAATATCAAACAGCTAAATGGTTGTTGCTAGCAATTCCAAGGCGTCGGTAAAGCACAACTCTGTGTGCGTGCCTGAGCGTTGCACGGCGGAGACCAACAATGATGCAGTGAAGCAGCAGAGGCGAGTACAGCAAAGTTCTGTAATGACTATATATAAAATAATTTTTATGATCAGCCTCTACAATTTTTCAATTTTACCAACATTCGTAGAGTAGCGTTCAAATACACCAATAATACTGCTACTTGACATGGATAAGTTCTACCTGGATGCGCCTTTGATGTAAGCATGTACACCATCTAGTGACAAAATTGTAAGCTCGTAGTGCATAACAAGGCTAGCTGAATTTTCATAGTCTATGTTGCCCCCCACCTACATCACCAATGATTACAGTAAAATTTTACAGGTTTTAAAACAGCATACAAGAGAACACTTTTATCACTCAGGCAAACAATCTTTCAGGAAATCTGTACTTTGATGCACCCTAATATCAATGACTACATACATACATACATATATATATATATAAATATTACATATATATATATATATTTATATATATATATATATATATATATATATATATATATATATATATATAATAGGGTGCATCAAATTACCACGCAAATTTTTGAGGAGCTAATATCAACTGACCTGGAGTTGGATTATGTTCCAGTACCCATGAATAAACCTTATGTCAAATTTTATCATAATCTATTGACGGCTAGGGGTGCAACAAGACGAGTGAAGTAATCATGATGTGTAATTTTTCTTGGAAATTTATGATAATTTTTCTAGGAATCGTGCGATGTGCAAAACGCTTATTGGACGAAAACATCAAACTATATCTAAAAACGGCATTCGATCATCGAAAACAACTACTGCATGAGTTTTAGGTAGAGGCAATATCAGAGTCGTGCACTATCAGCGGACATGTTTGCTCTTGGGGCAGTGCCGGTCTGACTGCACACGGCGGCTATGCTCCACTGCTTGAAGCACGTTCTGTTGGTGCGGCTCACTCCTGGCTGTTGAAACATAGTCAGGCGTGAGCTTAACCCGAGGAGTCCCATCGACGTATGGATACGTTGCAACATTTTGCATTTGCCAGTCCCGACGACATACTGGTACATTGCACAATTGCAAAGTTCATAATTTGCACAATTTTCAATTTTTGCGTGTGATTTTTCATACGTATGCACGGGACACCTTCCTCTTTTCCTCTACAAGATGCCAAGCAGGGACAATGCCTTACACCACATAACCTCCCCCCCCCTGCACGCCATTGTCTCGGCAATTCACCTGTTACCAGTGATCTGGCCAATAAAGAAATTCAGGGCCAGAGTGATTCCCCAATCGATGACAATGTGGAGGAGAAAGTTCACATAGCATTAGAGGAAGAAACAGTCAGAAATGATGATCAGGTAATGCGGCAAAAAAAGGTCAGGTATGGTGATGAGTTAGTGAGTGAAACAATGCTTATAATGCCTATATAACTGTTTGAAAACCAATATGCCCTCGTACTACATAAATTCGTACCAAGTAAATAAATAAATACCATGTATGAGTGGTGTGAAATAGTTACCCTCCCATAGAACTCGTTCTCTTTAGTGCCAGCCTGTTAGAAAACCCAGTAAGATAAGGAGGTACTGCTACCTGGATTGAGTATTTTAACCCGCCCTATCCCGACGTTTTTGGACCTATTTTTTTTCTTGGGCCAAGCATCTGCCTTTAGTGAGAAACATCGAAAATTCATAGAGAAATCGCTCACCTGAGGTTTAAAATACGCGATTTAGGTACGTGTACTTCCTTACCTGACTGGGTTTTCTAACAGGCTGGCACCAAAGAAAACTTGTTCTATGGGAGGGTAACTATTTTATCCACTCACAACCAGTATTTATTTATTTACTTGGTACGAATTTATACGTAGTACAAGAGTATATTGGTTTTCAAACAGTAATATAGGCATTATAAGCATTGTTTCACTCACTAACTCATCACCATTCATGACCTTTTTTTCCCCACATTACCTGATCATCATTTCTGACTGATTCTTCCTCAAATGCTGTGTAAACTTTGTCCTCCACATTGTCATCGATTGGGGAATCACTCTGGCCCTGAATGTCTTTATTGACCAGGTCACTGGTAACAGGTGAATTGCCGAGACAATGGCGTGCAGGGGGGGGAGATTATGCGGTGTAAGGCATTGTTCCTGCTTGGCATCTTGTAGAGGAATAGAGGAAGGTGTCCCGTGTATATATGCCAAAAAGCACTCGCGAAATCACTCGCAAAAATTGAAAATTGTGCAAATTAGGGACCTTGCAATGTTGCCGCGTTAATTCACGTCGCCCGGACGGCACGGGTTAAACCTCATGTGAGCGATTTCTCTATGAATTTTCGATGTTTCTCACCAAAAGTGGAGGTTTTAGCCAAAAAAAAAAAAAATCGAAAATACCTCGAGATTGGGGGGTGTCGGAGGTGCGAAATAGCTCGGGACGTGACCGGTTAACACCTCTCTCAGCGCAGTCATTGACTATGTTAATAGAACGCACATTTGCTGCTCCCACCTGCAACGTACTGTTGGAAACCCAGTTTTCAATGTTCAGCACCAGAAATCCCGGGTTGATTTTAAGCTGGTACATCCCGAACCAGCAATCTGTGTTTGCTAGTTCAAACAAGCTGGTATTGGTGACAGAACTAGAAAGTTTGGCTTACCATAGCCACTGCCAAACCACAGTCTAAAAGGTTGCATTGGTATGTCAGTTGGCCTGTGCTGCAGTATGTGGTCTGCCAGTGCACGTCGTTCGGCAGCAGGGACTTTTTCATTGAAGGGTGCCAGTGGCAGCATTTCAGCCGTCAAATACCACAAGTGCCACTGCAGGGCCCTAATGGCAGATACTGCAATAGTAGAATCAACTGATTTGTACTGTTCCAGTTGACGGTAGAGTGCAAGATCATTTCAGGCAGCATCCACAGCATTGTCACAGGTCAACCACCACGTTGAGTAGATGTGGACGATGAAAACCGCAAATACGCGAAGCTTTGTCACTTGTTGGCTCGTGGTGATGGAGCTCGGTGGAAGAAGCATGATGCACTGCTCCATCAGAGCTAGCTTTAGTGTATAAAGCAGCTTGGCCATACATCAAGCCTTGTGAAGGGCTCCTGGTCGCTGAAGTCTCATTGGAGTTTGCTCGGCGACCGATTTGGTGACCAGCTTGGTGGCTGGCTCAGTGACTGCTTTGACGGCTAGCTGATGGCTGGCTTGGCAGCTGGCTTAGTGGCTGGCTCAGTGGCTGGTTTGGTGGCTGGAAGGGCCACTTGACCAGTGCTTGGTGCAATCAGGTAGATGAGACACAACTGAATCAATTCACGATAGTCACCTCGCTTGTAATCAGACACTTGTGCAGCACATTACATCAAGTTAGCACACAACTTTTCCAAGAAATGTGACTCGACGTCGCAGGGACTGTAGGAAGTCAATGGTGTGCTGTCTTCTCTGGTCAGCAGGTGCCAGTTACTCCATAGACACCCGAACAGACTTATCTCTGGTGAGCATGACGTCACGTTGAGGGCATTGAAAACACTAGTCAATATCACTTCACCAATATGATGTCGGCACCTGGACCAGAGCAGTGGCCTCCCTTGTGACACCTCGATGGCAATGCAAGCTGCTGTCATATGACCAGTGTTGGATGCTGTAGTGTCAAAAGCCATATTGATGATCTGGTTGGTGCAGTGCTGTTCACGCAGCAGATTAAATGTTAGTCAGGAAACGATTGCTCCCCATGCTTCGTCTGTACCTTTTTGTTATGCTGCCACACCGAGTAGTTTGCATTGGGCGGAATAACCAATCACAACTGTGAGACGTTCTTCTACCCGTGATGTATTACTGAGCATTGGTGTCAGCTTGCTATCCCAGTGTAGAGTGCATATGGAAGGTGGTTTCAACTTTTCACATAGCTGGTCGCTCAATGACTTCAGCACATGATGGCGCAAGCGATCGGCAATCGTGTAGGACAGAGACACTGCTGATGGATTGCCATCCAACTCTGTGATCAGCTCATGCATGAAGGCAGCCCACTGCATCAGTGGCATCCTCAGTCAAGTAGGCAAGTGCCACTAGGCTCGGTCGACTAAAAATGTTGTGCAGTATAAAAACAGTGGTTCCGTTTTTCTTGCGCTTATGGTTATGTGGAACAGATTTGGTCATTCGAATGATATCTTGCTTGTCGTTGTCCGGACTGTTGTCACTATCTGACACAGCTGTATCGCATGTAAGTCGTTTCCTGTTGAGCCTGGTTGGAACATGCAAGATGGCTAGCTGCCCTGTCTTCATGCTCCCACCGTCGCTTCATTAGTGCCATCACCATGGTATCAAGCACACTGAAAGAAGCCAGCCTGTCGCTTTTCATGCTGGCCAAGAAAGTGATATCCTCAGGATTCTGAAACAATTCTTCAGCATTTGGAGTCCAAAGTGGAAATGTGCATCTAGTTTTTTCATAAAGGTATTTCCAGTTTTGATGGAAGCCTCAGTGGAACACCTAGCCCGCGGAATACGCCGTAGTTTCTTGCTGTCCTTGACAAGTGTGATTACCTTGTCGCAGGCTCGTTGGTCACTCACAATCGGTATATTGGCCTTATTGTAGAATGGCTGCACCTGCTCCAACACGACCTGAGCTGCTTGAAACTGCGACAGAGTTCCGGTACTACCAGCAACAGTATGTCTATTGCAGTTATGAATCATGCACCTCAGAATCTGTCGACCACTTGGTAGCTTAGCTCCAGTAATCGTGGCATCGGGTTCCCAAACCAAAAATCTGGCACCGTGTTCTTATGCAAGAACCAGAAGCCGTATTGGAATCGGAACTGGATGTGGTCATTTCGGTCAACTACTTCATAACTGTCAAAACAAAATTCTGAATGACATGTACTAAGATTTGGTTAATTGAGGAAGGAGCAATTTTCAAAGCAGCGGACCCGAACAACGCAAGCTACTATGGAATACATATTTTTTCTGGTATTAACCACACTAGGCAATTATTATCAACAACGTCAGAAAACACTACAGCAGAACCCACTGTCTTAGGAAGTTCACAGAGCCTAGCAATATCAAACAGCTAAATGGTTGTTGCTAGCAATTCCAAGGCGTCGGTAAAGCACAACTCTGTGTGCGTGCCTGAGCGGTGCACGGCGGAGACCAACAATGATGCAGTGAAGCAGCAGAGGCGAGTACAGCAAAGTTCTGTAATGACTATATATAAAATAATTTTTATGATCAGCCTCTACAATTTTTCTATTTTACCAACATTCGTAGAGTGGCGTTCAAATACACCAATAATACTGCTACTTGACATGGATAAGTTCTACCTGGATGCGCCTTTGATGTAAGCATGTACACCATCTAGTGACAAAATTGTAAGCTTGTAGTGCATAACAAGGCTAGTTGAATTTTCATAGTCTATGTTGCCCCCCACCTACATCACCAATGATTGCAGTAAAATTTTACAGGTTTTAAAACAGCATACAAGAGAACACTTTTATCACTCAGGCAAACAATCTTTCAGGAAATCTGTACTTTGATGCACCCTAATATCAATGACTACATACATACATACATACATATATATATAAATATTACATATATATATATATATATAAATATATATATATATAAATATATATATATATATATATATATATATATATATATATATATATATATTAGGGTGCATCAAATTACCACGCATATTTTTGAGGAGCTAATATCAACTGACCTGGAGTTGGATTATGTTTCAGTACCCATGAAAACACTTTATGTCAAATTTTATCATAATCTATCGACGGCTAGGGGTGCAACAAGACGAGTGAAGTAATCATGATGTGTAATTTTTCTTGAAAATTTATGATAATTTTTCTAGGAATCGTGCGATGTGCAAAACGCTTATTGGACGAAAACATCAAACTATATCTAAAAACGGCATTCGATCATCGAAAACAACTACTGCATGAGTTTTAGGTAGAGGCAATATCAGAGTCGTGCACTATCAGCGGACATGTTTGCTCTTGGGGCAGTGCCGGTCTGGCTGCACACGGCGGCTATGCTCCACTGCTTGAAGCACGTTCTGTTGGTGCGGCTCACTCCTGGCTGTTGAAACATAGTCAGGCGTGAGCTTAACCCGAGGAGTCCCATCGACATATGGATACGTTGCAACATTTTGCATTTGCCAGTCCCGACGACATACTGGTACATTGCACAATTGCAAAGTTCATAATTTGCACAATTTTCAATTTTTGCGTGTGATTTTTCATACGTATGCACGGGACACCTTCCTCTTTTCCTCTACAAGATGCCAAGCAGGGACAATGCCTTACACCACATAACCTCCCCCCCCCTGCACGCCATTGTCTCGGCAATTCACCTGTTACCATTGATTTGGCCAATAAAGAAATTCAGGGCCAGAGTGATTCCCCAATCGATGACAATGTGGAGGAGAAAGTTTACATAGCATTAGAGGAAGAAACAGTCAGAAATGATGATCAGGTAATGCGGCAAAAAAAGGTCAGGTATGGTGATGAGTTAGTGAGTGAAACAATGCTTATAATGCCTATATAACTGTTTGAAAACCAATATGCCCTCGTACTACATAAATTCGTACCAAGTAAATAAATAAATACCATGTATGAGTGGTGTGAAATAGTTACCCTCCCATAGAACTCGTTCTCTTTAGTGCCAGCCTGTTAGAAAACCCAGTAAGATAAGGAGGTACTGCTACCTGGATTGAGTATTTTAACCCGCCCCATCCCGACGTTTTTGAACCTATTTTTTTTCTTGGGTCAAGCATCCGCTTTTAGTGAGAAACATCGAAAATTCATAGAGAAATCGCTCACCTGAGGTTTAAAATACGCGATTTAGGTACGTGTACTTCCTTACCTGACTGGGTTTTCTAACAGGCTGGCACCAAAGAAAACTTGTTCTATGGGAGGGTAACTATTTTATCCACTCACAACCAGTATTTATTTATTTACTTGGTACGAATTTATACGTAGTACAAGAGTATATTGGTTTTCAAACAGTAATATAGGCATTATAAGCATTGTTTCACTCACTAACTCATCACCATTCATGACCTTTTTTTCCCCACATTACCTGATCATCATTTCTGACTGATTCTTCCTCAAATGCTGTGTAAACTTTGTCCTCCACATTGTCATCGATTGGGGAATCACTCTGGCCCTGAATGTCTTTATTGACCAGGTCACTGGTAACAGGTGAATTGCCGAGACAATGGCGTGCAGGGGGGGGAGATTATGCGGTGTAAGGCATTGTTCCTGCTTGGCATCTTGTAGAGGAATAGAGGAAGGTGTCCCGTGTATTTATGCCAAAAATCACTCGCGAAATCACTCGCAAAAATTGAAAATTGTGCAAATTAGGGACCTTGCAATGTTGCCGCGTTAATTCACGTCGCCGGGACGGCACGGGTTAAACCTCATGTGAGCGATTTCTCTATGAATTTTCGATGTTTCTCACGAAAAGTGGAGGTTTTAGTCAAAAGAAAAAAAAAAAATCGAAAATACCTCGAGATTGGGGGGTGTCGGAGGTGCGAAATAGCTCGGGACGTGACCGGTTAACACCTCTCTCAGCGCAGTCATTGACTTTGTTAATAGAACGCACATTTGCTGCTCCCACCTGCAACGTACTGTTGGAAACCCAGTTTTCAATGTTCAGCACCAGAAATCCCGGGTTGATTTTAAGCTAGTACATCCCAAACCAGCAATCTGTGTTTGCTAGTTCAAACAAGTTGGTATTGGTGACAGAACTAGAAAGTTTGGCTTACCATAGCCACTGCCAAACCACAGTCTAAAAGGTTGCATTGGTATGTCAGTTGGCCTGTGCTGCAGTATGTGGTCTGCCAGTGCACGTCGTTCGGCAGCAGGGACTTTTTCATTGAAGGGTGCCAGTGGCAGCATTTCAGCCGTCAAATACCACAAGTGCCACTGCAGGGCCCTAATGGCAGATACTGCAATAGTAGAATCAACTGATTTGTACTGTTCCAGTTGACGGTAGAGTGCAAGATCATTCCAGGCAGCATCCACAGCATTGTCACAGGTCAACCACCACGTTGAGTAGATGTGGACGATGAAAACCGCAAATACGCGAAGCTTTGGCACTTGTTGGCTCATGCTGATGGAGCTCGGTGGAAGAAGCATGATGCACTGCTCCATCAGAGCTAGCTAGATTTAGTGTATGAAGCAGCTTGGCCATACATCAAGCCTTGTGAAGGGCTCCTGGTCGCTGAAGTCTCATTGGAGTTTGCTCGGCGACCGATTTGGTGACCAGCTTGGCGGTTGGCTCAGTGACTGCTTTGACGGCTAGCTGATGGCTGGCTTGGCAGCTGGCTTAGTGGCTGGCTCAGTGGCTGGTTTGGTGGCTGGAAGGGCCACTTGACCAGTGCTTGGTGCAATCAGGTAGATGAGACACAACTGAATCAATTCACGATAGTCACCTCGCTTGTAATCAGACACTTGTGCAGCACATTACATCAAGTTAGCACACAACTTTTCCAAGAAATGTGACTCGACGTCGCAGAGACTGTATGAAGTCAATGGTGTGCTGTCTTCTCTGGTCAGCAGGTGCCAGTTACTCCATAGACACCCGAACAGACTTATCTCTGGTGAGCATGACGTCACGTTGAGGGCATTGAAAACACTAGTCAATATCACTTCACCAATATGATGTCGGCACCTGGACCAGAGCAGTGGCCTCCCTTGTGACACCTCGATGGCAATGCAAGCTGCTGTCATATGACCAGTGTTGGATGCTGTAGTGTCAAAAGCCATATTGATGATCTGGTTGGTGCAGCACTGTTCACGCAGCAGATTAAATGTTAGTCAGGAAACGATCGCTCCCCATGCTTCGTCTGTACCTTTCTGTTATGCTGGCACACCGAGGAGTTTGAGATGGGCGGAATACCCAATCAAAACTGTGAGACGTTCTACCCGTGATGTAGAGTGCATATCCCAGTGTAGAGTGCATATGGAAGGTGGTTTCAACTTTTCACATAGTTGGTCGCTCAATGACTTCAGCACATGATGGCAGGAGCGATCGGCAATCGTGTAGGACAGAGACACTGCTGATGGATTGCCATCCAACTCTGTGATCAGCTCATGCATGAAGGCAGCCCACTGCATCTGTGTCATCCTCAGTCAAGTAGGCAAGTGCCACTAGGCTCGGTCGACTAAAAATGTTGTGCAGTATAAAAACAGTGGTTCCGTTTTTCTTGCGGTTATGGTTATGTGGAACAGTTTTGGTCATTCGAATGACTTCTTGCTTGTCGTTGTCCGGACTGTTGTCACTATCTGACACAGCTGTATCACATGTAAGTCGTTTCCTGTTGAGCCTGGTTGGAACATGCAAGATGGCTAGCTGCCCTGTCTTCATGCTCCCGCCATCGCTTCATTAGTGCCATCACCATGGTATCAAGCACACTGAAAGAAGCCAGCCTGTCGCTTTTCATGCTGGCCAAGAAAGTGATATCCTCAGGATTCTGAAACAACTCTTCAGCATTTGGAGTCCAAAGTGGAAACGTGCATCTAGTTTTTCATAAAGGTATTTCCAGTTTTGATGGAAGCCTCAGTGGAACACCTAGCCCGCGGAATACGCCGTAGTTTCTTGCTGTCCTTGACAAGTGTGATTACCTTGTCGCAGGCTCATTGGTCACTCACCATCGGTATATTGGCCTTATTGTAGAATGGCTGCACCTGCTCCAACATGACCTGAGCTACTTGAAACTGCAACAGAGTTCCAGTACTACCAGCAACAGTATGTCTATTGCAGTTATGAATCATGCGCCTCAGAATCTGTCGACCACTTGGTAGCTTAGCTCCAGTAATCGTGGCATCGGATTCCCAAACCAAAAATCTGGCACCGTGTTCTTATGCAAGAACCAGAAGCCGTATTGGAATCGGAACTGGATGTGGTCATTTCGGTCAACTACTTCATAACTGTCAAAATAAAATTCTGAATGACATGTACTAAGATTTGGTTAATTGAGGAAGGAGTAATTTTCAAAGCAGCGGACCCGAACAACTCAAGCTACTATGGAATACATATTTTTTCTGGTATTAACCACACTAGGCAATTATTATCAACAATGTCAGAAAACACTACAGCAGAACCCACTGTCTTAGGAAGTTCACAGAGCCTAGCAATATCAAACAGCTAAATGGTTGTTGCTAGCAATTCGAAGTTGTCGGTAAAGCACAACTCTGTGTGCGTGCCTGAGCGGTGCACGGCGGAGACCAACACTGATGCAGTGAAGCAGCAGAGGCGAGTACAGCAAAGTTCTGTAATGGCTATATATATAATAATTTTTATGATCAGCTTCTACAATTTTTCAATTTTACCAACATTCGTAGAGTGGCGTTCAAATACACCAATAATACTGCTACTTGACATGGATAAGTTCTACCTGGATGCGCCTTTGATGTAAGCATGTACGCCATCTAGTGACAAAATTGTAAGCTCGTAGTGCATAACAAGGCTAGTTGAATTTTCATAGGCTATGTTGCCCCCCACCTACATCACCAATGATTGCAGTAAAATTTTACAGGTTTTAAAACAGCATTCAAGGGAACACTTTTATCACTCAGGCAAACAATCTTTCAGGAAATCTGTACTTTGATGCACCCTAATATCAATAACTACATACATACATACATACATATATATATATATATATATATATATATATATATATATATATATATATATATATATATATATATATATATATATATATATATATATATATATATATATATATATATATATATATATATATATATATATATATATATATATATATTTTTTATGTGACCGACTCTGGGCATAGGCTTCACAGCCTGCTTTCAAGGCCCAGTAGTCCTCCTACGTACCGCACACCTCTACATGTCACCACTTCGGCGCTAACACCCACCGTCCATACTGAATATATGCTAGGCTGTCTCATACAGGACTGGTGTACTGGTATTAGCAGGGGTATTTTTACGACATGTCGGCGGGTCTCTTGGTAGATCAGTAAAGTCTGCTTTTATTAAATTCAAATCCTTAAACTGTTCCCTGTCCCAGCGGGGATTTGAACCTGGGTCCCTCCGGACTGCACGCCAACTCTCTCCCGATTGAGCCACCGCCACCCCCCTATATATATATATATATATATATATATATATATATATATATATAATATATATATATATATATATATATATATATATATATATATATATATATATATATATTAGGGTGCATCAAATTATCACGCAAATTTTTGAGGAGCTAATATCAACTGACCTGGAGTTGGATTATGTTCCAGTATCCATGAATACACTTTATGTCAAGTTTTATCATAATCTATCGACGGCTAGGGGTGGAACAAGACGAGTGAAGTAATCATGATGTGTAATTTTTCTTGGAAATTTATGATAATTTTTCTAGGAATCGTGCGATGTGTCAAGAGTTGGTTGAGTTGCAGGTTGCTGACCCTGAGTTGAAAGGTCTAGCTAACTTGCTTGCAGTGAGGAAGAGTCAGCTGTTGCTTCTACTTGTTATTATATAAAGTCAGGAGTACTTACGAGGAAGTGGAGACCCCCAACAGTATCAGCCGACTGTGAATGGGAGGTTGTACATCAAGTTGTCATCCCTCGTGTTTGTAGGCAGGATATCATTAGAGTGGCTCATGATTCCAGTTTGGCAGGACACCTTGGAGTGAGGAAGACTGTGGCACGCATTTTGAAACACTTCTACTGGCCAGGTATCTTCAGGGATGTTTCCTGGTATTGTAAGTCTTGTCACACCTGTCAAGTTGTGGGGAAGTGTAATCAGACCGAAAAGGTTGCACCTCTAGTTCACATTCCTCCTTTTGAGGCGACTTTCACCCGTGTGTTGGTGGATATTGTGGGCCCTCTTCCTAAGACTTCTTCAGGATTTTCTTATGTGTTGACCCTGATTGATATGGCTACTCGTTATCCTGAAGCCATTCCACTTAGAAATATCTCAGCAAAGAACGTGGTTAAGGAAATGCTAGGGTTCTTCACAAAGTTTGGTCTGCCCAAGGAGGTACAGTCAGACCGGGGAAGTAATTTCATGTCAAATGTTTTCAAGCAGTCTCTGAAAGAGTTGGGCATCACCCAGATCACGTCTTCAGCTTACCATCCCCAGACTCAAAGAGCGTTGGAGAGATATCATCAAACACTCAAATCGATGCTCAAGAAATACTGTTTGGAACATCAGAAATACTGGGATAAAGGTCTTCCATTTGTTGTATTTGCCGCAAGAGAATCTCCAAATGAATCACTGGGCTTCTCACCTTTTGAACTACTGTTTGGCCATGAAGTAAGAGGACCCCTTAAGTTACTCAAGGAATGCTGGCTGTCGGAGGAAGATGACGTCAACCTGCTGGAGTATGTGATGAAGTTCAAAGAACGGCTGTCCACTGCTTTACAGCTGGCGAGAGAGAATTTAGGAGCTGCTCAGGAGAAGATGAAGACTTGGTATGATAAGAAGTCCAGGTTACGCCACTTTCAGCCAGGAGATCAGGTTTTGATTCTGCTACCGGTTCATGGGCAACCTCTTCAAGCCAAGTTTAGTGGTCCTTATTTCGTGGAGAAGAAACTCAGTGATGTCAAATATGTCATCGCCATACCAGATCGTAGAAAAAACAAGCAACTTTGTCACATCAACATGCTAAAGTTATATCACAGGCGGGACGAAAATAATCCAGTCTGCACTGTAGCTGTTCCACCCGAGTCTGCAAGTGAAGCTCTCCCATGCAGCATGAGCCTGAGTGATAGTTTGGGGAAGAATCCTGATATCATGAATGACCTCCAGACTAAGCTTTCTCATCTACCTCCCGAGGAAAGGCAGGAGTTTTCGGCATTACTGGAGGAGTACCCGCAAGTGTTCCGTGCCACTCCAGGAAGAACCACTGTGTTGATGCATGATGTCGATGTTGGAGACGCAAAGCCAATTAAATTGCCTCCTTACCGTGTGAACCCAGTGAAAGTTCCTCTCATCCAGAAGGAGCTTGGCTACCTGTTGGACCACAAGATGATTGAGCCCTGTCAGAGCGAGTGGAGTTCTCCTGTCACTCTAGTCCCTAAGCCAGGTGGGTCACAGCGGCTTTGCATTGACTAGAGACGTGTTAATCAGATAACCAAAACAGACACTTACCCTCTCCCTCGTGTGGAAGATTACATAGACAAGATCGGAAAGGCTAGGTACATAAGTAAGTTTGATTTGTTAAAGGGATACAGGCAAGTACCTACGACTGAACGTGCTAGGGAGATCTCATGTTTTGTAACACTAGGAAAGACTTTTGCATGTTCCGGAATGCCATATGGTATGAAGAATGCACCAGCCACTTTTCAGAAGCTCATGAATGTTGTAACAGAGGGTTTGGCAGGGTGCGTTGTTTATATTGATGATGTATTAATATTCAGTGACAACTGGAAAGATCACCTATGCCATGTCAGCAAATTTCGTGACCGTTTAGTTCAGGCTAATCTTGTAGCTAATTTATCAAAGTGTGAGTTTGGTCAAGCTAAAGTTCAGTACCTTGGGTACGTAATTGGTGAAGGACATGTTGCACTACCAGCAGCTAAGGTTCAGGTTATAAGTGATCTTCCCAGACCTAAAAGTAGGAAAGAGCTACAAAGATTTTTGGGAATGGTAGGTTATTACAGGAGATTTGTTCTTAAATTTTCAATTCTTGTATCACCACTTACAGACCTACTGAAAAATGGAGTTAAATTTGTCTGGACCGATAACTGTGAATCCTCTTTCAGCAAGCTTAAAGCTATCCTATTAAGTCAGCCAGTGCTCGCTACTCCAAATTTTGCTAAGCCTTTTAAGATGGCTTTGATGCAAGTGATACAGGAGCTGGGGCTGTTTTGCTGCAAGAGGATGATCAGGGTATTGAACACCCTGTATCTTATTACAGTAAGAAGTTCACTCCACCTCAAAAGAACTACTCAACTATTGAGAAAGAGCTTTTGGCCTTGATTTTGGGTTTACAGCATTTTTCATTTTATTTGTGTTCTGGTTTTGACCCCATAGTCATTTATACCGATCATAACCCACTGAAATTCCTTAGTAAGTTTAAAGATAAAAATCAGAGATTGACAAGATGGAGTCTACTTCTTCAGGAGTATTCATTAGACATACAACATGTCAAGGGGAAAGAAAATGTTATTGCAGATTGCTTATCTAGACTTTAGACAGATTGTTTTAGAGTAATAAAAAATTTCCTTTGTAAATTTCTTTTTCTTTGTGGGGAGGTGTTACATAGCCTATGATTTCATCATCCTTTGTGTAATTTTAACGTACAGTATGCTGCATGTTTGATCACGAGCTTGTTCTACCTCAGTCCTCCCTTCTACTGTTATAGTAGAGTAAGTCGTTCTTTCTGTTGTTCAGAGCAGGACTGTCAACTCTTTGTCCCCGTGGCTTTATTTGCGCGTCCTTCTTACAAGTTGTATCAAGCTCTGCCGGCCCCTATATAATGAGCTCAGTCTCTACATTATTGCCACTTAGATCTACTCCTCATTTTGTTCACATCTCTGTCCTCCCCTGTACAGTTATTGTGAGTGCTCAGGAAGTCTCCAACCATCTAGCAGCTGTGTGTAATTTGAGTATAGCTGTTGTTGCATTTTTTTTGTACTGTGTAGCATAAGGTTAATTCTTAGGCCTAGTAAGGTTTTTGTAATTCATGTAGGGTTCTTATTGTTAGCCATTGTTAATAATAGTTTTTTTTTTTTTTCCGGCCTATCAACCATTGGGGCCGAAGCCCCTGGTTATTAAGGCCGTGTGTATATATATATATATATATATATATATATATATATATATATATGTATATACATTTAAACATATATACATATATATACAAACATATATATATATACATACACACACACACACACACACACTTCCATGCATACATACAGACACACTTTCATGCAAACGTACATATATATATAATCATTTTAATCTTATTTATTTTTTTATTTTTTTTATTTTTATTTTTTTATTTTTTCTTGGTTCTTTATTTTTTATACCTTATATTATAAAGGAAAACTAATCTAAAGATCCTAAAACTAATCACCTAACAGGCAAATCGCTAACCTATACTAAATCCTACAGAGACAAATAGCTAGACCTACACTAATGGTAAAAGTACCTCGACTAACAGAACATCATCGACTGCAGATATGTAATGCCTTTCTACATTACATACCTGCACTCATCACCTGGTGACTGTCAGTCGAGGCACAACCTAATATAGGGGACATCAATATATGAAAGGGATCCAGACGAGTCAGGAACGTTTCCATATACGTCAGCTGTCGTCCCTAATTAGAATAACTTAAGCAAGATAATATAATGTATTTTCATAATTTGTACAAAAAGTGAAGAACCTCGCCCAGCAGACCACCATCGACTGCAAGTGCCCAATACCTTCCTATATTGCACACTTGCACTCATCATCTCCTGACTGTCAGGTGAGGGACTTGGCTTAATGTAGGGGACATCTATATTAGAAATAGATCGGTGGGAGGAGGAACTATTTAAAATATGTCAACTGTCAACCCTAATTAATATTACAATATATACATATTTACTCTTCATAAAAACCATAACCACGCAGTAAAAAAGTCACATCACTCTGATCAGTCCGGTCTCTCTCAAGAAAGCCATCAATTTATCAGTCATAACAATGTCCCCATCACCCAAGATGGTGGAAAGGGTGAAGGGGACGTCTACTGCGCCGCAGTAATTTATAAGTGATGCGCGTTCACGAATAAATCGCCGACAGCGCAGGATGATATGACTAATAGATAACACCGCATTACAGATGTCACAGTGCGGTGGGAAGCGTCTTTCCATATATGGTTTTATGTGGGTTACAATGGTGGCATTAAGCCGTAACCGTGCCAACACTTTTTCTTCTAGGCGACTGGGACGGTTGGCAGTGTCCCAGTCGCCCAGGTACGGCTTACAAGTTGGAATATTTAGTCTGGTCCACTGACCTTGCCACAGAAGATTTATTGATTTCTTTCCGAGAGATAGACTCGACCGTAGATCACGAGGAACGTCCCAAGTCTCCCCGAGCTCTACAGCCGACTTTGCAAGTAAGTCAGCCTGCTCATTGCCGTAGATACGACAATGACCAGGCACCCAGATCAGCGTGAATGACTTGTTGCATGAATGCAACTTATTAACGATGCGGCCCTGGATCTCATGAGAGTCCGTAGTGCAGGATGCAATTGCCTGAAGGGCTGATTTTGAATCTGAAAATATGACAAATGAGTCATGTCTAGAATTGAGAGCATAGTCTATGGCTTTGTCAATAGCAAATAGTTCTGAAGTAAACACAGATGTATGAGTCGGCAACCGATACCTAAGGGCACAGTCAGTCGACCACACACTTGCACCCACACATTCACTCGACTTGGAGCCGTCGGTGTACAATTGATGGGACCCCAAGTGACGAACAATGATGTTACGAAACAAGTGGTGGACCTCCGCCTCCGGCGCCTTGGCTTTTGGTGCTGGGAGCCATGTAACATCGACTGTAAAGCCGGGTGGCTCCCAAGGCGCTATATTTTTAAGCACCAACTTGTCACAGTCACTGGGGTCCACATCAAGCTCCTGAGTCAGTAAGTGGAGGCGAGCGGCAAGTGGCCGACGCACCCCCCGTAGAAGGTGGTGGTATTGACGCAGGGGGGTACAGGCCACATTGCCGATATTATTTTTTCTTAACGTCCTTATGCCGTAGGACAAGGCCAGGTGGTCACGGCGAATACGGAGGGGAGGCACATTCGCCTCCACTTCCATACGAGCCACACGGGTACACCGGACAGCTCCAAGACACATTCGCAAGCATTTATTCTGTAACACATCCAATCCTTTCAGCGTGGCATCAGATGCCGAGCCATACACCTGTGCGCCATAGTCTAGCTTTGATCGAATAAGGGACTTATACACCATTAATAAAGATTTTCTGTCGGCACCCCAGGTAGTACCCGCTAGGTACTTGAGGACATTTAACGGTTTATCACAACGAGCAAGCAAAGTATTAACGTGAAGTTTAAAATTCATTCTACGATCAAAATGTATTCCTAAAAATTTTACAGAATTTTGAAAAGGTACCACCTGATTATCCAAAGTTAAGCACAAATTAGGTACGTTACGATTAGTGAAAACTATAGCGGCACACTTACGTACGGAAAACTTAAATCCCCACTGCAAGGCCCATTGGTGGACGGAGTCAAGGGCTGCTTGAATCCGCCCAGCCGAAAATTGTGCATTACGGGAAGAGTGCCATATTGCACAATCGTCAGCGTAGAGTGAGTATTTAAGATTCCTCGGGATGGGAGCTGATGACAGAATATCATTGATCATAATACTAAATAAAGTAGGACTAAGCACACTTCCCTGTGGCACCCCGTTTTCCTGGATAAATATATCCGATGTTACGTTACGGGGCAATTTGACAGAGAAAGTTCTGTCCCTTAAGAAATTTGAAATAAAAACAGGCAAATTTCCTCTTAAACCATAAGCATAGAGCTTCATTAATATACCGTGTCGCCAGATCATGTCATAGGCTTTATGGATGTCCAGGAACACCCCTATCATGAATTCTTTATTGGCAAATGCCTCTGCAATACAATGCTCCAAATTCATTAAATGATCTAGTGAACTTCTGTATTTACGGAAGCCACATTGTTGATCATTTAACAAATTCTTCGACTCTAAAACAAAAAGAAGCCTATTGTTAACCATACGTTCCATGACCTTACATAGACAAGAAGTCAACACAATAGGACGAAATGAAGTGGGATTCATAAGACGACCAGCCTCTTTGGGTATCGGTATGACGTGCGCAAAGTGCCATGAGTTTGGGAACGTTCGAGACGCCCAAATCTCATTGTACAATGCTAACATCTTAATCAGGTTTTCCTGATTAAGATGCTGGATCATACCATACGTGATGGTGTCTGGTCCAGGGCTGGTGTCTTTACAGGATTTAAGGGCAAGGAGCAGTTCATCTAGCGTAAACTCTTGGTTGTGCGGGGAGTTTACGTCTTCTGTGGCAAAGTCTAATATCTGTAGCTCAGCCGTGCGTTTATGATGTTGGAAACGCGGGTCATAATTGGCTGAGCTACTTATGTGAGAAAAACTCCTGGCGAGGATGTTAGCAACGTCCACGGGCTCGTCATAGATGTTATTATTGACTTGCAAGGTGGTGATTGGGAAATATGGGCCTTTATTATTTAATATTCTTATGGTGGACCAGACTTTACGTAATGGTGTTGTACGAGTCACCGTGGACACAAAGGACCGCCAGGAGTCACGTTTGGCCCTTCTTATCATTCTCCTTGCCTCAGCCCGTGACGGTTTGTATGCAATAAAATTTTCCTCAGTGGGCTGACTATCAAAAATCCTGTATCTCCTATTGCGTTTTCTTAATGCTTGTCGGCAATCCGGCGTCCACCAATGTGCTCTATGCTTCGCATGAACTGTAGAAGTCTTGGGAATAGCAGCCTCAGCTGCGTGTAATATGGATTTGGTTATATTTTCGACCTTAACATCTATGGTCTCCCCAGATATATCTAAATTGGCGATCCTTGAGAAGGATCCCCAATCTGCTTTCTTATAGTTAAATTTTGGAGGTGGAGGGTCCGAAATGATGTCGCGTGTATAAGAAAGACAGATGGGTAAATGATCACTTCCCAAGGAGTCGTCGTAAGGGTCCCATGAGAGATCTTGATGTATACCAGGGGAGGCCAAAGATAAGTCAATGGCCGAAAAGTTACCAGTACGATCATCTACACGAGTCGCTCTACCATCGTTCAGAAGACAGAGGTTGGACTGTAGTATTAGGTCGGCTACTTGCTCCCCACGACCATCAATCCTCAAGCTACCCCATTGATAGTGATGGGCGTTAAAATCGCCCAGCACTAACCTATTTCCAGGCAGATGTTCAACTAGTGAATTTAAAGCATCACTATCAATGGGGCCATGTGGGGGACAGTACAGAGAGCAAATAGACAGATACGTGTTATTAAATTTTACTCTGCATGCGACAGCTTCCAGAGTAGAATTTAGAATCACTTCCGTTTGTGGGTGTGATTTGTGTGTGTAAATGGCAACTCCGTGACCTTCATATCTTCTATACGAGTGGTAGTGTCTGAACTGTGAAGGATCAGGATGATCCTCCAGGCGCGTCTCCTGTAAACAAACAACGTCTGGCCTGTGTAGTGAAAGCAAGATAGCTATATTATGTAACTTATTCCCAATACCTCTACAATTCCACTGCAGTATAGTGAATGCGGCGGTTTAAGATTTTCGAGGGTGGCCAGTGTGCTTAGTCTTTTTATGCCCCCCGCGACCAGGCGAGTGGCTACCGGGGGACCTATCCCGGTGCTTGTTTGTGGAGATCTCCATAGTCTCATCAATAACGAGGCTCCCAGATTCCATCGAGGAAGAGCTATTCTTTCTCTCCCTCGCTGGACCAGGAGCAGGAAGGACATGAGGACGTGACTGTTTGGTGAGGGTGGTCAAGTTAATTTTATCTGACTTGTCAGGCTTCTGTTTTGACCGCACTGACTGCGAAGGAGCAGCGGCAGCCTGAGAGTATGAAGTGGCAATAGGGATGTCTGTCAGAGAGTTGGAACGTACAGGAGGCTTAGACTGAGAGGTAGGGCGTGGGGCATGAGGAGCGAATGTTAGGTCAGTCTGTGTTTCAACGGTGGACATCACGGGACGGGACACAACCGCCGATGCATAGGAGACATTAGGTTTGGGAGTTGCATGCAACTCCTTCACCTTCTTCCTTGCATCGTAAAAGGAAATGCCCTTGGTCGCCTTCACTGTGCAGACCTCTTTCTCCTCCTTCCACTTGGGACAAGCCCTCGAGGAAGTGGAGTGAGAATCCTTACAGTGGAAGCAACACTCCGTCTCAGATGTACAGTGTTCAGCAGAATGTCCCACATTCGCGCACCTACCACACACTGGCTGGGAAGCCCTACAAGCCTTTTCATGATGCCCATAAATCTGGCATTTTAAGCAACGCAAGGGGTTCAGGATGTATGGTCTGACGTTAAGAATTTCATATCCAATTCTGATGTTTGAAGGTAAAGCAACTTTGCCGAACGTTAGGACAACTGTGGCGGTCTTCGCCTTCCTGCCTTCCGAGAATCTAGTTATGAAACGGGCCTCTATAACATCCTGCTGAGCAAGTTCTTGTACGAACTCTTCCTCCTCCATGACCACAAGATCTCTGCAGGTGATCACACCTTTGCAGGAATTCATGGAGTGAGGGATCGTGGTCTGAACATCATAACAATGGAACTTGCTCAGGTTTAGCAAATCCTTTACCTGACTTGAGTTCCTAGTTTTAACGAGAAGATCACCACTCGCAAGTTTTTTCACATGTTCCACTTCACCTGCACACTCATCAATCACCTTCTTGATGATAAAGGGATTGAGGCTGGACAGGGGAGTGGGACCAACCGCATGTATCTGTACAAACTCAGCATTTCTAAAATCAATGTCAAGACGGGTACGTGTCTGGGGCCGTTCAGTCTGGGGGTAGTCAGTCCGTGAGACAGTCGGGGGTCGGTCAGGACTACCTCCCCCCCTGAAGGGGGGGGAGGCAGCAGTGGCGTCCGGCATAGTTACCACTTCCCCCTCACGGGGGAAGTGGGAAGAGAGAGAAAAACGACCAAGGGAGAAATTGGCCGGGGATCACACACCTAATCTGTGATTACCCTCTCAAACCACTCTCGGGAGGACGCGCCCGTGTGTAACTCACACCCCAGAGCGATCAGTGGGGGGTACACTCCAGAGGTGAGTAAGCAAAGACAATCTCAGGAAACAGATACAGACACCTACTATATCTCTAATAAGGGTAGGGAGGAATATGAATGCTAGCTAACCTAACTTTATTGGGAAAAGCGCAAAAAAACTATTGCCGGTGGGGCAGCCCTAGAATCTGGAGGAAAGATCAGCACACGTCCTTTCTCTCCACGACCATTCATCAAAGTCTAATAATAGTTTGTATCTGTAATAATTTATCTTGCATTAACTGAGCATTACCCAGTGTATTTTCATTTTTTCAGGCCTAACTTAGGTAAATTTACTTTTGCTAATTTCGTGTTAATAGAGGCTATTGCAGTTAACCATATATTTAACCTGTTTTTTGCCATTACATTATCCTTATGAGTCCTGAATGTTTTGTTGTTAGTTTGAGCATTAAACTTTAACTTGTAATTTTATCTAACTCTTTTGGTTTGAACCTGGAACTTTGCGGGACAGTTTTCTCTGTTCCGTAACATAAATTTGGCGACCTCTCATCAGGATATTCAGGATATTATCATAAGGATATTGCTTGATATTTTGTGACTGTTACTTATTCATGATGTCTACTATTACTACACTTGATGAAGCCAAAGATTTTTTGTCAAATGTGCAAACAGTGTGTGATGTAGAAAACAGAACAAAGAATGAACTTAAGCTTGTTGCTCAACAATTGGGAATTGCAGTTCACTCTCATCATTCTAAAGATCAAATTGTTGGCATGATTAATAAAAGCTTGTTTAATGTAACTCCTCCAAATGAGCAAACGCAGATTGAATTAGCTAAGTTACAGCTAGCCCTGCAGGAGGCTCGTGCTATGGAGGCGGAGTCTCAGGCTAAGGAGGCGGAGTTTCAGGCTCGTGCTAAGGAGGCTGAGGCACAAGTTGAAATTGCTAGGATTCAGGCAGACCATGAGTATCGCATGAAACAAGGTGGAACTGGATCATCTAGCTCTGATGATTTTGATGTGGCTAAAAATGTTAAACTTGTCCCTCCTTTTAATGAATCTGATTTAACAAAGTATTTTCAGTTGTTTGAGAGGGTAGCTACAGGTTTTAATTGGCCCAAAAAGTATTGGCCAGTACTCCTTCAAACTGTTCTCACCGGTAAAGCTCAAGTAACTTATGCATCTTTGCCTCAGGATCAATCTGATAATTATGATGTAGTTAAGAGCTTGATTCTTAAGGCGTATGAGCTTGTTCCTGAAGCTTATAGAGTAAAATTTAGGACAACTTATAAGCAAGATAAGCAATCCCATGTTGAGTATGCAAAAATCAAAGAAGATCTGTTAGAGCAGTGATTAAATTCTAAGAATGTGGATTCTGATTTTGACAAATTTAAGCAGATGATTTTGCTGGAGGACTTTAAAAGGTGTATTTATAAAGATGTAAGCCTATATCTTGATGAGAAAAGAATAGATAATTTGTCTGATGCTGCAGTTTTAGCTGATGAATATGTTCTCACTCACAAGAGATATTCTAAAGAAAAAGGGAAAGCTGAGAGTAAGTACGTTGCCTCTACTCAGAGTACAGGTAACAGGAAAGAGAATAAAGATGATGTTTCTCAGGAAGTAAATACCAGCTTCACCTCTAGATTTCAGAAAAGTAAATGTACTTATTGTAGTAAGCTTGGTCATACTACGGAGAAATGTTTCAGGAGACAGCATGATGTGAACAAAAAGGAGTCTTTAAATATTCAGTCAATTGGTCTAGTGTCCACCCTTGAGAGTTCCCAGATTTCTTTAACTGAGTTAACTGAACCTGCTTTGAGGGGTAACTTAAATTCTCATGATGGAGCTCCTCTTTTGAGCAGTAACGTGGGTGACACTCTCAAGAGTTCATGTGCTAATTTCCTGTCTGATGGTTTTGTCAGTCCTCTGGACAGTAATGACAGGAAATCAGTTAAAATATATCGTGATACAGGTGTTTGCCAATCCCTTATGCTGACCAGTGTTCTAGGCTCTAATGTTAATTCCTCTGATGAAACTGTAATCTTACAAGGTGTAGGGAATAATTACTTCTCTGTCCCTCTGTGCAGAGTGAATTTAGAGTCTGGTTTTGTTAATGGTTCCGTCATGGTTGGGTTGGTTGAGACACTCCCACATGTCAGGTGTAACTTTCTTACTTGGAAATGATATTGGTGGAAGTCAAGTGTGTCCAGCTCCTCAGTTGTCTAGTGAGCCAGTGGCTGCGTCCCAGGATTGTGATGTCCCTGATGTGTTCTCTGCATGTGCTGTCACTAGGGCTAAGTCTAAAGTTACTGGTGATTTAGAGGATAATGATGATGATGATGTTATCCTAGCTGACACTTTTCTTGCTAATTTGGACCACTCACCAGATGAGGCAGTACCCCGTAGTGTTGATAATTTGTCTCGTCAAGAGTTGGTTGAGTTGCAGGTTGCTGACCCTGAGTTGAAAGGTCTAGCTAACTCTGCTTGCAGTGAGGAAGAGTCAGCTGGTGCTTCTACTTGTTATTATATAAAGTCAGGAGTACTTACGAGGAAGTGGAGACCCCCAACAGTATCAGCCGACTGTGAATGGGAGGTTGTACATCAAGTTGTCATCCCTCGTGTTTGTAGGCAGGATATCATTAGAGTGGCTCATGATTCCAGTTTGGCAGGACACCTTGGAGTGAGGAAGACTGTGGCACGCATTTTGAAACACTTCTACTGGCCAGGTATCTTCAGGGATGTTTCCTGGTATTGTAAGTCTTGTCACACCTGTCAAGTTGTGGGGAAGTGTAATCAGACCGAAAAGGTTGCACCTCTAGTTCCCATTCCTCCTTTTGAGGCGACTTTCACCCGTGTGTTGGTGGATATTGTGGGCCCTCTTCCTAAGACTTCTTCAGGATTTTCTTATGTGTTGACCCTGATTGATATGGCTACTCGTTATCCTGAAGCCATTCCACTTAGAAATATCTCAGCAAAGAACGTGGTTAAGGAAATGCTAGGGTTCTTCACAAAGTTTGGTCTGCCCAAGGAGGTACAGTCAGACCGGGGAAGTAATTTCATGTCAAATGTTTTCAAGCAGTCTCTGAAAGAGTTGGGCATCACCCAGATCACGTCTTCAGCTTACCATCCCCAGACTCAAAGAGCGTTGGAGAGATATCATCAAACACTCAAATCGATGCTCAAGAAATACTGTTTGGAACATCAGAAAGACTGGGATAAAGGTCTTCCATTTGTTGTATTTGCCGCAAGAGAATCTCCAAATGAATCACTGGGCTTCTCACCTTTTGAACTACTGTTTGGCCATGAAGTAAGAGGACCCCTTAAGTTACTCAAGGAATGCTGGCTGTCGGAGGAAGATGACGTCAACCTGCTGGAGTATGTGATGAAGTTCAAAGAACGGCTGTCCACTGCTTTACAGCTGGCGAGAGAGAATTTAGGAGCTGCTCAGGAGAAGATGAAGACTTGGTATGATAAGAAGTCCAGGTTACGCCACTTTCAGCCAGGAGATCAGGTTTTGATTCTGCTACCGGTTCATGGGCAACCTCTTCAAGCCAAGTTTAGTGGTCCTTATTTCGTGGAGAAGAAACTCAGTGATGTCAACTATGTCATCGCCACACCAGATCGTAGAAAGAACAAGCAACTTTGTCACATCAACATGCTAAAGTTATATCACAGGCGGGACGAAAATAATCCAGTCTGCACTGTAGCTGTTCCACCCGAGTCTGCAAGTGAAGCTCTCCCATGCAGCATGAGCCTGAGTGATAGTTTGGGGAAGAATCCTGATATCATGAATGATCTCCAGACTAAGCTTTCTCATCTACCTCCCGAGGAAAGGCAGGAGTTTTCGGCATTACTGCAGGAGTACCCGCAAGTGTTCCGTGCCACTCCAGGAAGAACCACTGTGTTGATGCATGATGTCGATGTTGGAGACGCAAAGCCAATTAAATTGCCTCCTTACCGTGTGAACCCAGTGAAAGTTCCTCTGATCCAGAAGGAGCTTGGCTACCTGTTGGACCACAAGATGATTGAGCCCTGTCAGAGCGAGTGGAGTTCTCCTGTCACTCTAGTCCCTAAGCCAGGTGGGTCACAGCGGCTTTGCATTGACTACAGACGTGTTAATCAGATAACCAAAACAGACACTTACCCTCTCCCTCGTGTGGAAGATTGCATAGACAAGATCGGAAAGGCTAGGTACATAAGTAAGTTTGATTTGTTAAAGGGATACTGGCAAGTACCTATGACTGAACGTGCTAGGGAGATCTCATGTTTTGTAACACTAGGAAAGACTTTTGCATGTTCCGTAATGCCATATGGTATGAAGAATGCACCAGCCACTTTTCAGAAGCTCATGAATGTTGTAACAGAGGGTTTGGCAGGGTGTGTTGTTTATATTGATGATGTATTAATCTTCAGTGACAACTGGAAAGATCACCTATGCCATGTCAGCAAATTTCTTGACCGTTTAGTTCAGGCTAATCTTGTAGCTAATTTATCAAAGTGTGAGTTTGGTCAAGCTAAAGTTCAGTACCTTGGGTACGTAATTGGTGATGGACATGTTGCACCACCAGCAGCTAAGGTTCAGGTTATAAGTGATCTTCCCAGACCTAAAAGTAGGAAAGAGCTACAAAGATTTTTGGGAATGGTAGGTTATTACAGGAGATTTGTTCTTAACTTTTCAATTCTTGTATCACCACTTACAGACCTACTGAAAAAGGGAGTTAAATTTGTCTGGACCGATAACTGTGAATCCTCTTTCAGCAAGCTTAAAGCTATCCTATTAAGTCAGCCAGTGCTCGCTACTCCAAATTTTGCTAAGCCTTTTAAGATGGCTGTTGATGCAAGTGATACAGGAGCTGGGGCTGTTTTGCTGCAAGAGGATGATCAGGGTATTGAACACCCTGTATCTTATTACAGTAAGAAGTTCACTCCACCTCAAAAGAACTACTCAACTATTGAGAAAGAGTTTTTGGCCTTGATTTTGGGTTTACAGCATTTTTCATTTTATTTGTGTTCTGGTTTTGACCCCATAGTCATTTATACCGATCATAACCCACTGAAATTCCTTAGTAAGTTTAAAGATAAAAATCAGAGATTGACAAGATGGAGTCTACTTCTTCAGGAGTATTCATTAGACATACAACATGTCAAGGGGAAAGAAAATGTTACTGCAGATTGCTTATCTAGACTTTAGACAGATTGTTTTAGAGTAATAAGAAATTTCCTTTGTAAATTTCTTTTTCTTTGTGGGGAGGTGTTACATAGCCTATGATTTCATCATCCTTTGTGTAATTTTAACGTACAGTATGCTGCATGTTTGATCACGAGCGTGTTCTACCTCAGTCCCCCCTTCTACTGTTATAGTAGAGTAAGTAGTTCTTTCTGTTGTTCAGAGCAGGACTGTCAACTCTTTGTCCCCATGGCTTCATTTGCGCGTCCTTCTTACAAGTTGTATCAAGCTCTGCCGGCCTCTATATAATGAGCTCAGTCTCTACATTATTGCCACTTAGATCTACTCCTCATTTTGTTCACATCTCTGTCCTCCCCTGTACAGTTATTGTGAGTGCTCAGGAAGTCTCCAACCATCTAGCAGCTGTGTGTAATTTGAGTATAGCTGTTGTTGCATTTTTTCTTGTACTGTGCAGCATAAGGTTAATTCTTAGGCCTAGTAAGGTTTTTGTAATTCATGTAGGGTTCATATTGTTAGCCATTGTTCATAATAGTTTGTATCTGTAATAATTTATCTTGCATTAACTGAGCATTACCCAGTGTATTTTCATTTTATCAGGGCTGACTTAGGTAAATTTACTTTTGCTAATTTCGTGTTAATAGAGGCTATTGCAGTTAACCATATATTTAACCTGTTTTTTGCCATTACATTATCCTTATGAGTCCTGAATGTTTTGTTGTTAGTTTGAGCATTAAACTTTAACTTGTAATTTTATCTAACTCTTTTGGTTTGAACCTGGAACTTTGCGGGACAGTTTTCTCTGTTCCGTAACATAAATTTGGCGACCTCTCATCAGGATATTCAGGATATTATCTTAAGGATATTGCTTGATATTTTGTGACTGTTACTTATTCATGATGTCTACTATTACTACACTTGATGAAGCCAAAGATTTTTTGTCAAATGTGCAAACAGTGTGTGATGTAGAAAACAGAACAAAGAATGAACTTAAGCTTGTTGCTCAACAATTGGGAATTGCAGTTCACTCTCATCATTCTAAAGATCAAATTGTTGGCATGATTAATAAAAGCTTGTTTAATGTAACTCCTCCAAATGAGCAAACGCAGATTGAATTAGCTAAGTTACAGCTAGCCCTGCAGGAGGCTCGTGCTATGGAGGCGGAGTCTCAGGCTAAGGAGGCGGAGTTTCAGGCTCGTGCTAAGGAGGCTGAGGCACAAGTTGAAATTGCTAGGATTCAGGCAGACCATGAGTATCGCATGAAACAAGGTGGAACTGGATCATCTAGCTCTGATGATTTTGATGTGGCTAAAAATGTTAAACTTGTCCCTCCTTTTAATGAATCTGATTTAACAAAGTATTTTCAGTTGTTTGAGAGGGTAGCTACAGGTTTTAATTGGCCCAAAAAGTATTGGCCAGTACTCCTTCAAACTGTTCTCACCGGTAAAGCTCAAGTAACTTATGCATCTTTGCCTCAGGATCAATCTGATAATTATGATGTAGTTAAGAGCTTGATTCTTAAGGCCTATGAGCTTGTTCCTGAAGCTTATAGAGTAAAATTTAGGACAACTTATAAGCAAGATAAGCAATCCCATGTTGAGTATGCAAAAATCAAAGAAGATCTGTTAGAGCAGTGGTTAAATTCTAAGAATGTGGATTCTGATTTTGACAAATTTAAGCAGATGATTTTGCTGGAGGACTTTAAAAGGTGTATTTATAAAGATGTAAGCCTATATCTTGATGAGAAAAGAATAGATAATTTGTCTGATGCTGCAGTTTTAGCTGATGAATATGTTCTCACTCACAAGAGATATTCTAAAGAAAAAGGGAAAGCTGAGAGTAAGTACGTTGCCTCTACTCAGAGTACAGGTAACAGGAAAGAGAATAAAGATGATGTTTCTCAGGAAGTAAATACCAGCTTCACCTCTAGATTTCAGAAAAGTAAATGTACTTATTGTAGTAAGCTTGGTCATACTACGGAGAAATGTTTCAGGAGACAGCATGATGTGAACAAAAAGGAGTCTTTAAATATTCAGTCAATTGGTCTAGTGTCCACCCTTGAGAGTTCCCAGATTTCTTTAACTGAGTTAACTGAACCTGCTTTGAGGGGTAACTTAAATTCTCATGATGGAGCTCCTCTTTTGAGCAGTAACGTGGGTGACACTCTCAAGAGTTCATGTGCTAATTTCCTGTCTGATGGTTTTGTCAGTCCTCTGGACAGTAATGACAGGAAATCAGTTAAAATATATCGTGATACAGGTGTTTGCCAATCCCTTATGCTGACCAGTGTTCTAGGCTCTAATGTTAATTCCTCTGATGAAACTGTAATCTTACAAGGTGTAGGGAATAATTACTTCTCTGTCCCTCTGTGCAGAGTGAATTTAGAGTCTGGTTTTGTTAATGGTTCCGTCATGGTTGG
This sequence comes from Coenobita brevimanus, assembly GCF_032717465.1. Lineage (NCBI taxonomy): Eukaryota > Metazoa > Arthropoda > Malacostraca > Decapoda > Coenobitidae > Coenobita > Coenobita brevimanus. The sequence goes on along the minus strand of NC_137002.1, from coordinate 11,077,058 downwards.
GTTGGTTGAGACACTCCCACATGTCAGGTGTAACTTTCTTACTTGGAAATGATATTGGTGGAAGTCAAGTGTGTCCAGCTCCTCAGTTGTCTAGTGAGCCAGTGGCTGCGTCCCAGGATTGTGATGTCCCTGATGTGTTCCCTGCATGTGCTGTCACTAGGGCTAAGTCTAAAGTTACTGGTGATTTAGAGGATAATGATGATGATGATGTTATCCTAGCTGACACTTTTCTTGCTAATTTGGACCACTCACCAGATGAGGCAGTACCCCGTAGTGTTGATAATTTGTCTCGTCAAGAGTTGGTTGAGTTGCAGGTTGCTGACCCTGAGTTGAAAGGTCTAGCTAACTCTGCTTGCAGTGAGGAAGAGTCAGCTGGTGCTTCTACTTGTTATTATATAAAGTCAGGAGTACTTACGAGGAAGTGGAGACCCCCAACAGTATCAGCCGACTGTGAATGGGAGGTTGTACATCAAGTTGTCATCCCTCGTGTTTGTAGGCAGGATATCATTAGAGTGGCTCATGATTCCAGTTTGGCAGGACACCTTGGAGTGAGGAAGACTGTGGCACGCATTTTGAAACACTTCTACTGGCCAGGTATCTTCAGGGATGTTTCCTGGTATTGTAAGTCTTGTCACACCTGTCAAGTTGTGGGGAAGTGTAATCAGACCGAAAAGGTTGCACCTCTAGTTCCCATTCCTCCTTTTGAGGCGACTTTCACCCGTGTGTTGGTGGATATTGTGGGCCCTCTTCCTAAGACTTCTTCAGGATTTTCTTATGTGTTGACCCTGATTGATATGGCTACTCGTTATCCTGAAGCCATTCCACTTAGAAATATCTCAGCAAAGAACGTGGTTAAGGAAATGCTAGGGTTCTTCACAAAGTTTGGTCTGCCCAAGGAGGTACAGTCAGACCGGGAAGTAATTTCATGTCAAATGTTTTCAAGCAGTCTCTGAAAGAGTTGGGCATCACCCAGATCACGTCTTCAGCTTACCATCCCCAGACTCAAAGAGCGTTGGAGAGATATCATCAAACACTCAAATCGATGCTCAAGAAATACTGTTTGGAACATCAGAAAGACTGGGATAAAGGTCTTCCATTTGTTGTATTTGCCGCAAGAGAATCTCCAAATGAATCACTGGGCTTCTCACCTTTTGAACTACTGTTTGGCCATGAAGTAAGAGGACCCCTTAAGTTACTCAAGGAATGCTGGCTGTCGGAGGAAGATGACGTCAACCTGCTGGAGTATGTGATGAAGTTCAAAGAACGGCTGTCCACTGCTTTACAGCTGGCGAGAGAGAATTTAGGAGCTGCTCAGGAGAAGATGAAGACTTGGTATGATAAGAAGTCCAGGTTACGCCACTTTCAGCCAGGAGATCAGGTTTTGATTCTGCTACCGGTTCATGGGCAACCTCTTCAAGCCAAGTTTAGTGGTCCTTATTTCGTGGAGAAGAAACTCAGTGATGTCAACTATGTCATCGCCACACCAGATCGTAGAAAGAACAAGCAACTTTGTCACATCAACATGCTAAAGTTATATCACAGGCGGGACGAAAATAATCCAGTCTGCACTGTAGCTGTTCCACCCGAGTCTGCAAGTGAAGCTCTCCCATGCAGCATGAGCCTGAGTGATAGTTTGGGGAAGAATCCTGATATCATGAATGATCTCCAGACTAAGCTTTCTCATCTACCTCCCGAGGAAAGGCAGGAGTTTTCGGCATTACTGCAGGAGTACCCGCAAGTGTTCCGTGCCACTCCAGGAAGAACCACTGTGTTGATGCATGATGTCGATGTTGGAGACGCAAAGCCAATTAAATTGCCTCCTTACCGTGTGAACCCAGTGAAAGTTCCTCTCATCCAGAAGGAGCTTGGCTACCTGTTGGACCACAAGATGATTGAGCCCTGTCAGAGCGAGTGGAGTTCTCCTGTCACTCTAGTCCCTAAGCCAGGTGGGTCACAGCGGCTTTGCATTGACTACAGACGTGTTAATCAGATAACCAAAACAGACACTTACCCTCTCCCTCGTGTGGAAGATTGCATAGACAAGATCGGAAAGGCTAGGTACATAAGTAAGTTTGATTTGTTAAAGGGATACTGGCAAGTACCTATGACTGAACGTGCTAGGGAGATCTCATGTTTTGTAACACTAGGAAAGACTTTTGCATGTTCCGTAATGCCATATGGTATGAAGAATGCACCAGCCACTTTTCAGAAGCTCATGAATGTTGTAACAGAGGGTTTGGCAGGGTGTGTTGTTTATATTGATGATGTATTAATCTTCAGTGACAACTGGAAAGATCACCTATGCCATGTCAGCAAATTTCTTGACCGTTTAGTTCAGGCTAATCTTGTAGCTAATTTATCAAAGTGTGAGTTTGGTCAAGCTAAAGTTCAGTACCTTGGGTACGTAATTGGTGATGGACATGTTGCACCACCAGCAGCTAAGGTTCAGGTTATAAGTGATCTTCCCAGACCTAAAAGTAGGAAAGAGCTACAAAGATTTTTGGGAATGGTAGGTTATTACAGGAGATTTGTTCTTAACTTTTCAATTCTTGTATCACCACTTACAGACCTACTGAAAAAGGGAGTTAAATTTGTCTGGACCGATAACTGTGAATCCTCTTTCAGCAAGCTTAAAGCTATCCTATTAAGTCAGCCAGTGCTCGCTACTCCAAATTTTGCTAAGCCTTTTAAGATGGCTGTTGATGCAAGTGATACAGGAGCTGGGGCTGTTTTGCTGCAAGAGGATGATCAGGGTATTGAACACCCTGTATCTTATTACAGTAAGAAGTTCACTCCACCTCAAAAGAACTACTCAACTATTGAGAAAGAGCTTTTGGCCTTGATTTTGGGTTTACAGCATTTTTCATTTTATTTGTGTTCTGGTTTTGACCCCATAGTCATTTATACCGATCATAACCCACTGAAATTCCTTAGTAAGTTTAAAGATAAAAATCAGAGATTGACAAGATGGAGTCTACTTCTTCAGGAGTATTCATTAGACATACAACATGTCAAGGGGAAAGAAAATGTTACTGCAGATTGCTTATCTAGACTTTAGACAGATTGTTTTAGAGTAATAAGAAATTTCCTTTGTAAATTTCTTTTTCTTTGTGGGGAGGTGTTACATAGCCTATGATTTCATCATCCTTTGTGTAATTTTAACGTACAGTATGCTGCATGTTTGATCACGAGCGTGTTCTACCTCAGTCCCCCCTTCTACTGTTATAGTAGAGTAAGTAGTTCTTTCTGTTGTTCAGAGCAGGACTGTCAACTCTTTGTCCCCATGGCTTCATTTGCGCGTCCTTCTTACAAGTTGTATCAAGCTCTGCCGGCCTCTATATAATGAGCTCAGTCTCTACATTATTGCCACTTAGATCTACTCCTCATTTTGTTCACATCTCTGTCCTCCCCTGTACAGTTATTGTGAGTGCTCAGGAAGTCTCCAACCATCTAGCAGCTGTGTGTAATTTGAGTATAGCTGTTGTTGCATTTTTTCTTGTACTGTGCAGCATAAGGTTAATTCTTAGGCCTAGTAAGGTTTTTGTAATTCATGTAGGGTTCATATTGTTAGCCATTGTTCATAATAGTTTGTATCTGTAATAATTTATCTTGCATTAACTGAGCATTACCCAGTGTATTTTCATTTTATCAGGGCTGACTTAGGTAAATTTACTTTTGCTAATTTCGTGTTAATAGAGGCTATTGCAGTTAACCATATATTTAACCTGTTTTTTGCCATTACATTATCCTTATGAGTCCTGAATGTTTTGTTGTTAGTTTGAGCATTAAACTTTAACTTGTAATTTTATCTAACTCTTTTGGTTTGAACCTGGAACTTTGCGGGACAGTTTTCTCTGTTCCGTAACATAAATTTGGCGACCTCTCATCAGGATATTCAGGATATTATCATAAGGATATTGCTTGATATTTTGTGACTGTTACTTATTCATGATGTCTACTATTACTACACTTGATGAAGCCAAAGATTTTTTGTCAAATGTGCAAACAGTGTGTGATGTAGAAAACAGAACAAAGAATGAACTTAAGCTTGTTGCTCAACAATTGGGAATTGCAGTTCACTCTCATCATTCTAAAGATCAAATTGTTGGCATGATTAATAAAAGCTTGTTTAATGTAACTCCTCCAAATGAGCAAACGCAGATTGAATTAGCTAAGTTACAGCTAGCCCTGCAGGAGGCTCGTGCTATGGAGGCGGAGTCTCAGGCTAAGGAGGCGGAGTTTCAGGCTCGTGCTAAGGAGGCTGAGGCACAAGTTGAAATTGCTAGGATTCAGGCAGACCATGAGTATCGCATGAAACAAGGTGGAACTGGATCATCTAGCTCTGATGATTTTGATGTGGCTAAAAATGTTAAACTTGTCCCTCCTTTTAATGAATCTGATTTAACAAAGTATTTTCAGTTGTTTGAGAGGGTAGCTACAGGTTTTAATTGGCCCAAAAAGTATTGGCCAGTACTCCTTCAAACTGTTCTCACCGGTAAAGCTCAAGTAACTTATGCATCTTTGCCTCAGGATCAATCTGATAATTATGATGTAGTTAAGAGCTTGATTCTTAAGGCCTATGAGCTTGTTCCTGAAGCTTATAGAGTAAAATTTAGGACAACTTATAAGCAAGATAAGCAATCCCATGTTGAGTATGCAAAAATCAAAGAAGATCTGTTAGAGCAGTGGTTAAATTCTAAGAATGTGGATTCTGATTTTGACAAATTTAAGCAGATGATTTTGCTGGAGGACTTTAAAAGGTGTATTTATAAAGATGTAAGCCTATATCTTGATGAGAAAAGAATAGATAATTTGTCTGATGCTGCAGTTTTAGCTGATGAATATGTTCTCACTCACAAGAGATATTCTAAAGAAAAAGGGAAAGCTGAGAGTAAGTACGTTGCCTCTACTCAGAGTACAGGTAACAGGAAAGAGAATAAAGATGATGTTTCTCAGGAAGTAAATACCAGCTTCACCTCTAGATTTCAGAAAAGTAAATGTACTTATTGTAGTAAGCTTGGTCATACTACGGAGAAATGTTTCAGGAGACAGCATGATGTGAACAAAAAGGAGTCTTTAAATATTCAGTCAATTGGTCTAGTGTCCACCCTTGAGAGTTCCCAGATTTCTTTAACTGAGTTAACTGAACCTGCTTTGAGGGGTAACTTAAATTCTCATGATGGAGCTCCTCTTTTGAGCAGTAACGTGGGTGACACTCTCAAGAGTTCATGTGCTAATTTCCTGTCTGATGGTTTTGTCAGTCCTCTGGACAGTAATGACAGGAAATCAGTTAAAATATATCGTGATACAGGTGTTTGCCAATCCCTTATGCTGACCAGTGTTCTAGGCTCTAATGTTAATTCCTCTGATGAAACTGTAATCTTACAAGGTGTAGGGAATAATTACTTCTCTGTCCCTCTGTGCAGAGTGAATTTAGAGTCTGGTTTTGTTAATGGTTCCGTCATGGTTGGGTTGGTTGAGACACTCCCACATGTCAGGTGTAACTTTCTTACTTGGAAATGATATTGGTGGAAGTCAAGTGTGTCCAGCTCCTCAGTTGTCTAGTGAGCCAGTGGCTGCGTCCCAGGATTGTGATGTCCCTGATGTGTTCCCTGCATGTGCTGTCACTAGGGCTAAGTCTAAAGTTACTGGTGATTTAGAGGATAATGATGATGATGATGTTATCCTAGCTGACACTTTTCTTGCTAATTTGGACCACTCACCAGATGAGGCAGTACCCCGTAGTGTTGATAATTTGTCTCGTCAAGAGTTGGTTGAGTTGCAGGTTGCTGACCCTGAGTTGAAAGGTCTAGCTAACTCTGCTTGCAGTGAGGAAGAGTCAGCTGGTGCTTCTACTTGTTATTATATAAAGTCAGGAGTACTTACGAGGAAGTGGAGACCCCCAACAGTATCAGCCGACTGTGAATGGGAGGTTGTACATCAAGTTGTCATCCCTCGTGTTTGTAGGCAGGATATCATTAGAGTGGCTCATGATTCCAGTTTGGCAGGACACCTTGGAGTGAGGAAGACTGTGGCACGCATTTTGAAACACTTCTACTGGCCAGGTATCTTCAGGGATGTTTCCTGGTATTGTAAGTCTTGTCACACCTGTCAAGTTGTGGGGAAGTGTAATCAGACCGAAAAGGTTGCACCTCTAGTTCCCATTCCTCCTTTTGAGGCGACTTTCACCCGTGTGTTGGTGGATATTGTGGGCCCTCTTCCTAAGACTTCTTCAGGATTTTCTTATGTGTTGACCCTGATTGATATGGCTACTCGTTATCCTGAAGCCATTCCACTTAGAAATATCTCAGCAAAGAACGTGGTTAAGGAAATGCTAGGGTTCTTCACAAAGTTTGGTCTGCCCAAGGAGGTACAGTCAGACCGGGAAGTAATTTCATGTCAAATGTTTTCAAGCAGTCTCTGAAAGAGTTGGGCATCACCCAGATCACGTCTTCAGCTTACCATCCCCAGACTCAAGGAGCGTTGGAGAGATATCATCAAACACTCAAATCGATGCTCAAGAAATACTGTTTGGAACATCAGAAAGACTGGGATAAAGGTCTTCCATTTGTTGTATTTGCCGCAAGAGAATCTCCAAATGAATCACTGGGCTTCTCACCTTTTGAACTACTGTTTGGCCATGAAGTAAGAGGACCCCTTAAGTTACTCAAGGAATGCTGGCTGTCGGAGGAAGATGACGTCAACCTGCTGGAGTATGTGATGAAGTTCAAAGAACGGCTGTCCACTGCTTTACAGCTGGCGAGAGAGAATTTAGGAGCTGCTCAGGAGAAGATGAAGACTTGGTATGATAAGAAGTCCAGGTTACGCCACTTTCAGCCAGGAGATCAGGTTTTGATTCTGCTACCGGTTCATGGGCAACCTCTTCAAGCCAAGTTTAGTGGTCCTTATTTCGTGGAGAAGAAACTCAGTGATGTCAACTATGTCATCGCCACACCAGATCGTAGAAAGAACAAGCAACTTTGTCACATCAACATGCTAAAGTTATATCACAGGCGGGACGAAAATAATCCAGTCTGCACTGTAGCTGTTCCACCCGAGTCTGCAAGTGAAGCTCTCCCATGCAGCATGAGCCTGAGTGATAGTTTGGGGAAGAATCCTGATATCATGAATGATCTCCAGACTAAGCTTTCTCATCTACCTCCCGAGGAAAGGCAGGAGTTTTCGGCATTACTGCAGGAGTACCCGCAAGTGTTCCGTGCCACTCCAGGAAGAACCACTGTGTTGATGCATGATGTCGATGTTGGAGACGCAAAGCCAATTAAATTGCCTCCTTACCGTGTGAACCCAGTGAAAGTTCCTCTCATCCAGAAGGAGCTTGGCTACCTGTTGGACCACAAGATGATTGAGCCCTGTCAGAGCGAGTGGAGTTCTCCTGTCACTCTAGTCCCTAAGCCAGGTGGGTCACAGCGGCTTTGCATTGACTACAGACGTGTTAATCAGATAACCAAAACAGACACTTACCCTCTCCCTCGTGTGGAAGATTGCATAGACAAGATCGGAAAGGCTAGGTACATAAGTAAGTTTGATTTGTTAAAGGGATACTGGCAAGTACCTATGACTGAACGTGCTAGGGAGATCTCATGTTTTGTAACACTAGGAAAGACTTTTGCATGTTCCGTAATGCCATATGGTATGAAGAATGCACCAGCCACTTTTCAGAAGCTCATGAATGTTGTAACAGAGGGTTTGGCAGGGTGTGTTGTTTATATTGATGATGTATTAATCTTCAGTGACAACTGGAAAGATCACCTATGCCATGTCAGCAAATTTCTTGACCGTTTAGTTCAGGCTAATCTTGTAGCTAATTTATCAAAGTGTGAGTTTGGTCAAGCTAAAGTTCAGTACCTTGGGTACGTAATTGGTGATGGACATGTTGCACCACCAGCAGCTAAGGTTCAGGTTATAAGTGATCTTCCCAGACCTAAAAGTAGGAAAGAGCTACAAAGATTTTTGGGAATGGTAGGTTATTACAGGAGATTTGTTCTTAACTTTTCAATTCTTGTATCACCACTTACAGACCTACTGAAAAAGGGAGTTAAATTTGTCTGGACCGATAACTGTGAATCCTCTTTCAGCAAGCTTAAAGCTATCCTATTAAGTCAGCCAGTGCTCGCTACTCCAAATTTTGCTAAGCCTTTTAAGATGGCTGTTGATGCAAGTGATACAGGAGCTGGGGCTGTTTTGCTGCAAGAGGATGATCAGGGTATTGAACACCCTGTATCTTATTACAGTAAGAAGTTCACTCCACCTCAAAAGAACTACTCAACTATTGAGAAAGAGCTTTTGGCCTTGATTTTGGGTTTACAGCATTTTTCATTTTATTTGTGTTCTGGTTTTGACCCCATAGTCATTTATACCGATCATAACCCACTGAAATTCCTTAGTAAGTTTAAAGATAAAAATCAGAGATTGACAAGATGGAGTCTACTTCTTCAGGAGTATTCATTAGACATACAACATGTCAAGGGGAAAGAAAATGTTACTGCAGATTGCTTATCTAGACTTTAGACAGATTGTTTTAGAGTAATAAGAAATTTCCTTTGTAAATTTCTTTTTCTTTGTGGGGAGGTGTTACATAGCCTATGATTTCATCATCCTTTGTGTAATTTTAACGTACAGTATGCTGCATGTTTGATCACGAGCGTGTTCTACCTCAGTCCCCCCTTCTACTGTTATAGTAGAGTAAGTCGTTCTTTCTGTTGTTCAGAGCAGGACTGTCAACTCTTTGTCCCCATGGCTTCATTTGCGCGTCCTTCTTACAAGTTGTATCAAGCTCTGCCGGCCTCTATATAATGAGCTCAGTCTCTACATTATTGCCACTTAGATCTACTCCTCATTTTGTTCACATCTCTGTCCTCCCCTGTACAGTTATTGTGAGTGCTCAGGAAGTCTCCAACCATCTAGCAGCTGTGTGTAATTTGAGTATAGCTGTTGTTGCATTTTTTCTTGTACTGTGCAGCATAAGGTTAATTCTTAGGCCTAGTAAGGTTTTTGTAATTCATGTAGGGTTCATATTGTTAGCCATTGTTCATAATAGTTTGTATCTGTAATAATTTATCTTGCATTAACTGAGCATTACCCAGTGTATTTTCATTTTATCGGGGCTGACTTAGGTAAATTTACTTTTGCTAATTTCGTGTTAATAGAGGCTATTGCAGTTAACCATATATTTAACCTGTTTTTTGCCATTACATTATCCTTATGAGTCCTGAATGTTTTGTTGTTAGTTTGAGCATTAAACTTTAACTTGTAATTTTATCTAACTCTTTTGGTTTGAACCTGGAACTTAGCGGGACAGTTTTCTCTGTTCCGTAACATAAATTTGGCGACCTCTCATCAGGATATTCAGGATATTATCATAAGGATATTGCTTGATATTTTGTGACTGTTACTTATTCATGATGTCTACTATTACTACACTTGATGAAGCCAAAGATTTTTTGTCAAATGTGCAAACAGTGTGTGATGTAGAAAACAGAACAAAGAATGAACTTAAGCTTGTTGCTCAACAATTGGGAATTGCAGTTCACTCTCATCATTCTAAAGATCAAATTGTTGGCATGATTAATAAAAGCTTGTTTAATGTAACTCCTCCAAATGAGCAAACGCAGATTGAATTAGCTAAGTTACAGCTAGCCCTGCAGGAGGCTCGTGCTATGGAGGCGGAGTCTCAGGCTAAGGAGGCGGAGTTTCAGGCTCGTGCTAAGGAGGCTGAGGCACAAGTTGAAATTGCTAGGATTCAGGCAGACCATGAGTATCGCATGAAACAAGGTGGAACTGGATCATCTAGCTCTGATGATTTTGATGTGGCTAAAAATGTTAAACTTGTCCCTCCTTTTAATGAATCTGATTTAACAAAGTATTTTCAGTTGTTTGAGAGGGTAGCTACAGGTTTTAATTGGCCCAAAAAGTATTGGCCAGTACTCCTTCAAACTGTTCTCACCGGTAAAGCTCAAGTAACTTATGCATCTTTGCCTCAGGATCAATCTGATAATTATGATGTAGTTAAGAGCTTGATTCTTAAGGCCTATGAGCTTGTTCCTGAAGCTTATAGAGTAAAATTTAGGACAACTTATAAGCAAGATAAGCAATCCCATGTTGAGTATGCAAAAATCAAAGAAGATCTGTTAGAGCAGTGGTTAAATTCTAAGAATGTGGATTCTGATTTTGACAAATTTAAGCAGATGATTTTGCTGGAGGACTTTAAAAGGTGTATTTATAAAGATGTAAGCCTATATCTTGATGAGAAAAGAATAGATAATTTGTCTGATGCTGCAGTTTTAGCTGATGAATATGTTCTCACTCACAAGAGATATTCTAAAGAAAAAGGGAAAGCTGAGAGTAAGTACGTTGCCTCTACTCAGAGTACAGGTAACAGGAAAGAGAATAAAGATGATGTTTCTCAGGAAGTAAATACCAGCTTCACCTCTAGATTTCAGAAAAGTAAATGTACTTATTGTAGTAAGCTTGGTCATACTACGGAGAAATGTTTCAGGAGACAGCATGATGTGAACAAAAAGGAGTCTTTAAATATTCAGTCAATTGGTCTAGTGTCCACCCTTGAGAGTTCCCAGATTTCTTTAACTGAGTTAACTGAACCTGCTTTGAGGGGTAACTTAAATTCTCATGATGGAGCTCCTCTTTTGAGCAGTAACGTGGGTGACACTCTCAAGAGTTCATGTGCTAATTTCCTGTCTGATGGTTTTGTCAGTCCTCTGGACAGTAATGACAGGAAATCAGTTAAAATATATCGTGATACAGGTGTTTGCCAATCCCTTATGCTGACCAGTGTTCTAGGCTCTAATGTTAATTCCTCTGATGAAACTGTAATCTTACAAGGTGTAGGGAATAATTACTTCTCTGTCCCTCTGTGCAGAGTGAATTTAGAGTCTGGTTTTGTTAATGGTTCCGTCATGGTTGGGTTGGTTGAGACACTCCCACATGTCAGGTGTAACTTTCTTACTTGGAAATGATATTGGTGGAAGTCAAGTGTGTCCAGCTCCTCAGTTGTCTAGTGAGCCAGTGGCTGCGTCCCAGGATTGTGATGTCCCTGATGTGTTCCCTGCATGTGCTGTCACTAGGGCTAAGTCTAAAGTTACTGGTGATTTAGAGGATAATGATGATGATGATGTTATCCTAGCTGACACTTTTCTTGCTAATTTGGACCACTCACCAGATGAGGCAGTACCCCGTAGTGTTGATAATTTGTCTCGTCAAGAGTTGGTTGAGTTGCAGGTTGCTGACCCTGAGTTGAAAGGTCTAGCTAACTCTGCTTGCAGTGAGGAAGAGTCAGCTGGTGCTTCTACTTGTTATTATATAAAGTCAGGAGTACTTACGAGGAAGTGGAGACCCCCAACAGTATCAGCCGACTGTGAATGGGAGGTTGTACATCAAGTTGTCATCCCTCGTGTTTGTAGGCAGGATATCATTAGAGTGGCTCACGATTCCAGTTTGGCAGGACACCTTGGAGTGAGGAAGACTGTGGCACGCATTTTGAAACACTTCTACTGGCCAGGTATCTTCAGGGATGTTTCCTGGTATTGTAAGTCTTGTCACACCTGTCAAGTTGTGGGGAAGTGTAATCAGACCGAAAAGGTTGCACCTCTAGTTCCCATTCCTCCTTTTGAGGCGACTTTCACCCGTGTGTTGGTGGATATTGTGGGCCCTCTTCCTAAGACTTCTTCAGGATTTTCTTATGTGTTGACCCTGATTGATATGGCTACTCGTTATCCTGAAGCCATTCCACTTAGAAATATCTCAGCAAAGAACGTGGTTAAGGAAATGCTAGGGTTCTTCACAAAGTTTGGTCTGCCCAAGGAGGTACAGTCAGACCGGGGAAGTAATTTCATGTCAAATGTTTTCAAGCAGTCTCTGAAAGAGTTGGGCATCACCCAGATCACGTCTTCAGCTTACCATCCCCAGACTCAAAGAGCGTTGGAGAGATATCATCAAACACTCAAATCGATGCTCAAGAAATACTGTTTGGAACATCAGAAAGACTGGGATAAAGGTCTTCCATTTGTTGTATTTGCCGCAAGAGAATCTCCAAATGAATCACTGGGCTTCTCACCTTTTGAACTACTGTTTGGCCATGAAGTAAGAGGACCCCTTAAGTTACTCAAGGAATGCTGGCTGTCGGAGGAAGATGACGTCAACCTGCTGGAGTATGTGATGAAGTTCAAAGAACGGCTGTCCACTGCTTTACAGCTGGCGAGAGAGAATTTAGGAGCTGCTCAGGAGAAGATGAAGACTTGGTATGATAAGAAGTCCAGGTTACGCCACTTTCAGCCAGGAGATCAGGTTTTGATTCTGCTACCGGTTCATGGGCAACCTCTTCAAGCCAAGTTTAGTGGTCCTTATTTCGTGGAGAAGAAACTCAGTGATGTCAACTATGTCATCGCCACACCAGATCGTAGAAAGAACAAGCAACTTTGTCACATCAACATGCTAAAGTTATATCACAGGCGGGACGAAAATAATCCAGTCTGCACTGTAGCTGTTCCACCCGAGTCTGCAAGTGAAGCTCTCCCATGCAGCATGAGCCTGAGTGATAGTTTGGGGAAGAATCCTGATATCATGAATGATCTCCAGACTAAGCTTTCTCATCTACCTCCCGAGGAAAGGCAGGAGTTTTCGGCATTACTGCAGGAGTACCCGCAAGTGTTCCGTGCCACTCCAGGAAGAACCACTGTGTTGATGCATGATGTCGATGTTGGAGACGCAAAGCCAATTAAATTGCCTCCTTACCGTGTGAACCCAGTGAAAGTTCCTCTCATCCAGAAGGAGCTTGGCTACCTGTTGGACCACAAGATGATTGAGCCCTGTCAGAGCGAGTGGAGTTCTCCTGTCACTCTAGTCCCTAAGCCAGGTGGGTCACAGCGGCTTTGCATTGACTACAGACGTGTTAATCAGATAACCAAAAGCAGACACTTACCCTCTCCCTCGTGTGGAAGATTGCATAGACAAGATCGGAAAGGCTAGGTACATAAGTAAGTTTGATTTGTTAAAGGGATACTGGCAAGTACCTATGACTGAACGTGCTAGGGAGATCTCATGTTTTGTAACACTAGGAAAGACTTTTGCATGTTCCGTAATGCCATATGGTATGAAGAATGCACCAGCCACTTTTCAGAAGCTCATGAATGTTGTAACAGAGGGTTTGGCAGGGTGTGTTGTTTATATTGATGATGTATTAATCTTCAGTGACAACTGGAAAGATCACCTATGCCATGTCAGCAAATTTCTTGACCGTTTAGTTCAGGCTAATCTTGTAGCTAATTTATCAAAGTGTGAGTTTGGTCAAGCTAAAGTTCAGTACCTTGGGTACGTAATTGGTGATGGACATGTTGCACCACCAGCAGCTAAGGTTCAGGTTATAAGTGATCTTCCCAGACCTAAAAGTAGGAAAGAGCTACAAAGATTTTTGGGAATGGTAGGTTATTACAGGAGATTTGTTCTTAACTTTTCAATTCTTGTATCACCACTTACAGACCTACTGAAAAAGGGAGTTAAATTTGTCTGGACCGATAACTGTGAATCCTCTTTCAGCAAGCTTAAAGCTATCCTATTAAGTCAGCCAGTGCTCGCTACTCCAAATTTTGCTAAGCCTTTTAAGATGGCTGTTGATGCAAGTGATACAGGAGCTGGGGCTGTTTTGCTGCAAGAGGATGATCAGGGTATTGAACACCCTGTATCTTATTACAGTAAGAAGTTCACTCCACCTCAAAAGAACTACTCAACTATTGAGAAAGAGCTTTTGGCCTTGATTTTGGGTTTACAGCATTTTTCATTTTATTTGTGTTCTGGTTTTGACCCCATAGTCATTTATACCGATCATAACCCACTGAAATTCCTTAGTAAGTTTAAAGATAAAAATCAGAGATTGACAAGATGGAGTCTACTTCTTCAGGAGTATTCATTAGACATACAACATGTCAAGGGGAAAGAAAATGTTACTGCAGATTGCTTATCTAGACTTTAGACAGATTGTTTTAGAGTAATAAGAAATTTCCTTTGTAAATTTCTTTTTCTTTGTGGGGAGGTGTTACATAGCCTATGATTTCATCATCCTTTGTGTAATTTTAACGTACAGTATGCTGCATGTTTGATCACGAGCGTGTTCTACCTCAGTCCCCCCTTCTACTGTTATAGTAGAGTAAGTAGTTCTTTCTGTTGTTCAGAGCAGGACTGTCAACTCTTTGTCCCCATGGCTTCATTTGCGCGTCCTTCTTACAAGTTGTATCAAGCTCTGCCGGCCTCTATATAATGAGCTCAGTCTCTACATTATTGCCACTTAGATCTACTCCTCATTTTGTTCACATCTCTGTCCTCCCCTGTACAGTTATTGTGAGTGCTCAGGAAGTCTCCAACCATCTAGCAGCTGTGTGTAATTTGAGTATAGCTGTTGTTGCATTTTTTCTTGTACTGTGCAGCATAAGGTTAATTCTTAGGCCTAGTAAGGTTTTTGTAATTCATGTAGGGTTCATATTGTTAGCCATTGTTCATAATAGTTTGTATCTGTAATAATTTATCTTGCATTAACTGAGCATTACCCAGTGTATTTTCATTTTATCAGGGCTGACTTAGGTAAATTTACTTTTGCTAATTTCGTGTTAATAGAGGCTATTGCAGTTAACCATATATTTAACCTGTTTTTTGCCATTACATTATCCTTATGAGTCCTGAATGTTTTGTTGTTAGTTTGAGCATTAAACTTTAACTTGTAATTTTATCTAACTCTTTTGGTTTGAACCTGGAACTTTGCGGGACAGTTTTCTCTGTTCCGTAACATAAATTTGGCGACCTCTCATCAGGATATTCAGGATATTATCTTAAGGATATTGCTTGATATTTTGTGACTGTTACTTATTCATGATGTCTACTATTACTACACTTGATGAAGCCAAAGATTTTTTGTCAAATGTGCAAACAGTGTGTGATGTAGAAAACAGAACAAAGAATGAACTTAAGCTTGTTGCTCAACAATTGGGAATTGCAGTTCACTCTCATCATTCTAAAGATCAAATTGTTGGCATGATTAATAAAAGCTTGTTTAATGTAACTCCTCCAAATGAGCAAACGCAGATTGAATTAGCTAAGTTACAGCTAGCCCTGCAGGAGGCTCGTGCTATGGAGGCGGAGTCTCAGGCTAAGGAGGCGGAGTTTCAGGCTCGTGCTAAGGAGGCTGAGGCACAAGTTGAAATTGCTAGGATTCAGGCAGACCATGAGTATCGCATGAAACAAGGTGGAACTGGATCATCTAGCTCTGATGATTTTGATGTGGCTAAAAATGTTAAACTTGTCCCTCCTTTTAATGAATCTGATTTAACAAAGTATTTTCAGTTGTTTGAGAGGGTAGCTACAGGTTTTAATTGGCCCAAAAAGTATTGGCCAGTACTCCTTCAAACTGTTCTCACCGGTAAAGCTCAAGTAACTTATGCATCTTTGCCTCAGGATCAATCTGATAATTATGATGTAGTTAAGAGCTTGATTCTTAAGGCCTATGAGCTTGTTCCTGAAGCTTATAGAGTAAAATTTAGGACAACTTATAAGCAAGATAAGCAATCCCATGTTGAGTATGCAAAAATCAAAGAAGATCTGTTAGAGCAGTGGGTAAATTCTAAGAAAGTGGATTCTGATTTTGACAAATTTAAGCAGATGATTTTGCTGGAGGACTTTAAAAGGTGTATTTATAAAGATGTAAGCCTATCTTGATGAGAAAAGAATAGATAATTTGTCTGATGCTGCAGTTTTAGCTGATGAATATGTTCTCACTCACAAGAGATATTCTAAAGAAAAAGGGAAAGCTGAGAGTAAGTACATTGCCTCTACTCAGAGTACAGGTAACAGGAAAGAGAATAAAGATGATGTTTCTCAGGAAGTAAATACCAGCTTCACCTCTAGATTTCAGAAAAGTAAATGTACTTATTGTAGTAAGCTTGGTCATACTACGGAGAAATGTTTCAGGAGACAGCATGATGTGAACAAAAAGGAGTCTTTAAATATTCAGTCAATTGGTCTAGTGTCCACCCTTGAGAGTTCCCAGATTTCTTTAACTGAGTTAACTGAACCTGCTTTGAGGGGTAACTTAAATTCTCATGATGGAGCTCCTCTTTTGAGCAGTAACGTGGGTGACACTCTCAAGAGTTCATGTGCTAATTTCCTGTCTGATGGTTTTGTCAGTCCTCTGGACAGTAATGACAGGAAATCAGTTAAAATATATCGTGATACAGGTGTTTGCCAATCCCTTATGCTGACCAGTGTTCTAGGCTCTAATGTTAATTCCTCTGATGAAACTGTAATCTTACAAGGTGTAGGGAATAATTACTTCTCTGTCCCTCTGTGCAGAGTGAATTTAGAGTCTGGTTTTGTTAATGGTTCCGTCATGGTTGGGTTGGTTGAGACACTCCCACATGTCAGGTGTAACTTTCTTACTTGGAAATGATATTGGTGGAAGTCAAGTGTGTCCAGCTCCTCAGTTGTCTAGTGAGCCAGTGGCTGCGTCCCAGGATTGTGATGTCCCTGATGTGTTCCCTGCATGTGCTGTCACTAGGGCTAAGTCTAAAGTTACTGGTGATTTAGAGGATAATGATGATGATGATGTTATCCTAGCTGACACTTTTCTTGCTAATTTGGACCACTCACCAGATGAGGCAGTACCCCGTAGTGTTGATAATTTGTCTCGTCAAGAGTTGGTTGAGTTGCAGGTTGCTGACCCTGAGTTGAAAGGTCTAGCTAACTCTGCTTGCAGTGAGGAAGAGTCAGCTGGTGCTTCTACTTGTTATTATATAAAGTCAGGAGTACTTACGAGGAAGTGGAGACCCCCAACAGTATCAGCCGACTGTGAATGGGAGGTTGTACATCAAGTTGTCATCCCTCGTGTTTGTAGGCAGGATATCATTAGAGTGGCTCATGATTCCAGTTTGGCAGGACACCTTGGAGTGAGGAAGACTGTGGCACGCATTTTGAAACACTTCTACTGGCCAGGTATCTTCAGGGATGTTTCCTGGTATTGTAAGTCTTGTCACACCTGTCAAGTTGTGGGGAAGTGTAATCAGACCGAAAAGGTTGCACCTCTAGTTCCCATTCCTCCTTTTGAGGCGACTTTCACCCGTGTGTTGGTGGATATTGTGGGCCCTCTTCCTAAGACTTCTTCAGGATTTTCTTATGTGTTGACCCTGATTGATATGGCTACTCGTTATCCTGAAGCCATTCCACTTAGAAATATCTCAGCAAAGAACGTGGTTAAGGAAATGCTAGGGTTCTTCACAAAGTTTGGTCTGCCCAAGGAGGTACAGTCAGACCGGGGAAGTAATTTCATGTCAAATGTTTTCAAGCAGTCTCTGAAAGAGTTGGGCATCACCCAGATCACGTCTTCAGCTTACCATCCCCAGACTCAAAGAGCGTTGGAGAGATATCATCAAACACTCAAATCGATGCTCAAGAAATACTGTTTGGAACATCAGAAAGACTGGGATAAAGGTCTTCCATTTGTTGTATTTGCCGCAAGAGAATCTCCAAATGAATCACTGGGCTTCTCACCTTTTGAACTACTGTTTGGCCATGAAGTAAGAGGACCCCTTAAGTTACTCAAGGAATGCTGGCTGTCGGAGGAAGATGACGTCAACCTGCTGGAGTATGTGATGAAGTTCAAAGAACGGCTGTCCACTGCTTTACAGCTGGCGAGAGAGAATTTAGGAGCTGCTCAGGAGAAGATGAAGACTTGGTATGATAAGAAGTCCAGGTTACGCCACTTTCAGCCAGGAGATCAGGTTTTGATTCTGCTACCGGTTCATGGGCAACCTCTTCAAGCCAAGTTTAGTGGTCCTTATTTCGTGGAGAAGAAACTCAGTGATGTCAACTATGTCATCGCCACACCAGATCGTAGAAAGAACAAGCAACTTTGTCACATCAACATGCTAAAGTTATATCACAGGCGGGACGAAAATAATCCAGTCTGCACTGTAGCTGTTCCACCCGAGTCTGCAAGTGAAGCTCTCCCATGCAGCATGAGCCTGAGTGATAGTTTGGGGAAGAATCCTGATATCATGAATGATCTCCAGACTAAGCTTTCTCATCTACCTCCCGAGGAAAGGCAGGAGTTTTCGGCATTACTGCAGGAGTACCCGCAAGTGTTCCGTGCCACTCCAGGAAGAACCACTGTGTTGATGCATGATGTCGATGTTGGAGACGCAAAGCCAATTAAATTGCCTCCTTACCGTGTGAACCCAGTGAAAGTTCCTCTCATCCAGAAGGAGCTTGGCTACCTGTTGGACCACAAGATGATTGAGCCCTGTCAGAGCGAGTGGAGTTCTCCTGTCACTCTAGTCCCTAAGCCAGGTGGGTCACAGCGGCTTTGCATTGACTACAGACGTGTTAATCAGATAACCAAAACAGACACTTACCCTCTCCCTCGTGTGGAAGATTGCATAGACAAGATCGGAAAGGCTAGGTACATAAGTAAGTTTGATTTGTTAAAGGGATACTGGCAAGTACCTATGACTGAACGTGCTAGGGAGATCTCATGTTTTGTAACACTAGGAAAGACTTTTGCATGTTCCGTAATGCCATATGGTATGAAGAATGCACCAGCCACTTTTCAGAAGCTCATGAATGTTGTAACAGAGGGTTTGGCAGGGTGTGTTGTTTATATTGATGATGTATTAATCTTCAGTGACAACTGGAAAGATCACCTATGCCATGTCAGCAAATTTCTTGACCGTTTAGTTCAGGCTAATCTTGTAGCTAATTTATCAAAGTGTGAGTTTGGTCAAGCTAAAGTTCAGTACCTTGGGTACGTAATTGGTGATGGACATGTTGCACCACCAGCAGCTAAGGTTCAGGTTATAAGTGATCTTCCCAGACCTAAAAGTAGGAAAGAGCTACAAAGATTTTTGGGAATGGTAGGTTATTACAGGAGATTTGTTCTTAACTTTTCAATTCTTGTATCACCACTTACAGACCTACTGAAAAAGGGAGTTAAATTTGTCTGGACCGATAACTGTGAATCCTCTTTCAGCAAGCTTAAAGCTATCCTATTAAGTCAGCCAGTGCTCGCTACTCCAAATTTTGCTAAGCCTTTTAAGATGGCTGTTGATGCAAGTGATACAGGAGCTGGGGCTGTTTTGCTGCAAGAGGATGATCAGGGTATTGAACACCCTGTATCTTATTACAGTAAGAAGTTCACTCCACCTCAAAAGAACTACTCAACTATTGAGAAAGAGCTTTTGGCCTTGATTTTGGGTTTACAGCATTTTTCATTTTATTTGTGTTCTGGTTTTGACCCCATAGTCATTTATACCGATCATAACCCACTGAAATTCCTTAGTAAGTTTAAAGATAAAAATCAGAGATTGACAAGATGGAGTCTACTTCTTCAGGAGTATTCATTAGACATACAACATGTCAAGGGGAAAGAAAATGTTACTGCAGATTGCTTATCTAGACTTTAGACAGATTGTTTTAGAGTAATAAGAAATTTCCTTTGTAAATTTCTTTTTCTTTGTGGGGAGGTGTTACATAGCCTATGATTTCATCATCCTTTGTGTAATTTTAACGTACAGTATGCTGCATGTTTGATCACGAGCGTGTTCTACCTCAGTCCCCCCTTCTACTGTTATAGTAGAGTAAGTAGTTCTTTCTGTTGTTCAGAGCAGGACTGTCAACTCTTTGTCCCCATGGCTTCATTTGCGCGTCCTTCTTACAAGTTGTATCAAGCTCTGCCGGCCTCTATATAATGAGCTCAGTCTCTACATTATTGCCACTTAGATCTACTCCTCATTTTGTTCACATCTCTGTCCTCCCCTGTACAGTTATTGTGAGTGCTCAGGAAGTCTCCAACCATCTAGCAGCTGTGTGTAATTTGAGTATAGCTGTTGTTGCATTTTTTCTTGTACTGTGCAGCATAAGGTTAATTCTTAGGCCTAGTAAGGTTTTTGTAATTCATGTAGGGTTCATATTGTTAGCCATTGTTCATAATAGTTTGTATCTGTAATAATTTATCTTGCATTAACTGAGCATTACCCAGTGTATTTTCATTTTATCAGGGCTGACTTAGGTAAATTTACTTTTGCTAATTTCGTGTTAATAGAGGCTATTGCAGTTAACCATATATTTAACCTGTTTTTTGCCATTACATTATCCTTATGAGTCCTGAATGTTTTGTTGTTAGTTTGAGCATTAAACTTTAACTTGTAATTTTATCTAACTCTTTTGGTTTGAACCTGGAACTTTGCGGGACAGTTTTCTCTGTTCCGTAACATAAATTTGGCGACCTCTCATCAGGATATTCAGGATATTATCTTAAGGATATTGCTTGATATTTTGTGACTGTTACTTATTCATGATGTCTACTATTACTACACTTGATGAAGCCAAAGATTTTTTGTCAAATGTGCAAACAGTGTGTGATGTAGAAAACAGAACAAAGAATGAACTTAAGCTTGTTGCTCAACAATTGGGAATTGCAGTTCACTCTCATCATTCTAAAGATCAAATTGTTGGCATGATTAATAAAAGTTTGTTTAATGTAACTCCTCCAAATGGTCATTCCTTGAGTAACTTAAGGGGTCCTCTTACTTCATGGCCAAACAGTAGTTCAAAAGATGAGAAGCCCAGTGATTTATTTGGAGATTCTCTTGCGGCAAATACAACAAATGAAAGACCTTTATCCCAGTCTTTCTGATGTTCCAAACAGTATTTCTTGAGCATCGATTTGAGTGTTTGATGATATCTCTCCAACGCTCCTTGAGTCTGGGGATGGTAAGCTGAAGACGTGATCTGGGTGATGCCCAACTCGTTCAGAGACTGCTTGAAAACATTTGTCATGAAATTACTTCCCCGCTCTGACTGTACCTCCTTGGGCAGACCAAACTTTGTGAAGAACCCTAGCATTTCCTTAACCACGTTCTTTGCTGAGATATTTCTAAGTTGAATGGCTTCAGGATAACGAGTAGCCATATCAATCAGGGTCAACACATAAGAAAATCCTGAAGAAGTCTTAGGAAGAGGGCCCACAATATCCACCAACACACGGGTGAAAGTCGCCTCAAAAGGAGGAATGGGAACTAGAGGTGCAACCTTTTCGGTCTGATTACACTTCCCCACAACTTGACAGGTGTGACAAGACTTACAATACCAGGAAACATCCCTGAAGATACCTGGCCAGTAGAAGTGTTTCAAAATGCGTGCCACAGTCTTCCTCACTCCAAGGTGTCCTGCCAAACTGGAATCGTGAGCCACTCTAATGATATCCTGCCTACAAACACGAGGGATGACAACTTGATGTACAACCTCCCATTCACAGTCGGCTGATACTGTTGGGGGTCTCCACTTCCTCGTAAGTACTCCTGACTTTATATAATAACAAGTAGAAGCACCAGCTGACTCTTCCTCACTGCAAGCAGAGTTAGCTAGACCTTTCAACTCAGGGTCAGCAACCTGCAACTCAAACAACTCTTGACGAGACAAATTATCAACACTACGGGGTACTGCCTCATCTGGTGAGTGGTCCAAATTAGCAAGAAAAGTGTCAGCTAGGATAACATCATCATCATCATTATCCTGTAAATCACCAGTAACATTAGACTTAGCCCTAGTGACAGCACATGCAGGGAACACATCAGGGATATCACAATCCTGGGACGCAGCCACTGGCTCACTAGACAACTGAGGAGCTGGCACACTTGACTTCCACCAATATCATTTCCAAGTAAGAAAGTTACACCTGACATGTGGGAGTGTCTCAACCAACCCAACCATGACGGAACCATTAACAAAACCAGACTCTAAATTCACTCTGCACAGAGGGACAGAGAAGTAATTATTCCCTACACCTTGTAAGATTACAGTTTCATCAGAGGAATTAACATTAGAGCGTAGAACACTGGTCAGCATAAGGGATTGGCAAACACCTGTATAACGATATATTTTAACTGATTTCCTGTCATTATTGTCCAGAGGACTGACAAAACCATCAGACAGGAAATTAGCATATGAACTCTTGAGAGTGTCACCCACGTTACTGCTCAAAAGAGGAGCTCCGTCAAGAGAATTTAAGTTACCCTTCAAAGCAGGTCCAGTTAACTCAGTTAAAGAAATCTGGGAACTCTCAAAGGTGTACACTAGACCAATTGACTGAATATTTAAAGACTCCTTTTTGTTCACATCATACTGTCTCCTGAAACATTTCTCCGTAGTATGACGAAGCTTACTACAATAAGTACATTTACTTTTCTGAAATCTAGAGGTGAAGCTGGTATTTACTTCCTGAGAAACATCATCTTTATTCTCTTTCCTGTTACCTGTACTCTGAGTAGAGGCAATGTACTTACTCTCAGCTTCCCCTTTTTTTTTGAATATCTCTTGTGAGTGAGAACATATTCATCAGCTAAAACTGCAGCATCAGACAAATTATCTATTCTTTTCTCATCAAGATAGGCTTACATCTTTATAAATACACCTTTTAACGTCCTCCAGCAAAATCATCTGCTTAAATTTGTCAAAATCAGAATCCACTTTCTTAGAATTTACCCACTGCTCTAACAGATCTTCTTTGATTTTTGCATACTCAACATGGGATTGCTTATCTTGCTTATAAGTTGTCCTAAATTTTACTCTATAAGCTTCAGGAACAAGCTCATAGGCCTTAAGAATCAAGCTCTTAACTACATCATAATTATCAGATTGATCCTGAGGCAAAGATGCATAAGTTACTTGAGCTTTACCGGTGAGAACACTTTGAAGGAGTACTGGCCAATACTTTTTGGGCCAATTAAAACCTGTAGCTACCCTCTCAAACAACTGAAAATACTTTGTTAAATCAGATTCATTAAAAGGAGGGACAAGTTTAACATTTTTAGCCACATCAAAATCATCAGAGCTAGATGATCCAGTTCCACCTTGTTTCATGCGATACTCATGGTCTGCCTGAATCCTAGCAAGTTCACCTTGTGCCTCAGCCTCCTTAGCACGAGCCTGAAACTCCGCCTCCTTAGCCTGAGACTCCGCCTCCATAGCACGAGCCTCCTGCAGGGCTAGCTGTAACTTAGCTAATTCAATCTGCGTTTGCTCATTTGGAGGAGTTACATTAAACAAGCTTTTATTAATCATGCCAACAATTTGATCTTTAGAATGATGAGAGTGAACTGCAATTCCCAATTGTTGAGCAACAAGCTTAAGTTCATTCTTTGTTCTGTTTTCTACATCACACACTGTTTGCACCTTTGACAAAAAATCTTTGGCTTCATCAAGTGTAGTAATAGTAGACATCATTAACAGGTAACAGTCACAAAATATCAAGCAATATCTTTAAGATAATATCCTGAATATCCTGATGAGAGGTCGCCAAATTTATATTACGGAACAGAGAAAACTGTCCCGCTAAGTTCCAGGTTCAAACCAAAAGAGTTAGATAAAATTACAAGTTAAAGTTTAATGCTCAAACTAACAACAAAACATTCAGGACTCATAAGGATAATGTAATGGCAAAAACCAGGTGAATTATATGGTTAACTGCAATAGCCTCTATTAACACGAAATTAGCAAAGGTAAATTTACCTAAGTCAGCCCCGATAAAATGAAAATACACTGGGTAATGCTCAGTTAATGCATGATAAATTATTACAGATACAAACTATTATGAACAATGGCTAACAATATGAACCCTCCATGAATTACAAAAACCTTAAGAGGCCTAAGAATTAACCTTATGCTGCACAGTACAAGAAAAAATGCAACAACAGCTATACTCAAATTACACACAGCTGCTAGATGGTTGGAGACTTCCTGAGCACTCACAATAACTGTACAGGGGAGGACAGAGATGTGAACAAAATGAGGAGTAGATCTAAGTGGCAATAATGTAGAGACTGAGCTCATTATATAGAGGCCGGCAGAGCTTGATACAACTTGTAAGAAGGACGCGCAAATGAAGCCATGGGGACAAAGAGTTGACAGTCCTGCTCTGAACAACAGAAAGAACTACTTACTCTACTATAACAGTAGAAGGGGGGACTGAGGTAGAACACGCTCGTGATCAAACATGCAGCATACTGTACGTTAAAATTACACAAAGGATGATGAAATCATAGGCTATGTAACACCTCCCCACAAAGAAAAAGAAATTTACAAAGGAAATTTCTAATTACTCTAAAACAATCTGTCTAAAATCTAGATAAGCAATCTGCAGTAACATTTTCTTTCCCCTTGACATGTTGTATGTCTAATGAATACTCCTGAAGAAGTAGACTCCATCTTGTCAATCTCTGATTTTTATCTTCAAACTTAGTAAGGAATTTCAGTGGGTTATGATCGGTATAAATGACTATGGGGTCAAAACCAGAACACAAATAAAATGAAAAATGCTGTAAACCCAAAATCAAGGCCAAAAGCTCTTTCTCAATAGTTGAGTAGTTCTTTTGAGGTGGAGTGAACTTCTTACTGTAATAAGATACAGGGTGTTCAATACCCTGATCATCCTCTTGCAGCAAAACAGCCCCAGCTCCTGTATCACTTGCATCAACAGCCATCTTAAAATTCTTAGCAAAATTTGGAGTAGCGAGCACTGGCTGACTTAATAGGATAGCTTTAAGCTTGCTGAAAGAGGATTCACAGTTATCGGTCCAGACAAATTTAACTCCCTTTTTCAGTAGGTCTGTAAGTGGTGATACAAGAATTGAAAAGTTAAGAACAAATCTCCTGTAATAACCTACCATTCCCAAAAATCTTTGTAGCTCTTTCCTACTTTTAGGTCTGGGAAGATCAGTTATAACCTGAACCTTAGCTGCTGGTGGTGCAACATGTCCATCTCCAATTACGTACCCAAGGTACTGAACTTTAGCTTGACCAAACTCACACTTTGATAAATTAGCTACAAGATTAGCCTGAACTAAACGGTCAAGAAATTTGCTGACATGGCATAGGTGATCTTTCCAGTTGTCACTGAAGATTAATACATCATCAGTATAAACAACACACCCTGCCAAACCCTCTGTTACAACATTCATGAGCTTCTGAAAAGTGGCTGGTGCATTCTTCATACCATATGGCATTACGGAACATGCAAAAGTCTTTCCTAGTGTTACAAAAAATGAGATCTCCCAAGCACGTTCAGTCATAGGTACTTGCCAGTATCCCTTTAACAAATCAAACTTACTTATGTACCTAGCCTTTCCGATCTTGTCTATGCAATCTTCCACACGAGGGAGAGGGTAAGTGTCTGTTTTGGTTATCTGATTAACACGTCTGTAGTCAATGCAAAGCCACTGTGACCCACCTTGCTTAGGGACTAGAGTGACAGGAGAACTCCACTCGCTCTGACAGGGCTCAATCATCTTGTGGTCCAACAGGTAGCCAAGCTCCTTCTGGATCAGAGGAACTTTCACTGGGTTCACACGGTAAGGAGGCAATTTAATTGGCTTTGCGTCTCCAACATCGACATCATGCATCAACACAGTGGTTCTTCCTGGAGTGGCACGGAACACTTGCGGGTACTCCTGCAGTAATGCCGAAAACTCCTGCCTTTCCTCGGGAGGTAGATGAGAAAGCTTAGTCTGGAGATCATTCATGATATCAGGATTCTTCCCCAAACTATCACTCAGGCTCATGCTGCATGGGAGAGCTTCACTTGCAGGCTCGGGTGGAACAGCTACAGTGCAGACTGGATTATTTTCGTCCCGCCTGTGATATAACTTTAGCATGTTGATGTGACAAAGTTGCTTGTTCTTTCTACGATCTGGTGTGGCGATGACATAGTTGACATCACTGAGTTTCTTCTTCACGAAATAAGGACCACTAAACTTGGCTTGAAGAGGTTGCCCATGAACCGGTAGCAGAATCAAAACCTGATCTCCTGGCTGAAAGTGGCGTAACCTGGACTTCTTATCATACCAAGTCTTCATCTTCTCCTGAGCAGCTCCTAAATTCTCTCTCGCCAGCTGTAAAGCAGTGGACAGCCGTTCTTTGAACTTCATCACATACTCCAGCAGGTTGACGTCATCTTCCTCCGACAGCCAGCATTCCTTGAGTAACTTAAGGGGTCCTCTTACTTCTTGGCCAAACAGTAGTTCAAAAGGTGAGAAGCCCAGTGATTCATTTGGAGATTCTCTTGCGGCAAATACAACAAATGGAAGACCTTTATCCCAGTCTTTCTGATGTTCCAAACAGTATTTCTTGACCATCGATTTGAGTGTTTGATGATATCTCTCCAACGCTCTTTGAGTCTGGGGATGGTAAGCTGAAGACGTGATCTGGGTGATGCCCAACTCTTTCAGAGACTGCTTGAAAACATTTGCCATGAAATTACTTCCCCGGTCTGACTGTACCTCCTTGGGCAGACCAAACTTTGTGAAGAACCCTTACATTTCCTTAACCACGTTCTTTGCTGAGATATTTCTAAGTGGAATGGCTTCAGGATAACGAGTAGCCATATCAATCAGGGTCAACACATAAGAAAATCCTAAAGAAGTCTTAGGAAGAGGGCCCACAATATCCACCAACACACGGGTGAAAGTCGCCTCAAAAGGAGGAATGGGAACTAGAGGTGCAACCTTTTCGGTCTGATTACACTTCCCCACAACTTGACAGGTGTGACAAGACTTACAATACCAGGAAACATCCCTGAAGATACCTGGCCAGTAGAAGTGTTTCAAAATGCGTGCCACAGTCTTCCTCACTCCAAGGTGTCCTGCCAAACTGGAATCGTGAGCCACTCTAATGATATCCTGCCTACAAACACGAGGGATGACAACTTGATGTACAACCTCCCATTCACAGTCGGCTGATAGTGTTGGGGGTCTCCACTTCCTCGTAAGTACTCCTGACTTTATATAATAACAAGTAGAAGCACCAGCTGACTCTTCCTCACTGCAAGCAGAGTTAGCTAGACCTTTCAACTCAGAGTCAGCAACCTGCAACTCAAACAACTCTTGGCGAGACAAATTATCAACACTACGGGGTACTGCCTCATCTGGTGAGTGGTCCAAATTAGCAAGAAAAGTGTCAGCTAGGATAACATCATCATCATCATTATCCTCTAAATCACCAGTAACTTTAGACTTATCCCTAGTGACAGCACATGCAGGGAACTCATCAGGGAACATCACAATCCTGGGACGCAGCCACTGGCTCACTAGACAACTGAGGAGCTGGACACACTTGACTTCCACCAATATCATTTCCAAGTAAGAAAGTTACACCTGACATGTGGGAGTGTCTCAACCAACCCAACCATGACGGAACCATTAACAAAACCAGACTCTAAATTCACTCTGCACAGAGGGACAGAGAAGTAATTATTCCCTACACCTTGTAAGATTACAGTTTCATCAGAGGAATTAACATTAGAGCCTAGAACACTGGTCAGCATAAGGGATTGGCAAACACCTGTATCACGATATATTTTAACTGATTTCCTGTCATTACTGTCCAGAGGACTGACAAAACCATCAGACAGGAAATTAGCACATGAACTCTTGAGAGTGTCACCCACGTTACTACTCAAAAGAGGAGCTCCATCA
This sequence comes from Coenobita brevimanus, assembly GCF_032717465.1. Taxonomy (NCBI): domain Eukaryota; kingdom Metazoa; phylum Arthropoda; class Malacostraca; order Decapoda; family Coenobitidae; genus Coenobita; species Coenobita brevimanus. Next base: position 11,049,522 of record NC_137002.1, on the reverse strand, counting down.
TGAGAATTTAAGTTACCCCTCAAAGCAGGTTCAGTTAACTCAGTTAAAGAAATCTGGGAACTCTCAAGGGTGGACACTAGACCAATTGACTGAATATTTAAAGACTCCTTTTTGTTCACATCATGCTGTCTCCTGAAACATTTCTCCGTAGTATGACCAAGCTTACTACAATAAGTACATTTACTTTTCTGAAATCTAGAGGTGAAGCTGGTATTTACTTCCTGAGAAACATCATCTTTATTCTCTTTCCTGTTACCTGTACTCCGAGTAGAGGCAACGTACTTACTCTCAGCTTTCCCTTTTTCTTTAGAATATCTCTTGTGAGTGAGAACATATTCATCAGCTAAAACTGCAGCATCAGACAAATTATCTATTCTTTTCTCATCAAGATATAGGCTTACATCTTTATAAATACACCTTTTAAAGTCCTCCAGCAAAATCATCTGCTTAAATTTGTCAAAATCAGAATCCACATTCTTAGAATTTAACCACTGCTCTAACAGATCTTCTTTGATTTTTGCATACTCAACATGGGATTGCTTATCTTGCTTATAAGTTGTCCTAAATTTTACTCTATAAGCTTCAGGAACAAGCTCATAGGCCTTAAGAATCAAGCTCTTAACTACATCATAATTATCAGATTGATCCTGAGGCAAAGATGCATAAGTTACTTGAGCTTTACCGGTGAGAACAGTTTGAAGGAGTACTGGCCAATACTTTTTGGGCTAATTAAAACCTGTAGCTACCCTCTCAAACAACTGAAAATACTTTGTTAAATCAGATTCATTAAAAGGAGGGACAAGTTTAAAATTTATAGCCACATCAAAATCATCAGAGCTAGATGATCCAGTTCCACCTTGTTTCATGCGATACTCATGGTCTGCCTGAATCCTAGCAATTTCAACTTGTGCCTCAGCCTCCTTAGCACGAGCCTGAAACTCCGCCTTCTTAGCCTGAGACTCCGCCTCCATAGCACGAGCCTCCTGCAGGGCTAGCTGTAACTTAGCTAATTCAATCTGCGTTTGCTCATTTGGAGGAGTTACATTAAACAAGCTTTTATTAATCATGCCAACAATTTGATCTTTAGAATGATGAGAGTGAACTGCAATTCCCAATTGTTGAGCAACAAGCTTAGGTTCATTCTTTGTTCTGTTTTCTACATCACACACTGTTTGCACATTTGACAAAAAATCTTTGGCTTCATCAAGTGTAGTAATAGTAGACATCATGAATAAGTAACAGTCACAAAATATCAAGCAATATCCTTATGATAATATCCTGAATATCCTGATGAGAGGTCGCCAAATTTATGTTACGGAACAGAGAAAACTGTCCCGCTAAGTTCCAGGTTCAAACCAAAAGAGTTAGATAAAATTACAAGTTAAAGTTTAATGCTCAAACTAACAACAAAACATTCAGGACTCATAAGGATAATGTAATGGCAAAAAACAGGTTAAATATATGGTTAACTGCAATAGCCTCTATTAACACGAAATTAGCAAAAGTAAATTTACCTAAGTCAGCCCCGATAAAATGAAAATACACTGGGTAATGCTCAGTTAATGCAAGATAAATTATTACAGATACAAACTATTATGAACAATGGCTAACAATATGAACCCTACATGAATTACAAAAACCTTACTAGGCCTAAGAATTAACCTTATGCTGCACAGTACAAGAAAAAATGCAACAACAGCTATACTCAAATTACACACAGCTGCTAGATGGTTGGAGACTTCCTGAGCACTCACAATAACTGTACAGGGGAGGACAGAGATGTGAACAAAATGAGGAGTAGATCTAAGTGGCAATAATGTAGAGACTGAGCTCATTATATAGAGGCCGGCAGAGCTTGATACAACTTGTAAGAAGGACGCGCAAATGAAGCCATGGGGACAAAGAGTTGACAGTCCTGCTCTGAACAACAGAAAGAACGACTTACTCTACTATAACAGTAGAAGGGGGGACTGAGGTAGAACACGCTCGTGATCAAACATGCAGCATACTGTACGTTAAAATTACACAAAGGATGATGAAATCATAGGCTATGTAACACCTCCCCACAAAGAAAAAGAAATTTACAAAGGAAATTTCTTATTACTCTAAAACAATCTGTCTAAAGTCTAGATAAGCAATCTGCAGTAACATTTTCTTTCCCCTTGACATGTTGTATGTCTAATGAATACTCCTGAAGAAGTAGACTCCATCTTGTCAATCTCTGATTTTTATCTTTAAACTTACTAAGGAATTTCAGTGGGTTATGATCGGTATAAATGACTATGGGGTCAAAACCAGAACACAAATAAAATGAAAAATGCTGTAAACCCAAAATCAAGGCCAAAAACTCTTTCTCAATAGTTGAGTAGTTCTTTTGAGGTGGAGTGAACTTCTTACCGTAATAAGATACAGGGTGTTCAATACCCTGATCATCCTCTTGCAGCAAAACAGCCCCAGCTCCTGTATCACTTGCATCAACAGCCATCTTAAAAGGCTTAGCACAATTTGGAGTAGCGAGCACTGGCTGGCTTAATAGGATAGCTTTAAGCTTGCTGAAAGAGGATTCACAGTTATCGGTCCAGACAAATTTAACTCCCTTTTTCAGTAGGTCTGTAAGTGGTGATACAAGAATTGAAAAGTTAAGAACAAATCTCCTGTAATAACCTACCATTCCCAAAAATCTTTGTAGCTCTTTCCTACTTTTAGGTCTGGGAAGATCACTTATAACCTGAACCTTAGCTGCTGGTGGTGCAACATGTCCATCACCAATTACGTACCCAAGGTACTGAACTTTAGCTTGACCAAACTCACACTTTGATAAATTAGCTAAAAGATTAGCCTGAACTAAACGGTCAAGAAATTTGCTGACATGGCATAGGTGATCTTTCCAGCTGTCACTGAAGATTAATACATCATCAATATAAACAACACACCCTGCCAAACCCTCAGTTACAACACTCATGAGCTTCTGAAAAGTGGCTGGTGCATTCTTCATACCATATGGCATTACGGAACATGCAAAAGTCTTTCCTAGTGTTACAAAACATGAGATCTCCCTAGCACGTTCAGTCATAGGTACTTGCCAGTATCCCTTTAACAAATCAAACTTACTTATGTACCTAGCCTTTCCGATCTTGTCTATGCAATCTTCCACACGAGGGAGAGGGTAAGTGTCTGCTTTGGTTATCTGATTAACACGTCTGTAGTCAATGCAAAGCCGCTGTGACCCACCTGGCTTAGGGACTAGAGTGACAGGAGAACTCCACTCGCTCTGACAGGGCTCAATCATCTTGTGGTCCAACAGGTAGCCAAGCTCCTTCTGGATCAGAGGAACTTTCACTGGGTTCACACGGTAAGGAGGCAATTTAATTGGCTTTGCGTCTCCAACATCGACATCATGCATCAACACAGTGGTTCTTCCTGGAGTGGCACGGAACACTTGCGGGTACTCCTGCAGTAATGCCGAAAACTCCTGTCTTTCCTCGGGAGGTAAATGAGAAAGCTTAGTCTGGAGATCATTCATGATATCAGGATTCTTCCCCAAACTATCACTCAGGCTCATGCTGCATGGGAGAGCTTCACTTGCAGACTCGGGTGGAACTGCTACAGTGCAGACTGGATTATTTTCGTCCCGCCTGTGATATAACTTTAGCATGTTGATGTGACAAAGTTGCTTGTTCTTTCTACGATCTGGTGTGGCGATGACATAGTTGACATCACTGAGTTTCTTCTCCACGAAATAAGGACCACTAAACTTGGCTTGAAGAGGTTGCCCATGAACCGGTAGCAGAATCAAAACCTGATCTCCTGGCTGAAAGTGGCGTAACCTGGACTTCTTATCACACCAAGTCTTCATCTTCTCCTGAGCAGCTCCTAAATTCTCTCTCGCCAGCTGTAAAGCAGTGGACAGTCGTTCTTTGAACTTCATCACATACTCCAGCAGGTTGACGTCATCTTCCTCCGACAGCCAGCATTCCTTGAGTAACTTAAGGGGTCCTCTTACTTCATGGCCAAACAGTAGTTCAAAAGGTGAGAAGCCCAGTGATTCATTTGGAGATTCTCTTGCGGCAAATACAACAAATGGAAGACCTTTATCCCAGTCTTTCTGATGTTCCAAACAGTATTTCTTGAGCATCGATTTGAGTGTTTGATGATATATCTCCAACGCTCCTTGAGTCTGGGGATGGTAAGCTGAAGACGTGATCTGGGTGATGCCCAACTCTTTCAGAGACTGCTTCAAAACATTTGACATGAAATTACTTCCCCGGTCTGACTGTACCTCCTTGGGCAGACCAAACTTTGTGAAGAACTTTAGCATTTCCTTAACCACGTTCTTTGCTGAGATATTTCTAAGTGGAATGGCTTCAGGATAACGAGTAGCCATATCAATCAGGGTCAACACATAAGAAAATCCTGAAGAAGTCTTAGGAAGAGGGCCCACAATATCCACCAACACACGGGTGAAAGGCGCCTCAAAAGGAGGAATGTGAACTAGAGGTGCAACCTTTTCGGTCTGATTACACTTCCCCACAACTTGACAGGTGTGACAAGACTTACAATACCAGGAAACATCCCTGAAGATACCTGGCCAGTAGAAGTGTTTCAAAATGCGTGCCACAATCTTCCTTACTCCAAGGTGTCCTGCCAAACTGGAATCATGAGCCACTCTAATGATATCCTGCCTACAAACACGAGAGATGACAACTTGATGTACAACCTCCCATTCACAGTCGGCTGATACTGTTGGGGGTCTCCACTTCCTCGTAAGTACTCCTGACTTTATATAATAACAAGTAGAAGCACCAGCTGACTCTTCCTCACTGCAGGCAGAGTTACCTAGACCTTTCAACTCAGGGTCAGCAACCTGCAACTCAACCAACTCTTGACGAGACAAATTATCAACACTACGGGGTACTGCCTCATCTTGTGAGTGGTCCAAATTAGCAAGAAAAGTGTCAGCTAGGATAACATCATCATCATCATTATCCTCTAAATCACCAGTAACTTTAGACTTAGCCCTAGTGACAGCACATGCAGGGAACACATCAGGGACATCACAATCCTGGGACGCAGCCACTGGCTCACTAGACAACTGAGGAGCTGGACACACTTGACTTCCACCAATATCATTTCCAAGTAAGAAAGTTACACCTGACATGTGGGAGTGTCTCAACCAACCCAACCATGACGGAACCATTAACAAAACCAGACTCTAAATTCACTCTGCACAGAGGGACAGAGAAGTAATTATTCCCTACACCTTGTAAGATTACAGTTTCATCAGAGGAATTAACATTAGAGCCTAGAACACTGGTCAGCATAAGGGATTGGCAAACACCTGTATCACGATATATTTTAACTGATTTCCTGTCATTACTGTCCAGAGGACTGACAAAACCATCAGACAGGAAATTAGCACATGAACTCTTGAGAGTGTCACCCACGTTACTGCTCAAAAGAGGAGCTCCATCATGAGAATTTAAGTTACCCCTCAAAGCAGGTTCAGTTAACTCAGTTGAAGAAATCTGGGAACTCTCAAGGGTGGACACTAGACCAATTGACTGAATATTTAAAGACTCCTTTTTGTTCACATCATGCTGTCTCCTGAAACATTTCTCCGTAGTATGACCAAGTTTACTACAATAAGTATATTTACTTTTCTGAAATCTAGAGGTGAAGCTGGTATTTACTTCCTGAGAAACATCATCTTTATTCTCTTTCCTGTTACCTGTACTCTGAGTAGAGGCAACGTACTTACTCTCAGCTTTCCCTTTTTCTTTAGAATATCTCTTGTGAGTGAGAACATATTCATCAGCTAAAACTGCAGCATCAGACAAATTATCTATTCTTTTCTCATCAAGATATAGGCTTACATCTTTATAAATACACCTTTTAAAGTCCTCCAGCAAAATCATCTGCTTAAATTTGTCAAAATCAGAATCCACATTCTTAGAATTTAATCACTGCTCTAACAGATCTTCTTTGATTTTTGCATACTCAACATGGGATTGCTTATCTTGCTTATAAGTTGTCCTAAATTTTACTCTATAAGCTTCAGGAACAAGCTCATACGCCTTAAGAATCAAGCTCTTAACTACATCATAATTATCAGATTGATCCTGAGGCAAAGATGCATAAGTTACTTGAGCTTTACCGGTGAGAACAGTTTGAAGGAGTACTGGCCAATACTTTTTGGGCCAATTAAAACCTGTAGCTACCCTCTCAAACAACTGAAAATACTTTGTTAAATCAGATTCATTAAAAGGAGGGACAAGTTTAACATTTTTAGCCACATCAAAATCATCAGAGCTAGATGATCCAGTTCCACCTTGTTTCATGCGATACTCATGGTCTGCCTGAATCCTAGCAATTTCAACTTGTGCCTCAGCCTCCTTAGCACGAGCCTGAAACTCCGCCTCCTTAGCCTGAGACTCCGCCTCCATAGCACGAGCCTCCTGCAGGGCTAGCTGTAACTTAGCTAATTCAATCTGCGTTTGCTCATTTGGAGGAGTTACATTAAACAAACTTTTATTAATCATGCCAACAATTTGATCTTTAGAATGATGAGAGTGAACTGCAATTCCCAATTGTTGAGCAACAAGCTTAAGTTCATTCTTTGTTCTGTTTTCTACATCACACACTGTTTGCACATTTGACAAAAAATCTTTGGCTTCATCAAGTGTAGTAATAGTAGACATCATGAATAAGTAACAGTCACAAAATATCAAGCAATATCCTTATGATAATATCCTGAATATCCTGATGAGAGGTCGCCAAATTTATGTTACGGAACAGAGAAAACTGTCCCACAAAGTTCCAGGTTCAAACCAAAAGAGTTAGATAAAATTACAAGTTAAAGTTTAATGCTCAAACTAACAACAAAACATTCAGGACTCATAAGGATAATGTAATGGCAAAAAACAGGTTAAATATATGGTTAACTGCAATAGCCTCTATTAACACGAAATTAGCAAAAGTAAATTTACCTAAGTCAGCCCTGATAAAATGAAAATACACTGGGTAATGCTCAGTTAATGCAAGATAAATTATTACAGATACAAATTATTATGAACAATGGCTAACAATATGAACCCTACATGAATTACAAAAACCTTACTAGGCCTAAGAATTAACCTTATGCTGCACAGTACAAGAAAAAATGCAACAACAGCTATACTCAAATTACACACAGCTGCTAGATGGTTGGAGACTTCCTGAGCACTCACAATAACTGTACAGGGGAGGACAGAGATGTGAACAAAATGAGGAGTAGATCTAAGTGGCAATAATGTAGAGACTGAGCTCATTATATAGAGGCCGGCAGAGCTTGATACAACTTGTAAGAAGGACGCGCAAATGAAGCCATGGGGACAAAGAGTTGACAGTCCTGCTCTGAACAACAGAAAGAACTACTTACTCTACTATAACAGTAGAAGGGGGGACTGAGGTAGAATACGCTCGTGATCAAACATGCAGCATACTGTACGTTAAAATTACACAAAGGATGAAGAAATCATAGGCTATGTAACACCTCCCCACAAAGAAAAAGAAATTTACAAAGGAAATTTCTTATTACTCTAAAACAATCTGTCTAAAGTCTAGATAAGCAATCTGCAGTAACATTTTCTTTCCCCTTGACATGTTGTATGTCTAATGAATACTCCTGAAGAAGTAGACTCCATCTTGTCAATCTCTGATTTTTATCTTTAAACTTACTAAGGAATTTCAGTGGGTTATGATCGGTATAAATGACAATGGGGTCAAAACCAGAACACAAATAAAATGAAAAATGCTGTAAACCCAAAATCAAGGCCAAAAACTCTTTCTCAATAGTTGAGTAGTTCTTTTGAGGTGGAGTGAACTTCTTACTGTAATAAGATACAGGGTGTTCAATACCCTGATCATCCTCTTGCAGCAAAACAGCCCCAGCTCCTGTATCACTTGCATCAACAGCCATCTTAAAAGGCTTAGCAAAATATGGAGTAGCGAGCACTGGCTGACTTAATAGGATAGCTTTAAGCTTGCTGAAAGAGGATTCACAGTTATCGGTCCAGACAAATTTAACTTCCTTTTTCAGTAGGTCTGTAAGTGGTGATACAAGAATTGAAAAGTTAAGAACAAATCTCCTGTAATAACCTACCATTCCCAAAAATCTTTGTAGCTCTTTCCTACTTTTAGGTCTGGGAAGATCACTTATAACCTGAACCTTAGCTGCTGGTGGTGCAACATGTCCATCACCAATTACGTACCCAAGGTACTGAACTTTAGCTTGACCAAACTCACACTTTGATAAATTAGCTACAAGATTAGCCTGAACTAAACGGTCAAGAAATTTGCTGACATGGCATAGGTGATCTTTCCAGTTGTCACTGAAGATTAATACATCATCAATATAAACAACACACCCTGCCAAACCCTCTGTTACAACACTCATGAGCTTCTGAAAAGTGGCTGGTGCATTCTTCATACCATATGGCATTACGGAACATGCAAAAGTCTTTCCTAGTGTTACAAAACATGAGATCTCCCTAGCACGTTCAGTCATAGGTACTTGCCAGTATCCCTTTAACAAATCAAACTTACTTATGTACCTAGCCTTTCCGATCTTGTCTATGCAATCTTCCACACGAGGGAGAGGGTAAGTGTCTGTTTTGGTTATCTGATTAACACGTATGTAGTCAATGCAAAGCCGCTGTGACCCACCTGGCTTAGGGACTAGAGTGACAGAAGAACTCCAATCGCTCTGACAGGGCTCAATCATCTTGTGGTCCAACAGGTAGCCAAGCTCCATCACAGGCGGGACGAAAATAATCCAGTCTGCACTGTAGGAGTTCCACCCGAGTCTGCAAGTGAAGCTCTCCCATGCAGCATGAGCCTGAGTGATAGTTTGGGGAAGAATCCTGATATCATGAATGATCTCCAGACTAAGCTTTCTCATCTACCTCCCGAGGAAAGGCAGGAGTTTTCGGCATTACTGCAGGAGTACCCGCGAGTGTTCCGTGTTACTCCAGGAAGAACCACTGTGTTGATCCATGATGTCGATGTTGGAGACGCAAAGCCAATTAAATTGCCTCCTTACCGTGTGAACCCAGTGAAAGTTCCTCTCATCCAGAAGGAGCTTGGCTACCTGTTGGACCACAAGATGATTGAGCCCTGTCAGAGCGAGTGGAGTTCTCCTGTCACTCTAGTCCCTAAGCCAGGTGGGTCACAGCGGCTTTGCATTGACTACAGACGTGTTAATCAGATAACCAAAACAGACACTTACCCTCTCCCTCGTGTGGAAGATTGCATAGACAAGATCGGAAAGGCTAGGTACATAAGTAAGTTTGATTTGTTAAAGGGATACTGGCAAGTACCTATGACTGAACGTGCTAGGGAGATCTCATGTTTTGTAACACTAGGAAAGACTTTTGCATGTTCCGTAATGCCATATGGTATGAAGAATGCACCAGCCACTTTTCAGAAGCTCATGAATGTTGTAACAGAGGGTTTGGCAGGGTGTGTTGTTTATATTGATGATGTATTAATCTTCAGTGACAACTGGAAAGATCACCTATGCCATGTCAGCAAATTTCTTGACCGTTTAGTTCAGGCTAATCTTGTAGCTAATTTATCAAAGTGTGAGTTTGGTCAAGCTAAAGTTCAGTACCTTGGGTACGTAATTGGTGATGGTCATGTTGCTCCACCAGCAGCTAAGGTTCAGGTTATAAGTGATCTTCCCAGACCTAAAAGTAGGAAAGAGCTACAAAGATTTTTGGGAATGGTAGGTTATTACAGGAGATTTGTTCTTAACTTTTCAATTCTTGTATCACCACTTACAGACCTACTGAAAAAGGGAGTTAAATTTGTCTGGACCGATAACTGTGAATCCTCTTTCAGCAAGCTTAAGGCTATCCTATTAAGTCAGCCAGTGCTTGCTACCCCAAACTTTGCTAAGCCATTTAAGATGGCTGTTGATGCAAGTGATACAGGAGCTGGGGCTGTTTTGTTGCAAGAGGATGATCAGGGTCTTGAACACCCTGTATCTTATTACAGTAAGAAGTTCACTCCACCTCAAAAGAACTACTCAACTATTGAGAAAGAGCTTTTGGCCTAGATTTTGGGTTTACAGCATTTTTCATTTTATTTGTGTTCTGGTTTTGACCCCATAGTCATTTATACCGATCATAACCCACTGAAATTCCTTAGTAAGTTTAAAGATAAAAATCAGAGATTGACAAGATGGAGTCTACTTCTTCAGGAGTATTCATTAGACATTCAATATGTCAAGGGGAAAGAAAATGTTACTGCAGATTGCTTGTCTAGACTTTAGACAGATTGTTTTACAGTAATACGAAATTTCCTTTCCAAATTTCTTTTTCTTTTTGGGGAGGTGTTACATAGTCTATCATTTCATCATCCTTTGTGTAATTTTAAAGTACTGTATGCTGCATGTTTGATCACGAGCGTGTTCTACATCAGTCCCCCCTTCTACTGTTATAGTAGAGTAAGTAGTTCCTTCTGTTGTTCAGAGCAGGACTGTCAACTCTTTGTCCCCATGGCTTCATTTGCGCGTCCTTCTTACAAGTTGTATCAAGCTCTGCCGGCCTTTATATAATGAGCTCAGTCTCTACATTATTGCCTCTTTGATCTACTCCTCATTTTGTTCACATCTCTGTCCCCCCCTGTATAGTTATTGTGAGTGCTCAGGAAGTCTCCAACCATCTAGCAGCTGTGTGTAATTTGAGTATAGCTGTTGTTGCATTTTTTCTTGTACTGTGCAGCATAAGGTTAATTCTTAGGCCTAGTAAGGTTTTTGTAATTCATGTAGGGTTCATATTGTTAGCCATTGTTCATAATAGTTTGTATCTGTAATAATTTATCTTGCATTAACTGAGCATTACCCAGTATATTTTCATTTTATCAGGGCTGGCTTAGGTAAATTTACTTTTGCTAATTTCGTGTTAATAGAGGCTATTGCAGTTAACCATATATTTAACCTGTTTTTTGCCATTACATTATCCTTATGAGTCCTGAATGTTTTGTTGTTAGTTTGAGCATTAAACTTTAACTTGTAATTTTATCTAACTCTTTTGGTTTGAACCTGGAACTTTGCGGGACAGTTTTCTCTGTTCCGTAACATAAATTTGGCGACCTCTCATCAGGATATTCAGGATATTATCTTAAGGATATTGCTTGATATTTTGTGACTGTTACCTGTTCATGATGTCTACTATTACTACACTTGATGAAGCCAAAGATTTTTTGTCAAATGTGCAAACAGTGTGTGATGTAGAAAACAGAACAAAGAATGAACTTAAGCTTGTTGCTCAACAATTGGGAATTGCAGTTCACTCTCATCATTCTAAAGATCAAATTGTTGGCATGATTAATAAAAGCTTGTTTAATGTAACTCCTCCAAATGAGCAAACGCAGATTGAATTAGCTAAGTTACAGCTAGCCCTGCAGAAGGCTCGTGCTATGGAGGCGGAGTCTCAGGCTAAGGAGGCGGAGTTTCAGGCTCGTGCTAAGGAGGCTGAGGCACAAGTTGAAATTGCTAGGATTCAGGCAGACCATGAGTATCGCATGAAACAAGGTGGAACTGGATCATCTAGCTCTGATGATTTTGATGTGGCTAAAAATGTTAAACTTGTCCCTCCTTTTAATGAATCTGATTTAACAAAGTATTTTCAGTTGTTTGAGAGGGTAGCTACAGGTTTTAATTGGCCCAAAAAGTATTGGCCAGTACTCCTTCAAACTGTTCTCACCGGTAAAGCTCAAGTAACTTATGCATCTTTGCCTCAGGATCAATCTGATAATTATGATGTAGTTAAGAGCTTGATTCTTAAGGCCTATGAGCTTGTTCCTGAAGCTTATAGAGTAAAATTTAGGACAACTTATAAGCAAGATAAGCAATCCCATGTTGAGTATGCAAAAATCAAAGAAGATCTGTTAGAGCAGTGGGTAAATTCTAAGAAAGTGGATTCTGATTTTGACAAATTTAAGCAGATGATTTTGCTGGAGGACGTTAAAAGGTGTATTTATAAAGATGTAAGCCTATCTTGATGAGAAAAGAATAGATAATTTGTCTGATGCTGCAGTTTTAGCTGATGAATATGTTCTCAGTCACAAGAGATATTCTAAAGAAAAAGGGAAAGCTGAGAGTAAGTACATTGCCTCTACTCAGAGTACAGGTACCAGGAAAGAGAATAAAGATGATGTTTCTCAGGAAGTAAATACCAGCTTCACCTCTAGATTTCAGAAAAGTAAATGTACTTATTGTAGTAAGCTTGGTCATACTACGGAGAAATGTTTCAGGAGACAGCATGATGTGAACAAAAAGGAGTCTTTAAATATTCAGTCAATTGGTCTAGTGTCCACCCTTGAGAGTTCCCAGATTTCTTTAACTGAGTTAACTGAACCTGCTTTGAGGGGTAACTTAAATTCTCATGATGGAGCTCCTCTTTTGAGCAGTAACGTGGGTGACACTCTCAAGAGTTCATGTGCTAATTTCCTGTCTGATGGCTTTGTCAGTCCTCTGGACAGTAATGACAGGAAATCAGTTAAAATATATCGTGATACAGGTGTTTGCCAATCCCTTATGCTGACCAGTGTTCTAGGCTCTAATGTTAATTCCTCTGATGAAACTGTAATCTTACAAGGTGTAGGGAATAATTACTTCTCTGTCCCTCTGTGCAGAGTGAATTTAGAGTCTGGTTTTGTTAATGGTTCCGTCATGGTTGGGTTGGTTGAGACACTCCCACATGTCAGGTGTAACTTTCTTACTTGGAAATGATATTGGTGGAAGTCAAGTGTGTCCAGCTCCTCAGTTGTCTAGTGAGCCAGTGGCTGCGTCCCAGGATTGTGATGTCCCTGATGTGTTCCCTGCATGTGCTGTCACTAGGGCTAAGTCTAAAGTTACTGGTGATTTAGAGGATAATGATGATGATGATGTTATCCTAGCTGACACTTTTCTTGCTAATTTGGACCACTCACCAGATGAGGCAGTACCCCGTAGTGTTGATAATTTGTCTCGTCAAGAGTTGTTTGAGTTGCAGGTTGCTGACCCTGAGTTGAAAGGTCTAGCTAACTCTGCTTGCAGTGAGGAAGAGTCAGCTGGTGCTTCTACTTGTTATTATATAAAGTCAGGAGTAGTTACGAGGAAGTGGAGACCCCCAACAGTATCAGCCGACTGTGAATGGGAGGTTGTACATCAAGTTGTCATCCCTCGTGTTTGTAGGCAGGATATCATTAGAGTGGCTCACGATTCCAGTTTGGCAGGACACCTTGGAGTGAGGAAGACTGTGGCACGCATTTTGAAACACTTCTACTGGCCAGGTATCTTCAGGGATGTTTCCTGGTATTGTAAGTCTTGTCACACCTGTCAAGTTGTGGGGAAGTGTAATCAGACCGAAAAGGTTGCACCTCTAGTTCCCATTCCTCCTTTTGAGGCGACTTTCACCCATGTGTTGGTGGATATTGTGGGCCCTCTTCCTAAGACTTCTTCAGGATTTTCTTATGTGTTGACCCTGACTGATATGGCTACTCGTTATCCTGAAGCCATTCCACTTAGAAATATCTCAGCAAAGAACGTGGTTAAGGAAATGCTAGGGTTCTTCACAAAGTTTGGTCTGCCCAAGGAGGTACAGTCAGACCGGGGAAGTAATTTCATGTCAAATGTTTTCAAGCAGTCTCTGAAAGAGTTGGGCATCACCCAGATCACGTCTTCAGCTTACCATCCCCAGACTCAAAGAGCGTTGGAGAGATATCATCAAACACTCAAATCGATGCTCAAGAAATACTGTTTGGAACATCAGAAAGACTGGGATAAAAGTCTTCCATTTGTTGTATTTGCCGCAAGAGAATCTCCAAATGAATCACTGGGCTTCTCACCTTTTGAACTACTGTTTGGCCATGAAGTAAGAGGACCCCTTAAGTTACTCAAGGAATGCTGGCTGTCGGAGGAAGATGATGTCAACCTGCTGGAGTATGTGATGAAGTTCAAAGAACGGCTGTCCACTGCTTTACAGCTGGCGAGAGAGAATTTAGGAGCTGCTCAGGAGAAGATGAAGACTTGGAATGATAAGAAGTCCAGGTTACGCCACTTTCAGCCAGGAGATCAGGTTTTGATTCTGCTACCGGTTCATGGGCAACCTCTTCAAGCCAAGTTTAGTGGTCCTTATTTCGTGGAGAAGAAACTCAGTGATGTCAACTATGTCATCGCCACACCAGATCGTAGAAAGAACAAGCAACTTTGTCACATCAACATGCTAAAGCTATATCACAGGCGGGACGAAAATAATCCAGTCTGCACTGTAGCTGTTTCACCCGAGACTGCAAGTGGAGCTCTCCCATGCAGCATGAGCCTGAGTGATAGTTTGGGGAAGAATCCTGATATCATGAATGATCTCCAGACTAAGTTTTCTCATCTACCTCCCGAGGAAAGGCAGGAGTTTTCGGCATTACTGCAGGAGTACCCGCAAGTGTTCCGTGCCACTCCAGGAAGAACCACTGTGTTGATGCATGATGTCGATGTTGGAGACGCAAAGCCAATTAAATTGCCTCCTTACCGTGTGAACCCAGTGAAAGTTCCTCTCATCCAGAAGGAGCTTGGCTACCTGTTGGACCACAAGATGATTGAGCCCTGTCAGAGCGAGTGGAGTTCTCCTGTCACTCTAGTCCCTAAGCCAGGTGGGTCACAGCGGCTTTGCATTGACTACAGACGTGTTAATCAGATAACCAAAACAGACACTTACCCTCTCCCTCGTGTGGAAGATTGCATAGACAAGATCGGAAAGGCTAGGTACATAAGTAAGTTTGATTTGTTAAAGGGATACTGGCAAGTACCTATGACTGAACGTGCTAGGGAGATCTCATGTTTTGTAACACTAGGAAAGACTTTTGCATGTTCCGTAATGCCATATGGTATGAAGAATGCACCAGCCACTTTTCAGAAGCTCATGAATGTTGTAACAGAGGGTTTGGCAGGGTGTGTTGTTTATATTGATGATGTATTAATCTTCAGTGACAACTGGAAAGATCACCTATGCCATGTCAGCAAATTTCTTGACCGTTTAGTTCAGGCTAATCTTGTAGCTAATTTATCAAAGTGTGAGTTTGGTCAAGCTAAAGTTCAGTACCTTGGGTACGTAATTGGTGATGGACATGTTGCACCACCAGCAGCTAAGGTTCAGGTTATAAGTGATCTTTCCAGACCTAAAAGTAGGAAAGAGCTACAAAGATTTTTGGGAACGGTAGGTTATTACAGGAGATTTGTTCTTAACTTTTCAATTCTTTTATCACCACTTACAGACCTACTGAAAAAGGGAGTTAAATTTGTCTGAACCGATAACTGTGAATCCTCTTTCAGCAAGCTTAAAGCTATCCTATTAAGTCAGCCAGTGTTCGCTACTCCAAATTTTGCTAAGCCTTTTAAGATGGCTGTTGATGCAAGTGATACAGGAGCTGGGGCTGTTTTGCTGCAAGAGGATGATCAGGGTATTGAACACCCTGTATCTTATTACAGTAAGAAGTTCACTCCACCTCAAAAGAACTACTCAACTATTGAGAAAGAGCTTTTGGCCTTGATTTTGGGTTTACAGCATTTTTCATTTTATTTGTGTTCTGGTTTTGACCCCATAGTCATTTATACCGATCATAACCCACTGAAATTCCTTAGTAAGTTTAAAGATAAAAATCAGAGATTGACAAGATGGAGTCTACTTCTTCAGGAGTATTCATTAGACATACAACATGTCAAGGGGAAAGAAAATGTTACTGAAGATTGCTTATCTAGACTTTAGACAGATTGTTTTACAGTAATATGAAATTTACTTTGTAAATTTCTTTTTCTTTGTGGGGAGGTGTTACATAGCCTATGATTTCTTCAACCTTTGTGTAATTTTAACGTACAGTATGCTGCATGTTTGATCACGAGCGTGTTCTACCTCAGTCCCCCCTTCTACTGTTATTGTAGAGTAAGTAGTTCTTTCTGTTGTTCAGAGCAGGACTGTCAACTCTTTGTCCCCATGGCTTCATTTGCGCGTCCTTCTTACAAGTTGTATCAAGCTCTGCCGGCCTCTATATAATGAGCTCAGTCTCTACATTATTGCCACTTAGATCTACTCCTCATTTTGTTCACATCTCTGTCCTCCCCTGTACAGTTATTGTGAGTGCTCAGGAAGTCTCCAACCATCTAGCAACTGTGTGTAATTTGAGTATAGCTGTTGTTGCATTTTTTCTTGTACTGTGCAGCATAAGGTTAATTCTTAGGCCTAGTAAGGTTTTTGTAATTCATGTAGGGTTCATATTGTTAGCCATTGTTCATAATAGTTTGGATCTGTAATGATTTATCTTGCATTAACTGAGCATTACCCAGTGTATTTTCATTTTATCAGGGCTGACTTAGGTAAATTTACTTTTGCTAATTTCGTGTTAATAGAGGCTATTGCAGTTAACCATATATTTAACCTGTTTTTTGCCATTACATTATCCTTATGAGTCCTGAATGTTTTGTTGTTAGTTTGAGCATTAAACTTTAACTTGTAATTTTATCTAACTCTTTTGGTTTGAACCTGGAACTTTGCGGGACAGTTTTCTCTGTTCCGTAACATAAATTTGGCGACCTCTCATCAGGATATTCAGGATATTATCATAAGGATATTGCTTGATATTTTGTGACTGTTACCTGTTCATGATGTCTACTATTACTACACTTGATGAAGCCAAAGATTTTTTGTCAAATGTGCAAACAGTGTGTGATGTAGAAAACAGAACAAAGAATGAACTTAAGCTTGTTGCTCAACAATTGGGAATTGCAGTTCACTCTCATCATTCTAAAGATCAAATTGTTGGCATGATTAATAAAAGCTTGTTTAATGTAACTCCTCCAAATGAGCAAACGCAGATTGAATTAGATAAGTTACAGCTAGCCCTGCAAGAGGCTCGTGCTATGGAGGCGGAGTCTCAGGCTAAGGAGGCGGAGTTTCAGGCTCGTGCTAAGGAGGCTGAGGCACAAGTTGAAATTGCTAGGATTCAGGCAGACCATGAGTATCGCATGAAACAAGGTGGAACTGGATCATCTAGCTCTGATGATTTTGATGTGGCTAAAAATGTTAAACTTGTCCCTCCTTTAATGAATCTGATTTAACAAAGTATTTTCTGTTGTTTGAGAGGGTAGCTACAGGTTTTAATTGGCCCAAAAAGTATTGGCCAGTACTCCTTCAAACTGTTCTCACCGGTAAAGCTCAAGTAACTTATGCATCTTTGCCTCAGGATCAATCTGATAATTATGATGTAGTTAAGAGCTTGATTCTTAAGGCCTATGAGCTTGTTCCTGAAGCTTATAGAGTAAAATTTAGGACAACTTATAAGCAAGATAAGCAATCCCATGTTGAGTATGCAAAAATCAAAGAAGATCTGTTAGAGCAGTGGTTAAATTCTAAGAATGTGGATTCTGATTTTGACAAATTTAAGCAGATGATTTTGCTGGAGGACTTTAAAAGGTGTATTTATAAAGATGTAAGCCTATATCTTGATGAGAAAAGAATAGATAATTTGTCTGATGCTGCAGTTTTAGCTGATGAATATGTTCTCACTCACAAGAGATATTCTAAAGAAAAAGGGAAAGCTGAGAGTAAGTACGTTGCCTCTACTCAGAGTACAGGTAACAGGAAAGAGAATAAAGATGATGTTTCTCAGGAAGTAAATACCAGCTTCACCTCTAGATTTCAGAAAAGTAAATGTACTTATTGTAGTAAGCTTGGTCATACTACGGAGAAATGTTTCAGGAGACAGCATGATGTGAACAAAAAGGAGTCTTTAAATATTCAGTCAATTGGTCTAGTTTCCACCCTTGAGAGATCCCAGATTTCTTTAACTGAGTTAACTGAACCTGCTTTGAGGGGTAACTTAAATTCTCATGATGGAGCTCCTCTTTTGAGCAGTAACGTGGGTGACACTCTCAAGAGTTCATGTGCTAATTTCCTGTCTGATGGTTTTGTCAGTCCTCTGGACAGTAATGACAGGAAATCAGTTAAAATATATCGTGATACAGGTGTTTGCCAATCCCTTATGCTGACCAGTGTTCTAGGCTCTAATGTTAATTCCTCTGATGAAACTGTAATCTTACAAGGTGTAGGGAATAATTACTTCTCTGTCCCTCTGTGCAGAGTGAATTTAGAGTCTGGTTTTGTTAATGGTTCCGTCATGGTTGGGTTGGTTGAGACACTCCCACATGTCAGGTGTAACTTTCTTACTTGGAAATGATATTGGTGGAAGTCAAGTGTGTCCAGCTCCTCAGTTGTCTAGTGAGCCAGTGGCTGCGTCCCAGGATTGTGATGTCCCTGATGTGTTCCCTGCATGTGCTGTCACTAGGGCTAAGTCTAAAGTTACTGGTGATTTAGAGGATAATGATGATGATGATGTTATCCTAGCTGACACTTTTCTTGCTAATTTGGACCACTCACCAGATGAGGCAGTAACCAATAGTTTTGATAATTTGTCTCGTCAAGAGTTGGTTGAGTTGCAGGTTGCTGACCCTGAGTTGAAAGGTCTAGCTAACTCTGCTTGCAGTGAGGAAGAGTCAGCTGGTGCTTCTACTTGTTATTATATAAAGTCAGGAGTAGTTACGAGGAAGTGGAGACCCCCAACATTATCAGCCGACTGTGAATGGGAGGTTGTACATCAAGTTGTCATCCCTCGTGTTTGTAGGCAGGATATCATTAGAGTGGCTCACGATTCCAGTTTGGCAGGACACCTTGGAGTGAGGAAGACTGTGGCACGCATTTTGAAACACTTCTACTGGCCAGGTATCTTCAGGGATGTTTCCTGGTATTGTAAGTCTTGTCACACCTGTCAAGTTGTGGGGAAGTGTAATCAGACCGAAAAGGTTGCACCTCTAGTTCCCATTCCTCCTTTTGAGGCGACTTTCACCCGTGTGTTGGTGGATATTGTGGGCCCTCTTCCTAAGACTTCTTCAGGATTTTCTTATGTGTTGACCCTGACTGATATGGCTACTCGTTATCCTGAAGCCATTCCACTTAGAAATATCTCAGCAAAGAACGTGGTTAAGGAAATGCGGTTCTTCACAAAGTTTGGTCTGCCCAAGGAGGTACAGTCAGACTGGGGAAGTAATTTCATGTCAAATGTTTTCAAGCAGTCTCTGAAAGAGTTAGGCATCACCCAGATCACGTCTTCAGCTTACCATCCCCAGACTCAAAGAGCGTTGGAGAGATATCATCAAACACTCAAATCGATGCTCAAGAAATACTGTTTGGAACATCAGAAAGACTGGGATAAAGGTCTTCCATTTGTTGTATTTGCCGCAGGAGAATCTCCAAATGAATCACTGGGCTTCTCACCTTTTGAACTACTGTTTGGCCATGAAGTAAGAGGACCCCTTAAGTTACTCAAGGAATGCTGGCTGTCGGAGGAAGATGACGTCAACCTGCTGGAGTATGTGATGAAGTTCAAAGAACGGCTGTCCACTGCTTTACAGCTGGCGAGAGAGAATTTAGGAGCTGCTCAGGAGAAGATGAAGACTTGGTATGATAAGAAGTCCAGGTTACGCCACTTTCAGCCAGGAGATCAGGTTTTGATTCTGCTACCGGTTCATGGGCAACCTCTTCAAGCCAAGTTTAGTGGTCCTTATTTCGTGGAGAAGAAACTCAGTGATGTCAACTATGTCATCGCCACACCAGATCGTAGAAAGAACAAGCAACTTTGTCACATCAACATGCTAAAGTTATATCACAGGCGGGACGAAAATAATCCAGTCTGCACTGTAGCTGTTCCACCCGAGTCTGCAAGTGAAGCTCTCCCATGCAGCATTAGCCTGAGTGATAGTTTGGGGAAGAATCCTGATATCATGAATGATCTCCAGACTAAGCTTTCTCATCTACCTCCCGAGG
Source organism: Coenobita brevimanus (assembly GCF_032717465.1). Taxonomy (NCBI): domain Eukaryota; kingdom Metazoa; phylum Arthropoda; class Malacostraca; order Decapoda; family Coenobitidae; genus Coenobita; species Coenobita brevimanus. The sequence continues at coordinate 11,029,633 of NC_137002.1, read as the reverse complement.
AAAGGCAGGAGTTTTCGGCATTACTGCAGGAGTACCCACAAGTGTTCCGTGCCACTCCAGGAAGAACCACTGTGTTGATGCATGATGTCGATGTTGGAGACGCAAAGCCAATTAAATTGCCTCCTTACCGTGTGAACCCAGTGAAAGTTCCTCTCATCCAGAAGGAGCTTGGCTACCTGTTGGACCACAAGATGATTGAGCCCTGTCAGAGCGAGTGAAGTTCTCCTGTCACTCTAGTCCCTAAGCCAGGTGGGTCACAGCGGCTTTGCATTGACTACAGACGTGTTAATCAGATAACCAAAACAGACACTTACCCTCTCCCTCGTGTGGAAGATTGCATAGACAAGATCGGAAAGGCTAGGTACATAAGTAAGTTTGATTTGTTAAAGGGATACTGGCAAGTACCTATGACTGAACGTGCTAGGGAGATCTCATGTTTTGTAACACTAGGAAAGACTTTTGCATGTTCTGTAATGCCATATGGTACGAAGAATGCACCAGCCACTTTTCAGAAGCTCATGAATGTTGTAACAGAGGGTTTGGCAGGGTGTGTTGTTTATATTGATGATGTATTAATCTTCAGTGACAACTGGAAAGATCACCTATGCCATGTCAGCAAATTTCTTGACCGTTTAGTTCAGGCTAATCTTGTAGCTAATTTATCAAAGTGTGAGTTTGGTCAAGCTAAAGTTCAGTACCTTGGGTACGTAATTGGTGATGGACATGTTGCACCACCAGCAGCTAAGGTTCAGGTTATAAGTGATCTTCCTAGACCTAGAAGTAGGAAAGAGCTACAAAGATTTTTGGGAATGGTAGGTTATTACAGGAGATTTGTTCTTAACTTTTCAATTCTTGTATCACCACTTACAGACCTACTGAAAAAGGGAGTTAAATTTGTCTGGACCGATAACTGTGAATCCTCTTTCAGCAAGCTTAAGGCTATCCTATTAAGTCAGCCAGTGCTCGCTACCCCAAATTTTGCTAAGCCTTTTAAGATGGCTGTTGATGCAAGTGATACAGGAGCTGGGGCTATTTTGCTGCAAGAGGATGATCAGGGTATTGAACACCCTGTATCTTATTACAGTAAGAAGTTCACTCCACCTCAGAAGAACTACTCAACTATTGAGAAAGAGCTTTTGGCCTTGATTTTGGGTTTACAGCATTTTTCATTTTATTTGTGTTCTGGTTTTGACCCCATAGTCATTTATACCGATCATAACCCACTGAAATTCCTTAGTAAGTTTAAAGATAAAAATCAGAGATTGACAAGATGGAGTCTACTTCTTCAGGAGTATTCATTAGACATACAACATGTCAAGGGGAAAGAAAATGTTACTGCAGATTGCTTATCTAGACTTTAGACAGATTGTTTTACAGTAATATGAAATTTCCTTTGCAAATTTCTTTTTCTTTGTGGGGAGGTGTTACATAGCCTATGATTTCATCATCCTTTGTATAATTTTAATGTACTGTATGCTGCATGTTTGATCACGAGCGTGTTGTACCTCAGTCCCCCCTTCTACTGTTATAGTAGAGTAAGTAGTTCTTTCTGTTGTTCAGAGCAGGACTGTCAACTCTTTGTCCCCATGGTTTCATTTGTGCGTCCTTCTTACAAGTTGTATCAAGCTCTGCCGGACTCTATATAATGAGCTCAGTCTCTACATTATTGCCACTTAGATCTACTCCTCATTTTGTTCACATCTTTGTCCTCCCCTGTACAGTTATTGTGAGTGCTCAGGAAGTCTCCAACCATCTAGCAGCTGTGTGTAATATGAGTATAGCTGTTGTTGCATTTTTTCTTGTACTGTGCAGCATAAGGTTAATTCTTAGGCCTAGTAAGGTTTTTGTAATTCATGTAGAGTTCATATTGTTAGCCATTGTTCATAATAGTTTGTATCTGTAATAATTTATCTTGCATTAACTGAGCATTACCCAGTGTATTTTCATTTTATCAGGGCTGGCTTAGGTAAATTTACTTTTGCTAATTTCGGTTTAACAGAGTCTATTGCAGTTAACCATATATTTAACCTGTTTTTTGCCATTACATTATCCTTATGAGTCCTGAATGTTTTGTTGTTAGTTTGAGCATTTAACTTTAACTTGTAATTTTATCTAACTCTTTTGTTTGTAACCTGGAACTTTGCGGGACAGTTTTCTCTGTTCCATAACATAAATTTGGCGACCTCTCATCAGGATATTCAGGATATTATCATAAGGATATTGCTTGATATTTTGTGACTGTTACCTGTTCATGATGTCTACTATTACTACACTTGATGAAGCCAAAGATTTTTGTCAAATGTGCAAACAGTGTGTGATGTAGAAAACAGAACAAAGAATGAACTTAAGCTTGTTGCTCAACAATTGGGAATTGCAGTTCACTCTCATCATTCTAAAGATCAAATTGTTGGCATGATTAATAAAAGCTTGTTTAATGTAACTCCTCCAAATGAGCAAACGCAGATTGAATTAGCTAAGTTACAGCTAGCCCTGCAGGAGGCTCGTGCTATGGAGGCGGAGTCTCAGGCTAAGGAGGCGGAGTTTCAGGCTCGTGCTAAGGAGGCTGAGGCACAAGTTGAAATTGCTAGGATTCAGGCAGACCATGAGTATCGCATGAAACAAGGTGGAACTGGATCATCTAGCTCTGATGATTTTGATGTGGCTAAAAATGTTAAACTTGTCCCTCCTTTTAATGAATCTGATTTAACAAAGTATTTTCATTTCTTTGAGAGGGTAGCTACAGGTTTTAATTGGCCCAAAAAGTATTGGCCAGTACTCCTTCAAACTGTTCTCACCGGTAAAGCTCAAGTAACTTATGCATCTTTGCCTCAGGATCAATCTGATAATTATGATGTAGTTAAGAGCTTGATTCTTAAGGCCTATGAGCTTGTTCCTGAAGCTTATAGAGTAAAATTTAGGACAACTTATAAGCAAGATAAGCAATCCCATGTTGAGTATGCAAAAATCAAAGAAGATCTGTTAGAGCAGTGGTTAAATTCTAAGAATGTGGATTCTGATTTTGACAAATTTAAGCAGATGATTTTGCTGGAGGACTTTAAAAGGTGTATTTATAAAGATGTAAGCCTATATCTTGATGAGAAAAGAATAGATAATTTGTCTGATGCTGCAGTTTTAGCTGATGAATATGTTCTCACTCACAAGAGATATTCTAAAGAAAAAGGGAAAGCTGAGAGTAAGTACGTTGCCTCTACTCAGAGTACAGGTAACAGGAAAGAGAATAAAGATGATGTTTCTCATCAAGTAAATACCAGCTTCACCTCTAGATTTCAGAAAAGTAAATATACTTATTGTAGTAAGCTTGGTCATACTACGGAGAAATGTTTCAGGAGACAGCGTGATGTGAACAAAAAGGAATCTTTAAATATTCAGTCAATTGGTCTAGTTTCCACCTTTGAGAGATCCCAGATTTCTTTAACTGAGTTAACTGAACCTGCTTTGAGGGGTAACTTAAATTCTCATGATGGAGCTCCTCTTTTGAGCAGTAACGTGGGAGACACTCTCAAGAGTTCATGTGCTAATTTCCTGTCTGATGGTTTCGTCAGTCCTCTGGACAGTAATGACAGGAAATCAGTTAAAATATATCGTGATACAGGTGTTTGCCAATCCCTTATGCTGACCAGTGTTTTAGCCTCAAATGTTAATTCCTCTGATGAAACTGTAATCTTACAAGGTGTAGGGAATAATTACTTCTCTGTCCCTCTGTGCAGAGTGATTTTAGAGTCTGGTTTTGTTAATGGTTCCGTCATGGTTGGGTTGGTTGAGACACTCCCACATGTCAGGTGTAACTTTCTTACTTGGAAATGATATTGGTGGAAGTCAAGTGTGTCCAGCTCCTCAGTTGTCTAGTGAGCCAGAGGCTGCGTCCCAGGATTGTGATGTCCCTGATGTGTTCCCTGCATGTGCTGTCACTAGGGCTAAGTCTAAAGTTACTGGTGATTTAGAGGATAATGATGATGATGATGTTATCCTAGCTGACACTTTTCTTGCTAATTTGGACCACTCACCAGATGAGGCAGTACCCCGTAGTGTTGATAATTTGTCTCGTCAAGAGTTGGTTGAGTTGCAGGTTGCTGACCCTGAGTTGAAAGGTCTAGCTAACTCTGCTTGCAGTGAGGAAGAGTCAGCTGGTGCTTCTACTTGTTATTATATAAAGTCAGGAGTACTTACGAGGAAGTGGAGACCCCCAACAGTATCAGCCGACTGTGAATGGGAGGTTGTACATCAAGTTGTCATCCCTCGTGTTTGTAGGCAGGATATCATTAGAGTGGCTCACGATTCCAGTTTGGCAGGACACCTTGGAGTGAGGAAGACTGTGGCAGGCATTTTGAAACACTTCTACTGGCCAGGTATCTTCAGGGATGTTTCCTGGTATTGTAAGTCTTGTCACACCTGTCAAGTTGTGGGGAAGTGTAATCAGACCGAAAAGGTTGCACCTCTAGTTCCCATTCCTCCTTTTGAGGCGACTTTCACCCGTGTGTTGGTGGATATTGTGGGCCCTCTTCCTAAGACTTCTTCAGGATTTTCTTATGTGTTGACCCTGACTGATATGGCTACTCGTTATCCTGAAGCCATTCCACTTAGAAATATCTCAGCAAAGAACGTGGTTAAGGAAATACTAGGGTTCTTCACAAAGTTTGGTCTGCCCAAGGAGGTACAGTCAGACCGGGGAAGTAATTTCATGTCAAATGTTTTCAAGCAGTCTCTGAAAGAGTTGGGCATCACCCAGATCACGTCTTCAGCTTACCATCCCCAGACTCAAAGAGCGTTGGAGAGATATCATCAAACACTCAAATCGATGCTCAAGAAATACTGTTTGGAACATCAGAAAGACTGGGATAAAGGTCTTCCATTTGTTGTATTTGCCGCAGGAGAATCTCCAAAAGAATCACTGGGCTTCTCACCTTTTGAACTACTGTTTGGCCATGAAGTAAGAGGACCCCTTAAGTTACTCAAGGAATGCTGGCTGTCGGAGGAAGATGACGTCAACCTGCTGGAGTATGTGATGAAGTTCAAAGAACGGCTGTCCACTGCTTTACAGCTGGCGAGAGAGAATTTAGGAGCTGCTCAGGAGAAGATGAAGACTTGGTATGATAAGAAGTCCAGGTTACGCCACTTTCAGCCAGGAGATCAGGTTTTGATTCTGCTACCGGTTCATGGGCAACCTCTTCAAGCCAAGTTTAGTGGTCCTTATTTCGTGGAGAAGAAATTCAGTGATGTCAACTATGTCATCGCCACACCAGATCGTAGAAAGAACAAGCAACTTTGTCACATCAACATGCTAAAGTTATATCACAGGCGGGACGAAAATAATCCAGTCTGCACTGTAGCTGTTCCACCCGAGTCTGCAAGTGAAGCTCTCCCATGCAGCATGAGCCTGAGTGATAGTTTGGGGAAGAATCCTGATATCATGAATGATCTCCAGACTAAGCTTTCTCATCTACCTCCCGAGGAAAGGCAGGAGTTTTCGGCATTACTGCAGGAGTACCCGCAAGTGTTCCGTGCCACTCCAGGAAGAATCACTGTGTTGATGCATGATGTCGATGTTGGAGACGCAAAGCCAATTAAATTGCCTCATTACCGTGTGAACCCAGTGAAAGTTCCTCTCATCCAGAAGGAGCTTGGCTACCTGTTGGACCACAAGATGATTGAGCCCTATCAGAGCGAGTGGAGTTCTCCTGTCACTCTAGTCCCTAAGCCAGGTGGGTCACAGCGGCTTTGCATTGACTACAGACGTGTTAATCAGATAACCAAAACAGACACTTACCCTCTCCCTCGTGTGGAAGATTGCATAGACAAGATCGGAAAGGCTAGGTACATAAGTAAGTTTGATTTGTTAAAGGGATACTGGCAAGTACCTATGACTGAACGTGCTAGGGAGATCTCATGTTTTGTAACACTAGGAAAGACTTTTGCATGTTCCGTAATGCCATATGGTATGAAGAATGCACCAGCCACTTTTCAGAAACTCATGAATGTTGTAACAGAGGGTTTGGCAGGGTGTGTTGTTTATATTGATGATGTATTAATCTTCAGTGACAACTGGAAAGATCACCTATGCCATGTCAGCAAATTTCTTGACCGTTTAGTTTAGGCTAATCTTGTAGCTAATTTATCAAAGTGGTTGTTTGGTCAAGCTAAAGTTCAGTACCTTGGGTACGTAATTGGTGATGGATATGTTGCACCACCAGCAGCTAAGGTTCAGGTTATAAGTGATCTTCCCAGACCTAGAAGTAGGAAAGAGCTACAAAGATTTTTGGGAATGGTAGGTTATTACAGGAGATTTGTTCTTAACTTTTCAATTCTTGTATCACCACTTACAGACCTACTGAAAAAGGGAGTTAAATTTGTCTGGACCGATAACTGTGAATCCTCTTTCAGCAAGCTTAATTCTATCCTATTAAGTCAGCCAGTGCTCGCTACCCCAAATTTTGCTAAGCCTTTTAAGATGGCTGTTGATGCAAGTGATACAGGAGCTGGGGCTGTTTTGCTGCAAGAGGATGATCAGGGTATTGAACACCCTGTATCTTATTACAGTAAGAAGTTCACTCCACCTCAAAAGAACTACTCAACTATTGAGAAAGAGCTTTTGGCCTTGATTTTGGGTTTACAGCATTTTTCATTTTATCTGTGTTCTGGTTTTGACCCCATAGTCATTTATACCGATCATAACCCACTGAAATTCCTTAGTAAGTTTAACCCCTTAACCACGGGGCGTCACTTTCGTGACGCTTGGGAGCAAGGGATCATACCGCGGGGCGTCACTTTTGTGATTCTGTGTTATTTTGAATTCACCCAGGCTTTCAAGTGGGGGCTTGTATCATCTATCAGTACTGCCAATGTCCAACACTAGTCAGCACTCCTAATCTCATCTGTACTCCCATCCATTGTTGACAATTTAGCCATTTCTCCCCGTTCTTGACTCCCCTCCCTACCCCCCCTCCATTACCCTATCCTCTCGCCTGCCCGGCCATGCTACGCTAAGTAAATCTTCCCTGGAATTTTTCACTGATTTCATCCATTGAAATAAGCCCTATGTCGTATTCTTATAGCAAATAATATATACAAGAAAGAAATAAGGTAAGTGAGAGTGCCATACACCTGGAATTGGCTAATTATCACCTGACAACACCTCACGTGCACTCGTTCGCTAATTTTCGCTGTTTTTTTCCCCTTGAAATATGCCGTATAATCTATTTTCGTAATAAATATACATGTAAGGAGGAAAGGGAGAAGACTAAGTGATATTTACATTCACCTGGAACTACCTAATTTATAGTGTATTGTTTAGATTTCCTGCCAATCATATCAGTGCTACACAAAGCTGTTTCAAGATTTAACATTGGTAGCTCTGATTATATATCTCCTAAGTAGGCCTCTAATCTATTTTCGTAATAAATATACATGTAAGGAGGGAAGGGAGAAGCCTAAGTGATATTTACATTCACCTGGAACTACCAAATTTATAATGTATTGTCTAGATTTCCTGCCAATCATATCAGTGCTAGACTTAGCTGTTTCAAGAAGTAATATTGGTAACTCTGAATAACCCCTAAACAGGCCTCCAGGCTAGCCCTGCGTTATCAGTTTACTCTCATCTTCCGAAGTGAGATGACGTATGTTTCTTCTTGCTGACTTCAAGGCCTTTTTTCACCCCCATGCAAATGGCTCTGTGACCTTTACCCCCTACTAAACCTCGTGTGGAAAGAGGTAAAGGGCTGACAATTGATAAAAGAGTGACTACGATCTTTCTATTGAGTAAAACAGTGCAAGTGGAATTGTAAATAATGTGTAAATAATGTGTAAACACCAAGTGAAAGTAATGAATGTAAATATACGTGAACAATGGAAAATAGTTTTATAAGTTATTTCAAGTGACAGTGCACAACACAGTGTAAATAAAATAGAAATGTAAATAACGTAAATAAAATAGAGAACGTAAATAGAAATGTAAATGAGTAGTATTTTAAGAATACGAGTATATACCCTAGGAGTAATGAAAGTGAAAGTTTCACTCTAGCATGTCTGAATGCTATGAGTTATGAGAGTGAAGATGAAAGTGACATTCACTCTCAATGCCAGTATATAGGACGAGAAAGTGAATGCTACCTATTTTACTGAAAGAAATTGAATGCCTACAGTGACAATAAACTAATACTACTGAAGGAAACTTATGGATAAAGACTGTAGATATATATAAGTGTTATATAGTAATAGAAATATAAAGTGTGAGGGGTTTTATGCATAATAAATGACAGAGTAACAAAAGCGAACTAGTGCCAGTGCGACGATCAGACGCGCTCGTAATTTCCATTGCTTTCACAGTGTTTTTTTTTTAGTATGGATCCCAAACTACTTGAAAATTGTAGAATAGTGTTTATAGTGTTTGTATCTGGCTGTGGTAATAATATTACGGGTTGTCGGGAAGTGTAAAGTGGAGACTTCGTTACCCTACTTCAGAGGTCTCCACAAGTCCTACGGTAACCGACGAAGGCTCAACAATCATTCCAGGAGAAAGCTGAAGGTATGTGCCATAAGCATATTTAATTTTATTATTCTAGGACTAATAACTGATTTTTGGCAAATATTTTTTGAGAGTCTGTCGGAGCCCAAATAACCCTGCGGCACACGCAAGTCATTGGTAAACAAGCCCGCGGTGTAAGGGTTAAAGATAAAAATCAGAGATTGACAAGATGGAGTCTACTTCTTCAGGAGTATTCATTAGACATACAACATGTCAAGGGGAAAGAAAATGTTACTGCAGATTGCTTATCTAGACTTTAGACAGATTGTTTTACAGTAATATGAAATTTCCTTTGCAAATTTCTTTTTCTTTGTGGGGAGGTGTTACATAGCCTATGATTTCATCATCCTTTGTGTAATTTTAACGTACTGTATGCTGCATGTTTGATCACGAGCGTGTTCTACCTCAGTCCCCCCTTCTACTGTTATAGTAGAGTAAGTAGTTCTTTCTGTTGTTCAGAGCAGGACTGTCAACTCTTTGTCCCCATGGCTTCATTTGCGCGTCCTTCTTACAAGTTGTATCAAGCTCTGCCGGCCTCTATATAATGAGCTCAGTCTCTACATTATTGCCACTTAGATCTACTCCTCATTTTGTTCACATCTCTGTCCTCCCCTGTACAGTTATTGTGAGTGCTCAGGAAGTCTCCAACCATCTAGCAGCTGTGTGTAATTTGAGTATAGCTGTTGTTGCATTTTTTCTTGTACTGTGCACCATAAGGTTAATTCTTAGGCCTAGTAAGGTTTTTGTAATTCATGTAGGGTTCATATTGTTAGCCATTGTTCATAATAGTTTGTATCTGTAATAATTTATCTTGCATTAACTGAGCATTACCCAGTGTATTTTCATTTTATCAGGGCTGGCTTAGGTAAATTTACTTTTGCTAATTTCGTGTTAATAGAGGCTATTGCAGTTAACCATATATTTAACCTGTTTTTTGCCATTACATTATCCTTATGAGTCCTGAATGTTTTGTTGTTAGTTTGAGCATTAAACTTTAACTTGTAATTTTATCTAACTCTTTTGGTTTGAACCTGGAATTTTGCGGGACAGTTTTCTCTGTTCCATAACATAAATTTGGCCACCTCTCATCAGGATATTCAGCATATTATCAGAAGGATATTGCTTGATATTTTGTGACTGTTACCTGTTCATGATGTCTACTATTACTACACTTGATGAAGCCAAAGATTTTTTGTCAAATGTGCAAACAGTGTGTGATGTAGAAAACAGAACAAAGAATGAACTTAAGCTTGTTGCTCAACAATTGGGAATTGCAGTTCACTCTCATCATTCTAAAGATCAAATTGTTGGCATGATTAATAAAAGCTTGTTTAATGTAACTCCTCCAAATGAGCAAACGCAGATTGAATTAGCTAAGTTACAGCTAGCCCTGCAGGAGGCTCGTGCTATGGAGGCGGAGTCTCAGGCTAAGGAGGCGGAGTTTCAGGCTCGTGCTAAGGAGGCTGAGGCACAAGTTGAAATTGCTAGGATTCAGGCAGACCATGAGTATTGGATGAAAAAAGGTGGAACTGGATCGTCTAGCTCTGATGATTTTGATGTGGCTAAAAATGTTAAACTTGTCCCTCCTTTTAATGAATCTGATTTAACAAAGTATTTTCAGTTGTTTGAGAGGGTAGCTACAGGTTTTAATTGGCCCAAAAAGTATTGGCCAGTACTCCTTCAAACTGTTCTCACCGGTAAAGCTCAAGTAACATATGCATCTTTGCCTCAGGATCAATCTGATAATTATGATATAGTTAAGAGCTTGATTCTTAAGGCCTATGAGCTTGTTCCTGAAGCTTTTAGAGTAAAATTTAGGACAACTTATAAGCAAGATAAGCAATCCCATGTTGAGTATGCAAAAATCAAAGAAGATCTGTTAGAGCAGTGGTTAAATTCTAAGAATGTGGATTCTGATTTTGACAAATTTAAGCAGATGATTTTGCTGGAGGACTTTAAAAGGTGTATTTATAAAGATGTAAGCCTATATCTTGATGAGAAAAGAAAAGATAATTTGTCTGATGCTGCAGTTTTAGCTGATGAAGATGTTCTCACTCACAAGAGATATTCTAAAGAAAAAGGGAAAGCTGAGAGTAAGTACGTTGCCTCTACTCAGAGTACAGGTAACAGGAAAGAGAATAAAGATGATGTTTCTCAGAAAGTAAATACCAGCTTCACCTCTAGATTTCAGAAAAGTAAATGTACTTATTGTAGTAAGCTTGGTCATACTACGGAGAAATGTTTCAGAAGACAGCATGATGTGAACAAAAAGGAGTCTTTAAATATTCAGTCAATTGGTCTAGTGTCCACCCTTGAGAGATCCCAGATTCCTTTAACTGAGTTAACTGAACCTGCTTTGAGGGGTAACTTAAATTCTCATGATGGAGCTCCTCTTTTGAGCAGTAACGTGGGTGACACTCTCAAGAGTTCATGTGCTAATTTCCTGTCTGATGGTTTTCTCAGTCCTCTGGACAGTAATGACAGGAAATCAGTTAAAATATATCGTGATACAGGTGTTTGCCAATCCCTTATGCTGACCAGTGTTCTAGGCTCTAATGTTAATTCCTCTGATGAAACTGTAATCTTACAAGGTGTAGGGAATAATTACTTCTCTGTCCCTTTGTGCAGAGTGAATTTAGAGTCTGGTTTTGTTAATGGTTCCGTCATGGTTGGGTTGGTTGAGACACTCCCACATGTCAGGTGTAACTTTGTTACTTGGAAATGATATTGGTGGAAGTCAAGTGTGTCCAGCTCCTCAGTTGTCTAGTGAGCCAGTGGCTGCGTCCCAGGATTGTGATGTCCCTGATGTGTTCCCTGCATGTACTGTCACTAGAGCTAAGTCTAAAGTTACTGGTGATTTACAGGATAATGATGATGATGATGTTATCCTAGCTGACACTTTTCTTGCTAATCTGGACCACTCACAAGATGAGGCAGTACCCCGTAGTGTTGATAATTTGTCTCGTCAAGAGTTGTTTGAGTTGCAGGTTGCTGACCCTGAGTTGAAAGGTCTAGCTAACTCTGCTTGCAGTGAGGAAGAGTCAGCTGGTGCTTCTACTTGTTATTATATAAAGTCAGGAGTACTTACGAGGAAGTGGAGACCCCCAACAGTATCAGCCGACTGTGAATGGGAGGTTGTACATCAAGTTGTCATCCCTCGTGTTTGTAGGCAGGATATCATTAGAGTGGCTCACGATTCCAGTTTGGCAGGACACCTTGGAGTGAGGAAGACTGTGGCACGCATTTTGAAACACTTCTACTGGCCAGGTATCTTCAGGGATGTTTCCTGGTATTGTAAGTCTTGTCACACCTGTCAAGTTGTGGGGAAGTGTAATCAGAAAGAAAAGGTTGCACCTCTAGTTCCCATTCCTCCTTTTGAGGCGACTTTCACCCGTGTGTTGGTGGATATTGTGGGCCCTCTTCCTAAGACTTCTTCAGGATTTTCTTATGTGTTGACCCTGACTGATATGGCTACTCGTTATCCTGAAGCCATTCCACTTAGAAATATCTCAGCAAAGAACGTGGTTAAGGAAATGCTATGGTTCTTCACAAAGTTTGGTCTGCCCAAGGAGGTACAGTCAGACCGGGGAAGTAATTTCATGTCAAATGTTTTCAAGCAGTCTCTGAAAGAGTTGGGCATCACCCAGATCACGTCTTCAGCTTGCCATCCCCAGACTCAAAGAGCGTTGGAGAGATATCATCAAACACTCAAATCGATGCTCAAGAAATACTGTTTGGAACATCAGAAAGACTGGGATAAAGGTCTTCCATTTGTTGTATTTGCCGCAAGAGAATCTCCAAATGAATCACTGGGCTTCTCACCTTTTGAACTACTGTTTGGCCATGAAGTAAGAGGACCCCTTAAGTTACTCAAGGAATGCTGGGTGTCGGAGGAAGATGACGTCAACCTGCTGGAGTATGTGATGAAGTTCAAAGAATGGCTGTCCACTGCTTTACAGCTGGCGAGAGAGAATTTAGGAGCTGCTCAGGAGAAGATGAAGACTTGGTATGATAAGAAGTTCAGGTTACGCCACTTTCAGCCAGGAGATCAGGTTTTGATTCTGCTACCGGTTCATGGGCAACCTCTTCAAGCCAAGTTTAGTGGTCCTTATTTCGTGGAGAAGAAAATCAGTGATGTCAACTATGTCATCGCCACACCAGATCGTAGAAAGAACAAGCATCTTTGTCACATCAACATGCTAAAGTTATATCACAGGCGGGACGAAAATAATCCAGTCTGCACTGTAGCTGTTCCACCCGAGTCTGCAAGTGAAGCTCTCCCATGCAGCATGAGCCTGAGTGATAGTTTGGGGAAGAATCCTGATATCATGAATGATCTCCAGACTAAGCTTTCTCATCTACCTCCCGAAGAAAGGCAGGAGTTTTCGGCATTACTGCAGGAGTACCCGCAAGTGTTCCGTGTCACTCCAGGAAGAACCACTGTGTTGATGCATGATGTCGATGTTGGAGACGCAAAGCCAATTAAATTGCCTCCTTACCGTGTGAACCCAGTGAAAGTTCCTCTCATCCAGAAGGAGCTTGGCTACCTGTTGGACCACAAGATGATTGAGCCCTGTCAGAGCGAGTGGAGTTCTCCTGTCACTTTAGTCCCTAAGCCAGGTGGGTCACAGCGGCTTTGCATTGACTACAGACGTGTTAATCAGATAACCAAAACAGACACTTACTGTCTCCCTCGTGTGGAAGATTGCATAGACAAGATCGGAAAGGCTAGGTACATAAGTAAGTTTGATTTGTTAAAGGGATACTGGCAAGTACCTATGACTGAACGTGCTAGGGAGATCTCATGTTTTGTAACACTAGGAAAGACTTTTGCATGTTCCGTAATGCCATATGGTATGAAGAATGCACCAGCCACTTTTCAGAAGCTCATGAATGTTGTAACAGAGGGTTTGGCAGGGTGTGTTGTTTATATTGATGATGTATTAATCTTCAGTGACAACTGGAAAGATCACCTATGCCATGTCAGCAAATTTCTTGACCGTTTAGTTCAGGCTAATCTTGTAGCTAATTTATCAAAGTGTGAGTTTGGTCAAGCTAAAGTTCAGTACCTTGGGTACGTAATTGGTGATGGATATGTTGCACCACCAGCAGCTAAGGTTCAGGTTATAAGTGATCTTCCCAGACCTAGAAGTAGGAAAGAGCTACAAAGATTTTTGGGAATGGTAGGTTATTACAGGAGATTTGTTCTTAACTTTTCAATTCTTGTATCACCACTTACAGACCTACTGAAAAAGGGAGTTAAATTTGTCTGGACCGATAACTGTGAATCCTCTTTCAGCAAGATTAAGGCTATCCTATTAAGTCAGCTAGTGCTCGCTACCCCAAATTTTGCTAAGCCTTTTAAGATGGCTGTTGATGCAAGTGATACAGGAGCTGGAGCTGTTTTGTTGCAAGAGGATGATCAGGGTATTCAACACCCTGTATCTTATTACATTAAGCACTTCTCTCCACCCCAAAAGAAATACTCAACAATTGAGAAAAAGCTTTTGGCCATGATTTTGGGTTTACAGCATTTTTCATTTTATTTGTGTTCCGGTTTTGATCCCATAGTCATTTATACCGATCATAACCCACTGAAATTCCTTAGCAAGTTTAAAGATAAAAGTCAGATATTGACAAGATGGAGTCTACTTCTTCAGGAGTATTCATTAGACATACAACATGTCAAGGGGAAAGAAAATGTTACTGCAGATTGCTTATCTAGACTTTAGACTGATTGTTTTACAGTAATAAGAAATTTCCTTTGAAAATTTCTTTTTATTTGTGGGGAGGTGTTACATAGCCTATGATTTCATCATCCTTTGTGTAATTTTAACGTACTGTATGCTGCATGTTTGATCACGAGCGTGTTCTACCTCAGTCCCCCTTCTACTGTTATAGTAGAGTAAGTAGTTCTTTCTGTTGTTCAGAGCAGGACTGTCAACTCTTTGTCCCCATGGCTTCATTTGCGCGTCCTTCTTACAAGTTGTATCAAGCTCTGCCGGCCCCTATATAATGAGCTCAGTCTCTACATTATTGCCACTTAGATCTACTCCTCATTTTGTTCACATCTATGTCCTCCCCTGTACAGTTATTGTGAGTGCTCAGGAAGTCTCCAACCATCTAGCAACTGTGTGTAATTTGAGTATAGCTGTTGTTGCATTTTTTCTTGTACTGTGCAGCATAAGGTTAATTCTTAGGCCTAGTAAGGTTTTTGTAATTCATGTAGGGTTCATATTGTTAGGCATTGTTCATAATAGTTTGTATCTGTAATAATTTATCTTGCATTAACTGAGCATTACCCAGTGTATTTTCATTTTATCAGGGCTGGCTTAGGTAAATTTACTTTTGCTAATTTCGTGTTAATAGAGGCTATTGCAGTTAACCATATATTTAACCTGTTTTTTGCCATTACATTATCCTTATGAGTCCTGAATGTTTTGTTGTTAGTTTGAGCATTAAACTTTAACTTGTAATTTTATCTAACTCTTTTGGTTTGAACCTGGAACTTTGCGGGACAGTTTTCTCTGTTCCATAACATAAATTTGGCGACCTCTCATCAGGATATTCAGGATATTATCATAAGGATATTGCTTGATATTTTGTGACTGTTACCTGTTCATGATGTCTACTATTACTACACTTGATGAAGCCAAAGATTTTTTGTCAAATGTGCAAACAGTGTGTGATGTAGAAAACAGAACAAAGAATGAACTTAAGCTTGTTGCTCAACAATTGGGAATTGCAGTTCACTCTCATCATTCTAAAGATCAAATTGTTGGCATGATTAATAAAAGCTTGTTTAATGTAACTCCTCCAAATGAGCAAACGCAGATTGAATTAGCTAAGTTACAGCTAGCCCTGCAGGAGGCTCGTGCTATGGAGGCGGAGTCTCAGGCTAAGGAGGCGGAGTTTCAGGCTCGTGCTAAGGAGGCTGAGGCACAAGTTGAAATTGCTAGGATTCAGGCAGACCATGAGTATCGCATGAAACAAGGTGGAACTGGATCATCTAGCTCTGATGATTTTGATGTGGCTAAAAATGTTAAACTTGTCCCTCCTTTTAATGAATCTGATTTAACAAAGTATTTTCAGTTGTTTGAGAGGGTAGCTACAAGTTTTAATTGGCCCAAAAAGTATTGGCCAGTACTCCTTCAAACTGTTCTCACCGGCAAAGCTCAAGTAACTTATGCATCTTTGCCTCAGGATCAATCTGATAATAATGATGTAGTTAAGAGCTTGATTCTTAAGGCCTATGAGCTTGTTCCTGAAGCTTATAGAGTAAAATTTAGGACAACTTATAAGCAAGATAAGCAATCCCATGTTGAGTATGCAAAAATCAAAGAAGATCTGTTAGAGCAGTGGTTAAATTCTAAGAATGTGGATTCTGATTTTGACAAATTTAAGCAGATAATTTTGCTGGAGGACTTTAAAAGGTGTATTTATAAAGATGTAAGCCTATATCTTGATGAGAAAAGAATAGATAATTTGTCTGATGCTGCAGTTTTAGCTGATGAATATGTTCTCACTCACAAGAGATATTCTAAAGAAAAAGGGAAAGCTGAGAGTAAGTACGTTGCCTCTACTCAGAGTACAGGTAACAGGAAAGAGAATAAAGATGATGTTTCTCAGGAAGTAAATACCAGCTTCACCTCTAGATTTCAGAAAAGTAAATGTACTTATTGTAGTAAGCTTGGTCATACTACGGAGAAATGTTTCAGGAGACAGCATGATGTGAACAAAAAGGAGTCTTTAAATATTCAGTCAATTGGTCTAGTGTCCACCCTTGAGAGATCCCAGATTTCTTTAACTGAGTTAACTGAACCTGCTTTGAGGGGTAACTTAAATTCTCATGATGGAGCTCCTCTTTTGAGCAGTAACGTGGGTGACACTCTCAAGAGTTCATGTGCTAATTTCCTGTCTGATGGTTTTGTCAGTCCTCTGGACAGTAATGACAGGAAATCAGTTAAAATATATCGTGATACAGGTGTTTGCCAATCCCTTATTCTGACCAGTGTTCTAGGCTCTAATGTTAATTCCTCTGATGAAACTGTAATCTTACAAGGTGTAGGGAATAATTACTTCTCTGTCCCTCTGTGCAGAGTGAATTTAGAGTCTGGTTTTGTTAATGGTTCCGTAATGGTTGGGTTGGTTGAGACACTCCCACATGTCAGGTGTAACTTTCTTACTTGGAAATGATATTGGTGGAAGTCAAGTGTGTCTAGCTCCTCAGTTGTCTAGTGAGCCAGTGGCTGCGTCCCAGGATTGTGATGTCCCTGATGTGTTCCCTGCATGTGCTGTCACTAGGGCTAAGTCTAAAGTTACTGGTGATTTACAGGATAATGATGATGATGATGTTATCCTAGCTGACACTTTTTCTTGCTAATTTGGACCACTCACCAGATAAGGCAGTACCCCGTAGTGTTGATAATTTGTCTCGTCAAGAGTTGTTTGAGTTGCAGGTTGCTGACCCTGAGTTGAAAGGTCTAGCTAACTCTGCTTCCAGTGAGGAAGAGTCAGCGGGTGCTTCTACTTGTTATTATATAAAGTCAGGAGTAGTTACGAGGAAGTGGAGACCCCCAACAGTATCAGCCGACTGTGAATGGGAGGTTGTACATCAAGTTGTCATCCCTCGTGTTTGTAGGCAGGATATCATTAGAGTGGCTCATGATTCCAGTTTGGCAGGACACCTTGGAGTGAGGAAGACTGTGGCACGCATTTTGAAACACTTCTACTGGCCAGGTATCTTCAGGGATGTTTCCTGGTATTGTAAGTCTTGTCACACCTGTCAAGTAGTGGGGAAGTGTAATCAGACCGAAAAGGTTGCATCTCTAGTTCCCATTCCTCCTTTTGAGGCGACTTTCACCAGTGTGTTGGTGGATATTGTGGGCCCTCTTCCTAAGACTTCTTCAGGATTTTCTTATGTGTTGACCCTGACTGATATGGCTACTCGTTATCCTGAAGCCATTCCACTTAGAAATATCTCAGCAAAGAACGTGGTTAAGGAAATGCTAGGGTTCTTCACAAAGTTTGGTCTGCCCAAAGAGGTACAGTCAGACCGGGGAAGTAATTTCATGTCAAATGTTTTCAAGCAGTCTCTGAAAGAGTTGGGCATCACCCAGATCACGTCTTCAGCTTACCATCCCCAGACTCAAAGAGCGTTGGAGAGATATCATCAAACACTCAAATCGATGCTCAAGAAATACTGTTTGGAACATCAGAAAGACTGGGATAAAGGTCTTCCATTTGTTGTATTTGCCGCAAGAGAATCTCCAAATGAATCACTGGGCTTCTCACCTTTTGAACTACTGTTTGGCCATGAAGTAAGAGGACCCCTTAAGTTACTCAAGGAATGCTGGGTGTCGGAGGAAGATGACGTCAACCTGCTGGAGTATGTGATGAAGTTCAAAGAACGGCTGTCCACTGCTTTACAGCTGGCGAGAGAGAATTTAGGAGCTGCTCATGAGAAGATGAAGACTTGGTATGATAAGAAGTCCAGGTTACGCCACTTTCATCCAGGAGATCAGGTTTTGATTCTGCTACCGGTTCATGGGCAACCTCTTCAAGCCAAGTTTAGTGGTCCTTATTTCGTGGAGAAGAAACTCAGTGATGTCAACTATGTCATCGCCACACCAGATCGTAGAAAGAAAGAGCAACTTTGTCACATCAACATGCTGAAGTTATATCACAGGCGGGACGAAAATAATCCAGTCTGCACTGTAGCTGTTCCAAACGAGTCTGCAAGTGAAGCTCTCCCATGCAGCATGAGCCTGAGTGATAGTTTGGGGAAGAATCCTGATATCATGAATGATCTCCAGACTAAGCTTTCTCATCTACCTCCCGAGGAAAGGCAGGAGTTTTCGGCATTACTGCAGGAGTACCCGCAAGTGTTCCGTGCCACTCCAGGAAGAACCACTGTGTTGATGCATGATGTCGATGTTGGAGACGCAAAGCCAATTAAATTGCCTCCTTACCGTGTGAACCCAGTGAAAGTTCCTCTCATCCAGGAGGAGCTTGGCTACCTGTTGGACCACAAGATGATTGAGCCCTGTCAGAGCGAGTGGAGTTCTCCTGTCACTCTAGTCCCTAAGCCAGGTGGGTCACAGCGGCTTTGCATTGACTACAGACGTGTTAATCAGATAACCAAAACAGACACTTTCCGTCTCCCTCGTGTGGAAGATTGCATAGACAAGATCGGAAAGGCTAGGTACATAAGTAAGTTTGATTTGTTAAAGGGATACTGGCAAGTACCTATGACTGAACGTGCTAGGGAGATCTCATGTTTTGTAACACTAGGAAAGACTTTTGCATGTTCCGTAATGCCATATGGTATGAAGAATGCACCAGCCACTTTTCAGAAGCTCATGAATGTTGTAACAGAGGGTTTGGCAGGGTGTGTTGTTTATATTGATGATGTATTAATCTTCAGTGACAACTGGAAAGATCACCTATGCCATGTCAGCAAATTTCTTGACCGTTTAGTTCAGGCTAATCTTGTAGCTAATTTATCAAAGTGTGAGTTTGGTCAAGCTAAAGTTCAGTACCTTGGGTACGTAATTGGTGATGGATATGTTGCACCACCAGCAGCTAAGGTTCAGGTTATAAGTGATCTTCCCAGACCTAGAAGTAGGAAAGAGCTACAAAGATTTTTGGGAATGGTAGGTTATTACAGGAGATTTGTTCTTAACTTTTCAATTCTTGTATCACCACTTACAGACCTACTGAAAAAGGGAGTTAAATTTGTCTGGAGCGATAACTGTGAATCCTCTTTCAGCAAGATTAAGGCTATCCTATTAACCCGTCACGTCCCGAGGTTTTCCGCACCTCCGACATCCCCCAGTCCCGAGGTATTTTCGATTTTTTTTTTTTTGGCTAAAACCTTCGCTTTTGGTGAGAAACATCGAAAATTCATAGAGAAATCGCTCACCTGAGGTTTAAAGTGCCCAATCCAGGTAGGAGTTCCTCCTTACCTGAGTGGGTTTTCTAACATGCTGGCACCAAAGAAAACGAGTTCTATGGGAGGGTAACTATTTTATCCACTCATAAACGGTATTTATTTATTTACTTGGTACGAATGTATATGTAGTATGACAGTATATTGGTTTTCAAGCAGTAATAAAGGCATTATAAGCATTGTTTCACTCACTAACTAATCACCATACCTGACCTATTTTTGCCACACTACCTGATCATTATTTCTGGCTGTTTCTTCTTCTAATGCTATGTAAACATTGTCCTCCACATTGTCATCGATTGGGGAATCACTCTGGCCCTGAATAACTTTACTAGCCAGGTCACTGGTAACAGGTCTTTTGCCAAGACAATGGCGTGAGGGGGGGAGGGGGGAGGTTATGCAGTGTAAGGCATTGTCCCTGCTTGGTATCTTGTACAGGAATAGAGGAAGGTGTCCCGTGTATACATACGAAAAATCACGTGCGACAATTGAAAATTGTGCAAATTAGGTACCTTGCAATTGCACGACGTACTGGTACGTCGCCGGGACTGGCAAATGCAAATCGTGGTGACGTACCCATACGTCGTCGGGACGGGGCGGGTTAAGTCAGCTAGTGCTCGCTACCCCAAATTTTGCTAAGCCTTTTAAGATGGCTGTTGATGCAAGTGATACAGGAGCTGGGGCTGTTTTGCTGCAAGAGGATGATCAGGGTATTGAACACCCTGTATCTTATTACATTAAGCACTTCACTCCACCTCAAAAGAAATACTCAACAATTGAGAAAGAGCTTTTGGCCATGATTTTGGGTTTACAGCATTTTTCATTTTAGTTGTGTTCTGGTTTTGACCCCATAGTCATTTATACCGATCATAACCCACTGAAATTCCTTAGCAAGTTTAAAGATAAAAATCAGATATTGACAAGATGGAGTCTACTTCTTCAGGTGTATTCATTAGACATACAACATGTCAAGGGGAAAGAAAATGTTACTGCAGATTGCTTATCTAGACTTTAGACAGATTGTTTTACAGTAATAAGAAATTTCCTTTGCAAATTTCTTTTTATTTGTGGGGAGGTGTTACATAGCCTATGATTTCATCATCCTTTGTGTAATTTTAACGTACTGTATGCTGCATGTTTGATCACGAGCGTGTTCTACCTCAGTCCCCCCTTCTACTGTTATAGTAGAGTAAGTAGTTCTTTCTGTTGTTCAGAGCAGGACTGTCAACTCTTTGTCCCCATGGCTTCATTTGCGCGTCCTTCTTACAAGTTGTATCAAGCTCTGCCGGCCCCTATATAATGAGCTCAGTCTCTACATTATTGCCACTTAGATCTACTCCTCATTTTGTTCACATCTATGTCCTCCCCTGTACAGTTATTGTGAGTGCTCAGGAAGTCTCCAACCATCTAGCAAGTGTGTGTAATTTGAGCATAGCTGTTGTTGCATTTTTTCTTGTACTGTGCAGCATAAGGTTAATTCTTAGGCCTAGTAAGGTTTTTGTAATTCATGTAGGGTTCATATTGTTAGGCATTCTTCATAATAGTTTGTATCTGTAATAATTTATCTTGCATTAACTGAGCATTACCCAGTGTATTTTCATTTTATCAGGGCTGGCTTAGGTAAATTTACTTTTGCTAATTTCGTGTTAATAGAGGCTATTGCAGTTAACCATATATTTAACCTATTTTTTGCCATTACATTATCCTTATGAGTCCTGAATGTTTTGTTGTTAGTTTGAGCATTAAACTTTAACTTGTAATTTTATCTAACTCTTTTGGTTTGAACCTGGAACTTTGCGGGACAGTTTTCTCTGTTCCATAACATAAATTTGGCGACCTCTCATCAGAATATTCAGGATATTATCATAAGGATATTGCTTGATATTTTGTGACTGTTACCTGTTCATGATGTCTACTATTACTACACTTGATGAAGCCAAAGATTTTTTGTCAAATGTGCAAACAGTGTGTGATGTAGAAAACAGAACAAAGAATGAACTTAAGCTTGTTGCTCAACAATTGGGAATAGCAGTTCACTCTCATCATTCTAAAGATCAAATTGTTGGCATGATTAATAAAAGCTTGTTTAATGTAACTCCTCCAAATGAGCAAACGCAGATTGAATTAGCTAAGTTACAGCTAGCCCTGCAGGAGGCTCGTGCTATGGAGGCGGAGTCTCAGGCTAAGGAGGCGGAGTTTCAGGCTCGTGCTAAGGAGGCTGAGGCACAAGTTGAAATTGCTAGGATTCAGGCAGACCATGAGTATCGCATGAAACAAGGTGGAACTGGATCATCTAGCTCTGATGATTTTGATGTGGCTAAAAATGTTAAACTTGTCCCTCCTTTTAATGAATCTGATTTAACAAAAGTATTTTCAGTTGTTTGAGAGGGTAGCTACAAGTTTTAATTGGCCCAAAAAGTATTGGCCAGTACTCCTTCAAACTGTTCTCACCGGCAAAGCTCAAGTAACTTATGCATCTTTGCCTCAGGATCAATCTGATAATAATGATGTAGTTAAGAGCTTGATTCTTAAGGCCTATGAGCTTGTTCATGAAGCTTATAGAGTAAAATTTAGGACAACTTATAAGCAAGATAAGCAATCCCATGTTGAGTATGCAAAAATCAAAGAAGATCTGTTAGAGCAGTGGTTAAATTCTAAGAATGTGGATTCTGATTTTGACAAATTTAAGCAGATAATTTTGCTGGAGGACTTTAAAAGGTGTATTTATAAAGATGTAAGCCTATATCTTGATGAGAAAAGAATAGATAATTTGTCTGATGCTGCAGTTTTAGCTGATGAATATGTTCTCACTCACAAGAGATATTCTAAAGAAAAAGGGAAAGCTGAGAGTAAGTACGTTGCCTCTACTCAGAGTACAGGTAACAGGAAAGAGAATAAAGATGATGTTTCTCAGGAAGTAAATACCAGCTTCACCTCTAGATTTCAGAAAAGTAAATGTACTTATTGTAGTAAGCTTGGTCATACTACGGAGAAATGTTTCAGGAGACAGCATGATGTGAACAAAAAGGAGTCTTTAAATATTCAGTCAATTGGTCTAGTGTCCACCCTTGAGAGATCCCAGATTTCTTTAACTGAGTTAACTGAACCTGCTTTAAGGGTAACTTAAATTCTCATGATGGAGCTCCTCTTTTGAGCAGTAACGTGGGTGACACTCTCAAGAGTTCATGTGCTAATTTCCTGTCTGATGGTTTTGTCAGTCCTCTGGACAGTAATGACAGGAAATCAGTTAAAATATATCGTGATACAGGTGTTTGCCAATCCCTTATTCTGACCAGTGTTCTAGGCTCTAATGTTAATTCCTCTGATGAAACTGTAATCTTACAAGGTGTAGGGAATAATTACTTCTCTGTCCCTCTGTGCAGAGTGAATTTAGAGTCTGGTTTTGTTAATGGTTCCGTAATGGTTGGGTTGGTTGAGACACTCCCACATGTCAGGTGTAACTTTCTTACTTGGAAATGATATTGGTGGAAGTCAAGTGTGTCTAGCTCCTCAGTTGTCTAGTGAGCCAGTGGCTGCGTCCCAGGATTGTGATGTCCCTGATGTGTTCCCTGCATGTGCTGTCACAAGGGCTAAGTCTAAAGTTACTGGTGATTTACAGGATAATGATGATGATGATGTTATCCTAGCTGACACTTTTCTTGCTAATTTGGACCACTCACCAGATAAGGCAGTACCCCGTAGTGTTGATAATTTGTCTCGTCAAGAGTTGTTTGAGTTGCAGGTTGCTGACCCTGAGTTGAAAGGTCTAGCTAACTCTGCTTCCAGTGAGGAAGAGTCAGCGGGTGCTTCTACTTGTTATTATATAAAGTCAGGAGTAGTTACGAGGAAGTGGAGACCCCCAACAGTATCAGCCGACTGTGAATGGGAGGTTGTACATCAAGTTGTCATCCCTCGTGTTTGTAGGCAGGATATCATTAGAGTGGCTCATGATTCCAGTTTGGCAGGACACCTTGGAGTGAGGAAGACTGTGGCACGCATTTTGAAACACTTCTACTGGCCAGGTATCTTCAGGGATGTTTCCTGGTATTGTAAGTCTTGTCACACCTGTCAAGTAGTGGGGAAGTGTAATCAGACCGAAAAGGTTGCATCTCTAGTTCCCATTCCTCCTTTTGAGGCGACCTTCACCCGTGTGTTGGTGGATATTGTGGGCTCTCTTCCTAAGACTTCTTCAGGATTTTCTTATGTGTTGACCCTGACTGATATGGCTACTCGTTATCCTGAAGCCATTCCACTTAGAAATATCTCAGCAAAGAACGTGGTTAAGGAAATGCTAGGGTTCTTCACAAAGTTTGGTCTGCCCAAAGAGGTACAGTCAGACCGGGGAAGTAATTTCATGTCAAATGTTTTCAAGCAGTCTCTGAAAGAGTTGGGCATCACCCAGATCACGTCTTCAGCTTACCATCCCCAGACTCAAAGAGCGTTGGAGAGATATCATCAAACACTCAAATCGATGCTCAAGAAATACTGTTTGGAACATCAGAAAGACTGGGATAAAGGTCTTCCATTTGTTGTATTTGCCGCAAGAGAATCTCCAAATGAATCACTGGGCTTCTCACCTTTTGAACTACTGTTTGGCCATGAAGTAAGAGGACCCCTTAAGTTACTCAAGGAATGCTGGGTGTCGGAGGAAGATGACGTCAACCTGCTGGAGTATGTGATGAAGTTCAAAGAACGGCTGTCCACTGCTTTACAGCTGGCGAGAGAGAATTTAGGAGCTGCTCATGAGAAGATGAAGACTTGGTATGATAAGAAGTCCAGGTTACGCCACTTTCATCCAGGAGATCAGGTTTTGATTCTGCTACCGGTTCATGGGCAACCTCTTCAAGCCAAGTTTAGTGGTCCTTATTTCGTGGAGAAGAAACTCAGTGATGTCAACTATGTCATCGCCACACCAGATCGTAGAAAGAAAGAGCAACTTTGTCACATCAACATGCTGAAGTTATATCACAGGCGGGACGAAAATAATCCAGTCTGCACTGTAGCTGTTCCAAACGAGTCTGCAAGTGAAGCTCTCCCATGCAGCATGACCCTGAGTGATAGTTTGGGGAAGAATCCTGATATCATGAATGATCTCCAGACTAAGCTTTCTCATCTACCTCCCGAGGAAAGGCAGGAGTTTTCGGCATTACTGCAGGAGTACCCGCAAGTGTTCCGTGCCACTCCAGGAAGAACCACTGTGTTGATGCATGATGTCGATGTTGGAGACGCAAAGCCAATTAAATTGCCTGCTTACCGTGTGAACCCAGTGAAAGTTCCTCTCATCCAGGAGGAGCTTGGCTACCTGTTGGACCACAAGATGATTGAGCCCTGTCAGAGCGAGTGGAGTTCTCCTGTCACTCTAGTCCCTAAGCCAGGTGGGTCACAGCGGCTTTGCATTGACTACAGACGTGTTAATCAGATAACCAAAACAGACACTTACCGTCTCCCTCGTGTGGAAGATTGCATAGACAAGATCGGAAAGGCTAGGTACATAAGTAAGTTTGATTTGTTAAAGGGATACTGGCAAGTACCTATGACTGAACGTGCTAGGGAGATCTCATATTTTGTAACACTAGGAAAGACTTTTGCATGTTCTGTAATGCCATATGGTATGAAGAATTCACCAGCCACTTTTCAGAAGCTCATGAATGTTGTAACAGAGGGTTTGGCAGGGTGTGTTGTTTATATTGATGATGTATTAATCTTCAGTGACAACTGGAAAGATCACCTATGCCATGTCAGCAAATTTCTTGACCGTTTAGTTCAGGCTAATCTTGTAGATAATTTATCAAAGTGTGAGTTTGGTCAAGCTAAAGTTCAGTACCTTGGGTACGTAATTGGTGATGGACATGTTGCACCACCAGCAGCTAAGGTTCAGGTTATAAGTGATCTTCCCAGACCTTGAAGTAGGAAAGAGCTACAAAGATTTTTGGGAATGGTAGGTTATTACAGGAGATTTGTTCTTAACTTTTCAATTCTTGTATCACCACTTACAGACCTACTGAAAAAGGGAGTTAAATTTGTCTGGACCGATAACTGTGAATCCTCTTTCAGCAAGCTTAAGGCTATCCTATTAAGTCAGCCAGTGCTCGCTACCCCAAATTTTGCTAAGCCTTTTAAGATGGCTGTTGATGCAAGTGATACAGGAGCTGGGGCTGTTTTGCTGCAAGAGGATGATCAGGGTATTGAACACCCTGTATCTTATTACAGTAAGAAGTTCACTCCACCTCAAAAGAACTACTCAACTATTGAGAAAGAGCTTTTGGCCTTGATTTTGGGTTTACAGCATTTTTCATTTTATTTGTGTTCTGGTTTTGACCCCATAGTCATTTATACCGATCATAACCCACTGAAATTCCTTAGTAAGTTTAAAGATAAAAATCAGAAATTGACAAGATGGAGTCTACTTCTTCAGGAGTATTCATTAGACATACAACATGTCAAGGGGAAAGAAAATGTTACTGCAGATTGCTTATCTAGACTTTAGACAGATTGTTTTACAGTAATAAGAAATTTCCTTTGCAAATTTCTTTTTCTTTGTGGGGAGGTGTTACATAGCCTATGATTTCATCATCCTTTGTGTAATTTTAACGTACTGTATGCTGCATGTTTGATCACGAGCGTGTTCTACCTCAGTCCCCCCTTCTACTGTTATAGTAGAGTAAGTAGTTCTTTCTGTTGTTCAGAGCAGGACTGTCAACTCTTTGTCCCCATGGCTTCATTTGCGCGTCCTTCTTACAAGTTGTATCAAGCTCTGCCGGCCTCTATATAATGAGCTCAGTCTCCACATTATTGCCACTTAGATCTACTCCTCATTTTGTTCACATCTCTGTCCTCCCCTGTACAGTTATTGTGAGTGCTCAGGAAGTCTCCAACTATCTAGCAGCTGTGTGTAATTTGAGCATAGCTGTTGTTGCATTTTTTCTTGTACTGTGCACCATAAGGTTAATTCTTAGGCCTAGTAAGGTTTTTGTAATTCATGTAGGGTTCATATTGTTAGAAATTGTTCATAATAGTTTGCATCTGTAATAATTTATCTTGCATTAACTGAGCATTACCCAGTGTATTTTCATTTTATCAGGGCTGGCTTAGGTAAATTTACTTTTGCTAATTTCGTGTTAATAGAGGCTATTGCAGTTAACCATATATTTAACCTGTTTTTTGCCATTACATAATCCTTATGAGTCCTGAATGTTTTGTTGTTAGTTTGAGCATTAAACTTTAACTTGTAATTTTATCTAACTCTTTTGGTTTGAACCTGGAACTTTGCGGGACAGTTTTCTCTGTTCCATAACATAAATTTGGCGACCTCTCATCAGGATATTCAGGATATTATCCTAAGGATATTGCTTGATATTTTGTGACTGTTACCTGTTCATGATGTCTACTATTACTACACTTGATGAAGCCAAAGATTTTTTGTCAACGGTGCAAACAGTGTCTGATGTAGAAAACAGAACAAAGAATGAACTTAAGCTTGTTGCTCAACAATTGGGAATTGCAGTTCACTCTCATCATTCTAAAGATCAAATTGTTGGCATGATTAATAAAAGCTTGTTTAATGTAACTCCTCCAAATGAGCAAACGCAGATTGAATTAGCTAAGTTACAGCTAGCCCTGCAGGAGGCTCGTGCTATGGAGGCGGAGTCTCAGGCTAAGGAGGCGGAGTTTTAGGCTCGTGCTAAGGAGGCTGAGGCACAAGTTGAAATTGCTAGGATTCAGGCAAACCATGAGTATCGCATGAAACAAGGTGGAACTGGATCATCTAGCTGTGATGATTTTGATGTGGCTAAAAATGTTAAACTTGTCCCTCCTTTTAATGAATCTGATTTAACAAAGTATTTTCAGTTGTTTGAGATGGTAGCTACAGGTTTTAATTGGCCCAAAAAGTATTGGCCAGTACTCCTTCAAACTGTTCTCACCGGTAAAGCTGAAGTAACTTATGCATCTTTGCCTCAGGATCAATCTGATAATTATGATGTAGTTAAGAGCTTGATTCTTAAGGCCTATGAGCTTGTTCCTGAAGCTTATAGAGTAAAATTTAGGACAACTTATAAGCAAGATAAGCAATCCCATGTTGAGTATGCAAAAATCAAAGATCTGTTAGAGCAGTGGTTAAATTCTAAGAATGTGGATTCTGATTTTGACAAATTTAAGCAGATAATTTTGCTGGAGGACTTTAAAAGGTGTATTTATAAAGATGTAAGCCTATATCTTGATGAGAAAAGAATAGATAATTTGTCTGATGCTGCAGTTTTAGCTGATGAATATGTTCTCACTCACAAGAGAAATTCTAAAGAAAAAGGGAAAGCTGAGAGTAAGTACGTTGCCTCTACTCAGAGTACAGGTAACAGGAAAGAGAATAAAGATGATGTTTCTCAGGAAGTAAATACCAGCTTCACCTCTAGATTTCAGAAAAGTAAATGTACTTATTGTAGTAAGCTTGGTCATACTACGGAGAAATGTTTCAGGAGACAGCATGATGTGAACAAAAAGGAGTCTTTAAATATTCAGTCAATTGGTCTAGTGTCCACCCTTGAGAGATCCCAGATTTCTTTAACTGAGTTAACTGAACCTGCTTTGAGGGGTAACTTAAATTCTCATGATGGAGCTCCTCTTTTGAGCAGTAACGTGGGTGACACTCTCAAGAGTTCATGTGCTAATTTCCTGTCTGATGGTTTTGTCAGTCCTCTGGACAGTAATGACAGGAAATCAGTTAAAATATATCGTGATACAGGTGTTTGCCAATCCCTTATTCTGACCAGTGTTCTAGGCTCTAATGTTAATTCCTCTGATGAAACTGTAATCTTACAAGGTGTAGGGAATAATTACTTCTCTGTCCCTCTGTGCAGAGTGAATTTAGAGTCTGGTTTTGTTAATGGTTCCGTCATGGTTGGGTTGGTTGAGACACTCCCACATGTCAGGTGTAACTTTCTTACTTGGAAATGATATTGGTGGAAGTCAAGTGTGTCTAGCTCCTCAGTTGTCTAGTGAGCCAGTGGCTGCGTCCCAGGATTGTGATGTCCCTGATGTGTTCCCTGCATGTGCTGTCACTAGGGCTAAGTCTAAAGTTACTGGTGATTTACAGGATAATGATGATGATGATGTTATCCTAGCTGACACTTTTCTTGCTAATTTGGACCACTCACCAGATGAGGCAGTACCCCGTAGTGTTGATAATTTGTCTCGTCAAGAGTTGTTTGAGTTGCAGGTTGCTGACCCTGAGTTGAAAGGTCTAGCTAACTCTGCTTCCAGTGAGGAAGAGTCAGCGGGTGCTTCTACTTGTTATTATATAAAGTCAGGAGTAGTTACGAGGAAGTGGAGACCCCCAACAGTATCAGCCGACTGTGAATGGGAGGTTGTACATCAAGTTGTCATCCCTCGTGTTTGTAGGCAGGATATCATTAGAGTGGCTCATGATTCCAGTTTGGCAGGACACCTTGGAGTGAGGAAGACTGTGGCACGCATTTTGAAACACTTCTACTGGCCAGGTATCTTCAGGGATGTTTCCTGGTATTGTAAGTCTTGTCACACCTGTCAAGTAGTGGGGAAGTGTAATCAGACCGAAAGGTTGCATCTCTAGTTCCCATTCCTCCTTTTGAGGCGACCTTCACCCGTGTGTTGGTGGATATTGTGGGCCCTCTTCCTAAGACTTCTTCAGGATTTTCTTATGTGTTGACCCTGACTGATATGGCTACTCGTTATCCTGAAGCCATTCCACTTAGAAATATCTCAGCAAAGAACGTGGTTAAGGAAATGCTAGGGTTCTTCACAAAGTTTGGTCTGCCCAAAGAGGTACAGTCAGACCGGGGAGGTAATTTCATGTCAAATGTTTTCAAGCAGTCTCTGAAAGAGTTGGGCATCACCCAGATCACGTCTTCAGCTTACCATCCCCAGACTCAAAGAGCGTTGGAGAGATATCATCAAACACTCAAATCGATGCTCAAGAAATACTGTTTGGAACATCAGAAAGACTGGGATAAAGGTCTTCCATTTGTTGTATTTGCCGCAAGAGAATCTCCAAATGAATCACTGGGCTTCTCACCTTTTGAACTACTGTTTGGCCATGAAGTAAGAGGACCCCTTAAGTTACTCAAGGAATGCTGGGTGTCGGAGGAAGATGACGTCAACCTGCTGGAGTATGTGATGAAGTTCAAAGAACGGCTGTCCACTGCTTTACAGCTGGCGAGAGAGAATTTAGGAGCTGCTCATGAGAAGATGAAGACTTGGTATGATAAGAAGTCCAGGTTACGCCACTTTCATCCAGGAGATCAGGTTTTGATTCTGCTACCGGTTCATGGGCAACCTCTTCAAGCCAAGTTTAGTGGTCCTTATTTCGTGGAGAAGAAACTCAGTGATGTCAACTATGTCATCGCCACACCAGATCGTAGAAAGAAAGAGCAACTTTGTCACATCAACATGCTGAAGTTATATCACAGGCGGGACGAAAATAATCCAGTCTGCACTGTAGCTGTTCCACCCGAGTCTGCAAGTGAAGCGCTCCCATGCAGCATGAGCCTGAGTGATAGTTTGGGGAAGAATCCTGATATCATGAATGATCTCCAGACTAAGCTTTCTCATCTACCTCCCGAGGAAAGGCAGGAGTTTTCGGCATTACTGCAGGAGTACCCGCAAGTGTTCCGTGCCACTCCAGGAAGAATCACTGTGTTGATGCATGATGTCGATGTTGGAGACGCAAAGCCAATTAAACTACCTCCTTACCGTGTGAACCCAGTGAAAGTTCCTCTCATCCAGAAGGAGCTTGGCTACCTGTTGGACAACAAGATGATTGAGCCCTGTCAGAGCGAGTGGAGTTCTCCTGTCACTCTAGTCTCTAAGCCAGGGGGGTCACAGCGGCTTTGCATTGACTACAGACGTGTTAATCAGATAACCAAAACAGACACTTACCCTCTCCCTCGTGTGGAAGATTGCATAGACAAGATCGGAAAGGCTAGGTACATAAGTAAGTTTGATTTGTTAAAGGGATACTGGCAAGTACCTATGACTGAACGTGCTAGGGAGATCTCATGTTTTGTAACACTAGGAAAGACTTTTGCATGTTCTGTAATGCCATATGGTATGAAGAATTCACCAGCCACTTTTCAGAAGCTCATGAATGTTGTAACAGAGGGTTTGGCAGGGTGTGTTGTTTATATTGATGATGTATTAATCTTCAGTGACAACTGGAAAGATCACCAATGCCATGTCAGCAAATTTCTTGACCGTTTAGTTCAGGCTAATCTTGTAGATAATTTATCAAAGTGTGAGTTTGGTCAAGCTAAAGTTCAGTACCTTGGGTACGTAATTGGTGATGGACATGTTGCACCACCAGCAGCTAAGGTTCAGGTTATAAGTGATCTTCCCAGACCTTGAAGTAGGAAAGAGCTACAAAGATTTTTGGGAAT
>NC_137002.1:10977343-10998635 GCF_032717465.1 Coenobita brevimanus | reverse complement strand
ACATGGCATAAATATTTTACAGTGTTGCTAAAAAAAAGTAGTCACTTTTATTGGATGTTACCTTATTTCTGGGGTTGGTAATAATGTCACAATTATGACTATAAGATAATGTGCAGGAATATAAGTAAAAATATGCCAATTTCTTAGTAAAAAAAAATTATACATTAAACCCTCGTGAGCGGCAACACACACACACACACACACACACACACACACACACACACACACCCAGTCCGACCTGGCCAGAGCTTCCTCTATCTCGTTCCTTTATGTCCTTGACTCAGACAGGACTTTTACCTCCTGGGTGGTGTGGAAATAAAGTCAAATTTACAATATGTACATTATAATGTAAAAGAAAACAACCAAAATGTATCCTAAAATACCACAGACGAGAGAGAGAGAGAGAGAGAGAGAGAGAGAGAGAGGAAGGCAGACAGGGTGCAGTGCTGAGTGCAGCTGAGTGAGAGATGGAGGAAGGGGGAAGGAAGGAGGGAGAGAGTGATTGAATGAAAACAAATCATGGTGCCACAACAGTGAGGTCATCTGGCGCCATATGTAAAACAATAATATTTTTAAATATAATTAGATATAATAAAAACAAAATAAAGAAATGAAAGCACAAGTTTATAAGTCACTCATAAAAGAAACAAAATTCCTAAGGGTGATGCACATCTCCCCCCAGGAGAGAGAGAGAGAGAGAGAGAAGGCAGGCCAGGGGCAGCGTTGAATGCATTGTCAAGCTGAGGGAAAGATGAAGGGAAGGAAGGAAGGAGGGCGAGAATGATTGAATGAAAATAAATCAAGGCGCCGCAACACCGAGGTCATCTGGCGCCATATGTAAAACAATATAATAAAAAAACAATATAAAGAAGTGAAAGCACAAATTTATAAGATACATAAAAGAAACAAAATACCCTAGGGTGACGAACATCTCCCCCCAGGAGAGAGAGAGAGAGAGAGAGAGAGAGAGAGAGAGAGAGAGTAGAGAGAGAGAGAGAGAGAGATCACGGGTATGGAAAACGTGGCACCACCGTACAGAGGTCCGTGCCCCACCCAAACCGCCAGTTAAGAGTGGTATCACCATAGCATATGTCTCCCCTCAGGCTCATCTCACTCGTGCGGGAAGTCCGGACGTGCGGCATTTGAAAACATGCCAGTTTAAATATGGAATAATTTCCGAAGCTAAAGAGGTCAAATTTAGATTCAAAAGTTTTCCTTTATCAAAGAAAATTAAAGATTATAAAGTTTTATAAGACAATGAGTGACGGACGTAATGTTCAGGGAGAGAGAGAGAGAGAGAGAGAGAGAGAGAGAGAGAGAGGGAAAAAGGGAGGAAAGGAGGCTATGAAGACAGGAGGAAAGAAAGGAAGGAGGAAAATTTGACATTAAGGAAAGCAGGGAGGGAGCAGAAGAGAGAGAGGGAGGGAGGAATGAGGGAACTTAGGGTAGGAGGAAAGGAGGGGAGAGGGAGGGGGAATTAGAGAAAGAGAGAAGATATGAGGATATGAAGGAAGTAAGGAGAGAGAGAGAGAGAGAGAGAGAGAGAGAGAGTTGAAGAATATTATCCAACCACTGTGTACACGTACGTCTGCATGTTGTGCTATAATACATGCCTGAATTTACTTCAATTGTCACTCATTGTTTTATTAAGCTTTATAATCAACTTAGTTTTCTTTGATAATGGTAAACTTTTAAAGCCAACTTTGACCTCTTTAGCTTTGGAAATTATTCCATATTTAAACTGGCAGCTTTACATTGCAAGCAGTTTACAAATATAAAAATATGTGTTAAAATAAGAAGAGCTGTAGATTTACCACGCACCTCAGTGTTGCATAAACCAATGAGCAGTCTTAATTCAAATGTTTCTTGGCTCTAGCCAGCAGAGCTGAGTGAACAAGGTATACTTGTCACACTTGAGTTATCCCTTTACTTTTCGTTTTATGTGGAAGGCAATGTGACGTCATCCTCATGAAGTCATCCTCCTGCGCGTGAGACGACTGTATATTACTTAGACTGTGGTATATATAAGGACTTGAGTATATCCTGTCGTCTGTGTCACGCATTTGGGTATATTGAGATATACTTGACTGTCTCTGTTATATATCTGAGACCAAGCGCACCTGGTGTATTGTGTGAACCATATGTTCGACACTGTGTGGAAATTATCATATGTAAGGAAAGGTAGAATACTGTGTAAAGGTCAAACTCGCTGAACTAGGTGGAGATATATATTGTGAGGGTTATTATATGTCCCGTAGTTTTGATCACGGGTGTGTACGTAGTTGTCTATTGTTAATATATAAGTGTGCCTTTGACCAGTTGTGTTTAGACTTTCCTTCCTTGCCTGTGACTGACTCGGTCGAGAACAAAGAACCCAAGGTCGCACCGTGCCTGAACCCGAGAAGTCGGGACCCAAAATATGCTGCATATATATATATATATATATACCCTTATACATTATGCCTGTAATACCTATTGCTTATGTCTGTAACACGTATTGTAATACGTAATTTGTGGCCTATTTAGCATATATTCTACATGTTACTTATGACTAGCAAAATGAACAATCACCGCAGTAATTCAACCACCTAATGGGTGCAAAGAGTAAAGTTCTCCTTCCACTATAAGTGTCCTTGATTGGAACCATAATGAAGGCAACAGAAACTGGCAATTTTAACAAAAATATGTATAACCTGCAATTTTTCCTACTCCAGCAATGCATTCATCCATAGGACGTTGATTTTTTTTTCCTTATCGTCAGTGAAGACGGCTCTTCCCCAGTAGTCCAAATTATCCTGGACATGCTGCTCTGTGAACCTCATCCTCACTTCGCGGTGGCGTTCAGTTAATTGTTTTTTTCGCAGGTGTCCGACGACGAATACCACTTTCGTGCAAGCGACGTCTCACGGTGCGGAGAGTCACGTCCAGCTGCAATGTCTCAGTTACTGGTAAAGCATTTGTAAAAGGGTTGTGACGAACTGCTTCTAGTACTTGCCGATCTTGCTCTGGTGTGGTTTTGCGTGTTGTTCTTCTCCTGGGGAGGTCACGTAAATCGCCTCTTTCCTCCCATCCTCTCAACCATAACCTTACCGTTGTTTTAGAAATGCTAAGGTCTGCTGCAATATCACGTAAGCTTCTGCCACTCTCATTCCGACCATTCGACCCCGCAGAGAGATTCTTTCCTGCTGCCTGTTCTTGTCTCGTTGCACTCCGTTTATAGCATGTGGGTCCCGTCAATACTTTGGTTATAGCACAGCCACCACGCTTCTGGTCCTGCGGTGTGCGGCTGTTTTGACGTCAAGATATTGCTCACACCACCTGTTGGCTGATGAGCAATTCTGTTGCAGATGTTGTGAATCGGGTAACAACTGTGTTTCGTGTAATATTTCTGGACAAAGTTACAGTGGTAGCATTACAAGGCATATGTAGTGTCAATGACTGCCTAACTAAATAATTACTGTGTCTATGTTTATTGTATCACTCATGTTTTGCATGACTGAGTGGTAATACACATTTGAGTAACATGTATGGGTGTAATGTTCTCATCAGTGTCCATACTGAATAGTATCCAAATACTGCATTACTTCCGGGAAACCACAACCCGGCAATAGGGATTGCCTTTCCTAATATTAACATCACATCTGTGATATGTGAAGTGTTACGGGACCTGTTAATTACAAGAGCCAATGCATCGACAATATTTCACAATGGGGGTCTTGGCTCTGTAACAGCGGACCATTGGTAGAAAGGATGTTGCATAGGAGGATGGCTGGATGGATACACTAGCTCATATGATTTGATGCTCTAGTTTACAGATACTACTATGGAATGACATCTGTGCACATTGCCATATCAACTGTATTCGTAATGAATGCCATCACTCTGTTGTTACACTTATTATATAACCATAACCGTTATGATTTCACAATAACCGTTACGAGAGTTTTATTCGTGCTTTATATCATGTAACAATAAAAAGGTGTTCGGCTGTCATCACTAAATCTGGACATGGTATGATATGGGTTCAAAATACATGGTATTACAGTGACTTCGTTCTTGAAACTAAAACTAATGGACTATATATTTACGGGAGGGAACAATATCTTAGGTGAGGGAAAGTGAGTCGGTGGGTGGATGGAGGTGTGGCTGGTTGGTGGTGAAGGGTGGCCAACCTTTCCGATTCCTTACGTCTACGTATCCATACCACGGTTAATATCCTTTTCTCTCTCTCTCTCTCTCTCTCTCTCTCTCTCTCTCTCTCTCTCTCTCTCTATTTATACACTTTAAGGGTGTTACAGATATAATCTGTGATTAACATCACTCAGTTACCAAATATTTTCCCGCATATTTCGGTTCTGTTTCGCTTCTTCACTGTGGCCACCTACCAACGTTTGGTAAGCCTGACATGTATGTTGCAAGGGCTACTGTTTTGACGTATTCATAATACAATCACACTTTAATGTGCGGGGATATGGAATGGGATTCAGCATCATATAAATATTTAAAGGTTATAGGTGTAAAATCGTTTACATTTATCCTATATTAACCAACATAAATGCAACCAAACGTATGTTACCCACCCCAAACACAATCAGGGTTACAAACAGTGCCAGAGTTCATTCATAAAACGCAACAGCCTACTACAGTTTGGTTGCCAGACAGCACCAGGCAGATACTGAGTGGGTCAGGATAGGGTGTCCGCAATAGTACATGCCCGACAATTTTTCGAATCGCTAAGCTTCATCCTCCGAATTATAATATGTGGCCATTATATTATGCTGATATAGGCTAATAAATATTATGTGATTGGGATAATGGGCTGTGCACTATACTATTTAGAGTCTGAGTTATATAAAATAATTCTCTTGCCTTGTAGCGTGAACCACGATACAGGCTGAGTTGTGGTTCAGAAACAGAGAGCAAGTTCACTCAGAAATGGTGCGATGTAGGGGGAAGGGGGGAGTATGGGATTGAGCGACCAACAGTTACCGATTCCTTACGTCATACGTATCCATTAAGGTGTCAATGATATCCTGTCTCGTAAATAATAATAAACTTATTTATCATAGACCCGATTACACACTATAGTCGGAATCCCACCCGTTTGCGGGTGAGGCGTGGCCCGCACCTGTGTACAATGGTGCCACGTTTCCCCAACTTGCGATGTGAAACGGAAACTATTTATGTACAAGGCATCACAAATTCGATAAATTCAGATGAATAAAACTTACACTTGTGTATTTTGATGGATGAATCAACAGTAATCTTATTATGCATAAAATATTTATACAGTAACACAGAAACATGGCATACATATTGTACAGTGTTGCTAAAAGATATTTTAGTCACTTTTAATGGTTTTTAGTGTAGTTTTAGGGTGGGTAATAATATCACAGCTATGGATATAAGATAATGAGCCTGAAAAAAGAAGAAATATGCCAATATCCAAAGTAAAAGAAATAATTCATGTAATTCTTGTGAGTGGCAATACTTACACACCCAGGAGAGAGAGAGAGAGAGAGAGAGAGAGAGAGAGAGAGAGAGGTCTGTCACTGCCTTCTTTGTATTCATTTGTTCCTTTGTACATACTGCACACACTGATATACATTGTTCCTATTGATGCACATATATCTATACATGTAATTTCTCTCTCTCTCTCTCTCTCTCTCTCTCTCTCTCTCTCTCTTCTAATACTGACCACGTGGTAGGTGAATCCAGCCCCCCCTTCCCCTTCCCTCCCTTCTTAATCCCTCCTGGGTGTCTCAGGTCAAATCCCCCTTCACACTTCCCCTCCCCCTGGACCACCACCCCAACAAACCCACATCCACACTCCCACCCACACCTACACCCACACCCCACTACGTCGGGGTGTATGAATCAGTAACGTAACAAACCTCTCAGCAGACAGTAACTTTGACACTCCATCTACTACTAAATATAACAAAACCAAATTAACAAATGAAAGCACAATTATAAATAACTTATAAAAGAATCAAAAGTACTCAGGGTGGCTCATTTCCCGCCAGGAGAGAGAGAGAGAGAGAGAGAGAGAGATAACGGTATAGAAAACGTGGCATCACTATACACAGGTGCGGGCCACACCACAGCCACAAACGTGCGCGAGTCCTACTATAGGATACCCTCCTCGTTAACGGAAAACATGCAGCCTGCTCCACCGGCTCGACTCTCTCTCTCTCTCTCTCTCTCTCTCTCTCTCTCTCAAAAACACCACCTCGCTCTAGACACACACACACACACACACACACACACACACACACACACACACACATTATCAGTTTGTGCTAATGAGTAATGACGTGGCATTTAGTACATTTATCTAAAATTTAATATTGTGTCAAAATACAAGTACAATACATAACCACCTCACATTATGGATTAAGTTAACCAGAAATTAATACCTATTTGCATAGTTTATGTTTCAGTAATAGTCATGGGGTAGCCATACCCACAGTGATATATTTCGTTAATGTTAAAGATAATCATGTGGTCAGTGGCGGATACCAGTTAGAGGGGAGGTGGCCGCTGACACCTCCAATCCTCATAGCTACTGTGGCGAGTTGTAGTTTCACTGCAGAGGTTCCTGTTCCTCCAGTTATGTCAATAGTTAAAGTTTACATATTGATGAACAGCCATTTCTTATGAAAAATACAGTCTATATGGAACTCTGAAATTACATTCATGAAGCATATTGTGGGAGCTTTTCAGCTCTCACGCACCAGTCACAGTCTTGGTCCTTTGTTCAGTATTGCCAGCCTGACAGTGTGCAGTGTTAATGAACATGCTAATAATGTTAGTTCTATATGCTTATTTACTTTTGGAACAACAGAATTCAGAGCAAGATTTCATTCAGTACACACAATGTCAGATACAGTATGTGTGTGTGCGCGTGTGGGTGTGGGACAATACGTGTGGTGGGGGTGGGGGGAGTATAGTTAGTATGAAATGTGTCATAATGGTAATATGGGTGTGTGCATACGTG
The DNA here is from genome assembly GCF_032717465.1 of Coenobita brevimanus. Lineage (NCBI taxonomy): Eukaryota > Metazoa > Arthropoda > Malacostraca > Decapoda > Coenobitidae > Coenobita > Coenobita brevimanus. Next base: position 10,991,635 of record NC_137002.1, on the reverse strand, counting down.
GCTAAGGACGTCCATGATTGATATGTAATCGTTGCCTTTAAGTGTTGATGACACACACCTCAGTATTTATTTAGGTTCTATTCATAAGTTTGTAGCATATTACATTATTATATTATTTTGATTATGTCTGGGGGTTGAAACCTGAAAAGCCATACAAAAACAAGCACTGAAATATTTAGAAAATGCATTATGTGTGGCGAAATATATGAATAACAATATTTCAGGAAGAATTATTACCGTATCATAACATCTATTTAAATACGTTCCTTAAGCTTAGATTATCGGATTTCCTTTGATCAGTAAGTTATGTTATACTGTAGCTTTAAGTAGTATGTTATATATTGTATTATAAGTGATGTCATGATGGACGTTCACTTAAAACTACATCGAACAGACAGCAAGTGCAATTGTTATTAGTTTACCGGTATTTGTTATTGATCAAACACTGACCATCTTATTCCTGAGTAAGTTTTTAAAATCTCTATCGCGATTGGAAAACAGCACCTTAGGCATGTCAGCAGGTGGCAAGATGTTTAGTAAGTTGGCAAAATGTCTAGAGAGTTGTGATTGTGCCAATCAAGAAAGCATCATATTTTAATGAAAAAAAAAAAATGCTATTGTAACAGGAAAGTTGCGTTAAGAAATGCACATAAACGTCACTAATTCCTGTATAAATGTCCCGTAAGAAAAATCATGTCAGTGAGGAAAATATATAAGATAGTGTCGCATCAGTTATATTGTCAGGTAAGTTATAGAAAGTTATTAAAGTTACTGTTAGATTATTATACTGCTTGAATAATATCCATTGTAATCAGAGGATAATAAAAACAAAATAAGATTTGTATGGAACTCATTCGTTGGCAGTAAGTCAACCCATCCTCCTTCTCGATCACCTCTCGCAGTCTGCACAGAGGCGACATGGTTCCATGTGAGCTGTTGCTGGCTTCTGAACTGTTCCCACTAGGCATGGATGTGGGCCAGTAGTTCATCTGGTGTCCGTTCACTCTTAGGCTCCCAACAGTTTACCATATTCCCCCATATATTTTCGATGGGGTTCATGTCTGCTTTCTTACTGAGCCAGTCGAGCAGCTGCAAATCCCCTCGACCTCCATATCATTCCGAGGATCTTCTCGCCTTGTGGATGGGTCAGCGGTCCTGAACAAAAATTATAGGGCCAGGAGGAAACGCATAGTTCCGCTCCTGAACTGAGGGGAGGAAAAAATCCTGCAAAATTTCAATGTATTTTTTAGCAGTGAAACTCCCTTCTATCCTGGTGACGTCACCCATGCCGTGGATGCACACCCACCCCCAGACATTGACGGTGACGTGTCCACTTCTAGCCTCCTCGTAGATGTTCCTACGGTCGTAACTGCACGTGAATAGAATATTTACACATCGGTCATGTAGTTTAATTTCTAATATCTTTGATGCTTCGGGAAAAGCCACCGCTTCTCATGTTATGGTTCATTGTCCACTATTTGCATGTTATAATTTATGGGGATTGAAAGGCTTAATAACCAGTGGTGCATGTGTTGTAATATGCGTTCATCTAGACGTACAATTACTATGAATATCAATTGATTCCTAACTTTTTTTTTTTAATAATTCTTAGTGATAGAGTATAAGAATGTTTGTTATACATATCGCCAGTAAATTTATATATATGCATTAAAGTACTGTCGCCTCCAGAAACCTTTTCTCCTCATTAAATTTTATGAATACAAAATACCTGGTATCAGTCATGTGGAGAACTGTCAGGCATACGATCAACACATGTCTACTGTATACTTTGGCCTTTATCTACCAACTGCTCTTCCACACTCTCCAATCAGTTTTTCCTCAACCTGTCTGTTTACCATAATTCTTATATATATATATATATATATATATATATATATATATATATATATATATATATATATATATATATATATTGTTACATAGCCTATGATTTCATCATCCTTGTGTATAAGTACAGTATGCTGCATGTTTGATCACGAGCGTGTTCTACCTCACTCCCCCCTCCTCCCTTATAGTAGAGTAAGTCGTTCTTTCTGTTGTTCAGAGCAGGATTGTCAACTCTTTGTCCCCATGACTTCATTTGCGCGTCCTTCTTACAAGTAGTATCAAGCACAGCCGGCCCATATACAATGAGCTCAGCCTCTGCATAAATGGCCACTTAGAACTACTCCTCATTTTGCTCACATCTCTGTCCTCCCCTGTACAGTTGTTATTATTGTGAGTGCTCAGGAAGTCTCCAAACATCTAGCAGCTGTGTAATTTGAGTATACTGTAACTGTTATTGCATTTTTTCTTGTACTGTGTAGCGTAGGGTGTTAATTCTTAGGCCTAGTAGGGTTTTTGTGATTAATGTAGGGTTTTATGTCAGCCAATTATTAATGATATTTTGTATCTGTAATGATATATCTTGCATTCACTGAGCATTATCCAGTGTATTTTCATTTTCTCAGGGCTGACTTAGATAAATTTACTCATGCTAATTTCGTGTTAATAGAGGCTATTGCAGTTAACCATATATTTAACCTGTTTTTTGACATTACATTATCCTTATGAGTCCTGAATGTTTTGTTGTTAGTTTGAGCATTAAACTTTAACTTGTAATTTTACCTAACTCTTTTGTTTTGAACCTGGAACTTTACGGGACAGTAGTGATTTTTAGTATTCTCACTTAAAGTGTACATTATCTTTCTCTGTTCCGTAACATAAATTTGGCGACCTCTTACCAGGATATTCAGGATATTATCATAAGGATATTGCTTGATATTTTGTGACTGTGATTTATTCATGATGTCTACTATTACTACGCTTGATGAAGCCAAAGATTTTTTGTCAAATGTGCAAACAGTGTGTGATGTAGAAAACAGAACAAAGAATGAACTTAAGCTTGTTGCTCAACAATTGGGAATTGCTGTTCGCTCTCATCATTCTAAAGATCAAATTGCTGACATGATTAATGAAAGCTTGTTTAATGTAACTCCTCCAAATGAGCAAACGCAGATTGAATTAGCTAAGTTACAGCTAGCCCTGCAGGAGGCTCGTGCTAAGGAGGCTGAATTTCAGGCAAATGCTAAGGAGGCTGAGTTTCAGACTCGTGCTAAGGAGGCTGAGGCACAAGTTGAAATGCTAGGATTCAGGCAGACCATGAGTATCGCATGAAACAAAGTGGAACTGGATCATCTAGCTCTGATGATTCTGATGTGGCTAAAAATGTTAAACTTGTCCCTCCTTTTAAGGAATCTGATTTAACAAAGTATTTTCAGTTGTTTGAGAGGTAGCTACAGGTTTTAATTGGCCAAAAAAGTATTGGCCAGTACTCCTTCAAACTGTTCTCACCGGTAAAGCTTAAGTAACTTATGCATCTTTGCCTCAGGATCAATCTGATAATTATGATGTAGTTAAGAGCTCGATTTTTAAGGCGTATGAGCTTGTTCCTGAAGCCTATAGAGAAAAATTTAGGACAACTTACAAGCAAGATAAGCAATCCCATGTTGAGTATGCAAAAATCAAACAAGATCTGTTAAAGCAGTGGTTAAATTCTAAGAATGTGGATTCTGATTTTGACAAATTTAAGCAGATGATTTTGCTGGAGGACTTCAAAAGGTGTATTTATAAAGATGTAAGCCTATATCTTGATGAGAAAAGAATAGATAATTTGTCTGATGCTGCAGTTTTAGCTGATGAATATGTTCTCACTCACAAGAGATATTCTAAAGAAAAAGGGAAAGCTGAGAGTAAGTACGTTGCCTCTACTCAGAGTACAGGTAACAGGAAAGAGAATAAAGATGATGTTTCTCAGGAAGTAAATACCAGCTTCACCTCTAGATTTCAGAAACGTAAATGTACTTATTGTAGTAAGCTTGGTCATACTACGGAGAAATGTTTCAGGAGACAGCGTGATGTGAACAAAAAGGAGTCTTTAAATATTCAGTCAATTGGTCTAGTGTCCACCCTTGAGAGTTCCCAGAATTCTTTAACTGAGTTAACTGAACCTGCTTTGAGGGGTAAATTAAATTCTCATGATGAAGCTCCTCTTTTGAGCAGTCACGTGGGTGACACTCTCAAGAGTTCATGTGCTAATTTCCTGTCTGATGGTTTTGTCAGTCTTCTGGATAGTAATGACAGGAAATCAGTTAAAATATATCGTGATACAGGTGCCTGCCAATCCCTTATGCTGACTAGTGTTCATGGCTCTAATGTTAATTCCTCTGATGAAACTGTAATCTTACAAGGTGAAGGGAATAATTACTTCTCTGTCTCTCTCTGCAGAGTGAATTTAGAGTCTGGTTTTGTTTATGGTTAAGTTATGGTTGGGTTGTTTGAGACACTCCCAATGTCAGGTGTAACTTTCTCACTTGGAAATGATACTGGTGGAAGTCAAGTGTGTCCAGCTCCTCAGTTGTCTAGTGAGCCAGTGGCTGCGGCCCAGGATTGTGATGTCCCTGATGTGTTCTCTGCATGTGCTGTCACTAGGGCTAAGTCTAAAGTTACTGGTGACTTAGAGGATAATGATGATGATGTTATCCTAGCTGACACTTTTCTTGCTAATTTGGACCACTCACCAGATGAGGCAGTACCCCGTGGTGTTGATAATTTGTCTCGTCAAGAGTTGGTTGAGTTGCAGGTTGCTGACCCTGAGTTGAAAGGTCTAGCTAACTCTGCTTGCAGTGAGGAAGAGTCAGCCGGTGCTTCTGCTTGTTATTATATAGAGCCAGGAGTACTTATGAGGAAGTGGAGACCCCCAACAGCATCAGCCGACTGTGAATGGGAGGTTGTACATCAAGTTGTCATCCCTCGTGTTTGTAGGCAGGATATCATTAGAGTGGCTCATGATTCCAGTTTGGCAGGACACCTTGGAGTGAGGAAGACTGTGGCACGCATTTTGAAACACTTCCACTGGCCAGGTATCTTCAGGGATGTTTCCTGGTATTGTAAGTCTTGTCACACCTGTCAAGTTGTGGGGAAGTGTAATCAGACCGAAAAGGTTGCACCTCTAGTTCCCATTCCTCCTTTGAGGCTTTCACCCGTGTGTTGGTGGATATTGTGGGCCCTCTTCCTAAGACTTCTTCAAGATTTTCTTATGTGTTGACCCTGAATGATATGGCTACTCGTTATCCTGAAGCCATTCCACTTAGAAATATCTCTGCAAAGAACGTGATTAAGGAAATGCTAGGGTTCTTCACCAGGTTTGGTCTGCCCAAGGAGGTACAGTCAGACCGGGGAAGTAATTTCATGTCAAATGTTTTCAAGCAGTCTCTGAAAGAGTTGGGCATCACCCAGATCACGTCTTCAGCTTACCATCCCCAGACCCAAGGAGCGTTGGAGAGATATCATCAAACACTCAAATCGATGCTCAGGAAATACTGTTTGGAACATCAGAAAGACTGGGATAAAGGTCTTCCATTCGTTGTATTTGCCGCAAAAGAATCTCCAAATGAATCACTGGGCTTCTCACCCTTTGAACTACTGTTTGGCCATGAAGTAAGAGGACCCCTTAAGCTACTCAAGGAATGCTGGCTGTCGGAGGAAGATGACGTCAACCTGCTGGAGTATGTGATGAAGTTCAAAGAACGGCTGTCCACTGCTTTACAGCTGGCGAGAGAGAATTTAGGAACTGCTCAGGAGAAGATGAAGACTTGGTGTGATAAGAAGTCCAGGTTACGCCACTTTCAGCCAGGAGATCAGGTTTTGATTCTGCTACCGGTGCATGGGTAACCTCTTCAAAGTTTAGTGGTCCTTATTTCGTGGAGAAGAAACTCAGTGATGTCAACTATGTCATCGCCACACCAGATCGTAGAAAGAACAAGCAACTTTGTCACATCAACATGCTAAAGTGATATCACAGGCGGCACGAAAATAACCCAGTCTGCACTGTAGCTGTTCCACCCGAGTCTGCAAGTGAAGCTCTCCCATGCAGTATGAGCCTGAATGATAGTTTGGGGAAGAATCCTGATATCATGAATGATCTTCTGACTAAGCTTTCTCATCTAGCTCCCGAGGAAAGGCAGGAGTTTTCGGCATTACTGCAGGAGTACCCGCAAGTGTTCCGTGCCACTCCAGGAAGAACCACTGTGTTGATGCATGATGTCGATCTTGGAGACACAAAGCCAATTAAATTGCCTCCTTACCGTGTGAACGCAGTGAAAGTTCCTCTCATCCAGAAGGAGCTTGGCTACGTGTTGGACCACAAGATGATTGAGCCCTGTCAGAGCGAGTGGAGTTCTCCTGTCTCTCTAGTCCCTAAGCCAGGTGGGTCACAGCGGCTTTGCATCGACTACAGATGTGTTAATCAGATAACCAAAAGAGACACTTACCCTCTCCCTCGTGTGGAAGATTGCATAGATAAGATCGGAAAGGCTAGGTACATAAGTTAGTTTGATTTGTTAAAGGGATACTGTCAAGTACCTATGACTGAATGTGCTAGGGAGATCTCATGTTTTGTAACACTAGGAAAACTTTTGCATGTTCTGTAATGCCACATGGTATGAAGAAGCACAAGTCACATTTCAGAAGCTCATGAATGTTGTAACAGAGGGTTTGGCAGGGTGTGTTGTTTATATTGATGATGTATTAATCTTCAGTGACATCTGGAAAGATCACCTATGCCATGTCAGTAAATTTCTTGAGCGTTTGGTTCAGGCTAATCTTGTAGCTAATTTGTCAAAGTGTGAGTTTGGTCAAGCTAAAGTTCAGTACCTTGGGTACGTAATTGGAGTTGGACATGTTGCACCACCAGGAGCTAAGGTTCAGGTTATAGGTGATCTTCCCAGACCTAAAAGTAGGAAAGAGCTACAAAGATTTTTGGGAATGGTAGGTTATTACAGGAGATTTGTTCTTAACTTTTCAATTCTTGTATCACCACTTACAGACCTACAGAAAAAGGGAGTTAAATTTGTCTGGACCGATAACTGTGAATCCTCTTTCAGTAAACTTAAAGCTATCCTATTAAGTCAGCCAGTGCTCGCTACTCCAAATTTTGCTAAGCCTTTTAAGATGGCTGTTGATGCAAGTGATACAGGAGCTGGGGCTGTTTAGCTGCAAGAGGATGATCAGGGTATTGAACACCCTGTATCTTATTACAGTAAGAAGTTCACTCCACCTCAAAAGAACTACTCAACTATTGAGAAAGAGCTTTTGGCCTTGATTTTGGGTTTACAGCATTTTTCATTTTATTTGTGTTCTGGTTTGGACCCCATAGTCATTTATACCGATCATAACCCACTGAAATTCCTTAGTAAGTTTAAAGATAAAGATCAGAGATTGACAAGATGGAGTCTACTTCTTCAGGAGTATTCATTAGACATACAACATGTCAAGGGGAAAGAAAATGTTATTGCAGATTGCTTATCTAGACTTTAAACAGATTGTTTTAGAGTAATAAGAAATTTCCTTTGTAAATTTCTTTTTCTTTGTGGGGAGGTGTTACATAGCCTATGATTTCATCATCCTTTGTGTAATTCTAACGTACAGTATGCTGCATGTTTGATCACGAGCGTGTTCTACCTCACTCCCCCTCTCCTCCCTTATAGTAGAGTAAGTCGTTCTTTCTGTTGTTCAGAGCAGGATTGTCAACTCTTTGTCCCCATGGCTTCATTTGCCCATCCTTCTTACAAGTTGTATCAAGCTCTGCCGGCCCATCTATAAAGAGCTCAGTCTCTGCATTATTGCCACTTAGATCTACTCCTCATTTTGTTCACATCTCTGTCCTCCCCTGTACAGTTGTTATTATTGTGAGTGCTCAGGAAGTCTCCAACCATCTAGCAGCTGTGTAATTTGAGTATAACTGTTATTGCATTTTTCTTGTACTGTGTAGCGTAGGGTGTTAATTCTTAGGCCTAGTAGGGTTTTTGTGATTAATGTAGGGTTTTATGTCAGCCAATTATTAATGATATTTTGTATCTGTAATGATATATCTTGCATTCACTGAGCATTATCCAGTGTATTTTCATTTTCTCAGGGCTGACTTAGATAAATTTACTCATGCTAATTTCGTGTTAATAGAGGCTATTGCAGTTAACCATATATTTAACCTGTTTTTTGACATTACATTATCCTTATGAGTCCTGAATGTTTTGTTGTTAGTTTGAGCATTAAACTTTAACTTGTAATTTTACCTAACTCTTTTGTTTTGAACCTGGAACTTTACGGGACAGTAGTGATTTTTAGTATTCTGACTTAAAGTGTACATTATCTTTCTCTGTTCCGTAACAATATATATATATATATATATATATATATATATATATATATATATATATATATATATATATATAAATATATATATATATATATATATATATATATATATATATATATATATATATATATATATATATATATATATATATACAGTATATATATATATATATATATATATATATATATATATATATATATATATATATATATATATATATATATATATTGTGTGTGTGTGTAGGTTGTCACTTGTACCTGTTAACCATACACCCACATATCTCATTAACCCACCGCGTGCCAGCCATTTTTAGCCCTATGGGTCACCCCAGTGCCGGCCATTTTTCAACCTTTTTTTTTTTTGGCTAAAATGATAGATTTGGATGTGGAACAACGAATTTCGCCAATGAAATGCTCACTGAGGCTCGGAAACTGGTTATATTGAGTCCTGCATACTCGTGAACAGGTATAGCCGCATTCTCACGCTCACCACGTACTTGAGAGAAAGCCGTTTTCTATGTAAGGTATACTCAGGTATTTATTTATTTTTTTTTTTATGCGAGGAAGAAGGAACCAAAGGCCATGAGCCCGCAGTAACGGTTCCCTCCAAGAGAAAAACATAATACAATAGAGAGCCAAATTCAAGATCCGATCATTTTGAGATGTCTGGACACACTGCGTTTGAAAGACTGGAGATCATAGGCAGCAGGAAATACAGACAGAGGGAGACAATTCCAGAGCTGACCTGTTGCATAAATGAAAGACTGGGACTAACGGTTAACTCTTGCATTAGAGAGTTGGACAGAAAAGGGATGAGAGTTTGCTGCCAGACGGGTGCTACGCGCCCGTCGTAGAGGTGGAGGAATGCAAGCAGACAGTTCAGAGGAGCAGTGACCATTAAAGTAGCGATAGAAAAGAGATAAAGATGCAACAGTGCGGCGGAGAGACAGAGGTTGAAGGGAGTCAGTAAGAGGAGGAGAGTTAATGAGACGAAAAGCCTTTGACTCCACCCTATTGAGAAGAGCTGTATGTGGGGAGCCTCCCCACACATGAGGGTTGTACTCCACACAGGGGCGGATAAAACCCCTATATAGAGTCAACAATTGTGCAGGGGTAAAGAAAGAGCGGAGTCGGCTTAGCACACCCAATCTCTTGGAAGCAGATTTTACAAGAGATGTAATATGATCTTTCCAAGATAAGTCCCGAGTAAATGAAACCCCAGGCATGTTCAAGGATGATGCAGGATTAAGCTGAATATTATTAAACATTAGTGGGTATACCTGTGGAAGATTTTGTCAGGTTGATAGGTGTAAGAACTGAGTCTTAGATGCATTAAAAACAACCATATAATTTTTACCCCAGTCACAGATACGAGCCAAGTCAGACATTAGGTGTACCATAGCCTCATCCCTTGTCTGTTGAAGTAACTGTTGAGATGGGCGTTGCGGGAACCGAATGGAAAGGTGAAGGGTGGAGTCATCAGCGTATGAGTGGATAGGGTTAGATGTACAGCTTAGAAGATCATTGATGAATAAAAGGAACAGAGTTGGTGATAGGACAGAGCCCTGAGGAACACCACTGTTGATAGATCTAGGAGAAGAACGATGGCCGTCTACAACAGTGGGTATAGAACGACCAGAAAGGAAGCTAGCTATGAAGGCACAGATAGAAGGATAGAAGCCGTAGGAGGGCAGTTTGGAAATTAAAGATTTATGCCAGACTCGATCGAAAGCCTTGAGATGTCAAGTGCAATGGCAAAGCTTTGCCAAAGTCCCGAAAGGAGGATGACCAGGAGTCTGAAAGGTAGGTGAGAAGATCGCCAGTGGAGCGTTCCTGACGGAACCCGTACTGACGATGGGAAAGAAGGTTGTGATAGGAAAGATGCATTAAAAATTTTCTATTGAGAATTGACTCGAAAACTTTTGAAATACAGGACGTTAAAGCAATTGGACGATGGTTGGAGGGTTTGGAGTGGTCACTTTTCTTTGGGACTGGCTGAATGAGAGCAAACTTCCAGCAAGAAGGAAAGGTACAAGTTGACAGACAAAGGCAAAAGAATTTGCCTGGGCAGGGTGTAAGCACAGAAGCACAGTTCTTGAGAACAACAGGAGGGACCCCATCAGGCCCATATGCCTTGTTAGTACTGAGGCCAGTGATGGCAGAAAATACATCAACTGAAGAAATTTTAATGTCAGCCATGAGAAAGTCAGAGGGGGGGGAAGTGATGGAGGAACAGCGCCGGAATCGTCTAAGGTGGAATTGGGAAGGTATAGCAATGTTCAGTACACTTTTCTGATTATTTATTACTTCAGCATCTATCACAATTTGCGTGTCTTTCTCACTGTGAATGCATTATCTTACACTTACTTGAAGATAGGGACAACCTGACTTCGTTACGTACAGTCCTGGCACTTACAAGAAGGTATTTACAACTTGACTTCATTATATAGTCCTTACACTTACATGAAAATATTTACAAAATGCCTTCACTATGTACAGCACTGGGTGAGGCACAGAGGCAGAGTAAGGCAGAGCGAGTGTGAAGGGGGGAGCGAGTGAGTGTATGGCCTTGACAGCCTGAGGGATGGTACAGGAACAGTTACCTTACATCTCTGCCAATTTTTACCCGCGAATCTTGAAAAATGTGGCACAGTGAAGTTTTTTTTATTTTAAACTGTTTTAAAACGGCACTGGCGCTGGCCGCGGAATTATGTCAGACCGTTATAAAACGACACTGGCATGTGGCGGGTTAATCAAGAAACTTCATACCGGCTAGGTTATATTTAATAAATTCATGTTGGCTATTGTGACATTTAGTCATATCTGTTCAAAGTGGCCCAACATTAAAGTAAATAAAACAAAGATTCTTTGTGTGGTCATTCGGGAGGGTCATGCAGTAATTACATATTATTTCAGTGATCATTTTCAAACTACTATGCGACATATGATATTGGTTTTACACTTGACCACTCTCATCTTATAACGAATTTCATTGGCCAGTAAAGGACAACTGGATTTATAACCACACCAAAAAATGCATAAACTTCGCAGACAATTAAACACTCAACCTTTCTGTCTTTTCGAGGTAGTTTACATGAAAATCCACTGTGTGAGCCTTCATGACATAGTTAACCCATTAGTGGCCAGAGTTCCTGTGAAAGGGATTTTGCTGGACGGGTACTAAGCGTACCACCCTCTGCCTATCAGCTCATAGTCACGAAGCTCACAGGCCCCTACCCCAGGGTTCGCTTCTTTATTAAATTTTGAACGCCCAGTTCTGTCCATTATATTGGAAGCTGGGCACCAATGGGTTCAAGAAGCTGATAGATTTCTCAATGTTTTACCAATTAGTGGCCAGAGTTCCTGTGAGAGGGATTTTGCCCCTGTCACATGCAAACGACTCAAGGGCCGACTGCAGTGCGACTCAAGGTCATATCGCATTTTTTCTTCGTTCGTCCCTTGATGTGCTGACAAAGTCCGAACTCTTTAGGGTGCTCGTGAGCTGCTGGGATGACTCATTGGGCCTCACGATTTTTTAACGAGTGCATTAAAAAATTGTGGCCACCTCACGACTTGCCAAAAGTCATGTCATAGTTGCGACGCAGTCAGGAGTGTCGTATGTCAGTGGTGATGCAGTCTTAGCTTAATTGGATGAGTCATGATGTGGTCGTTGCCTGTCATGATGCTGTTATGACTGCATGCCCTTCTTCAACTTACTAGACACAGGAGAGGTCCATGGTGATGCTCTGGGTGTCATTGGTGGTCTAGGTGTGATGCCCTGCCCCACACTGGGTGTCATTGGTGGTTCAAGTGTGATGCCTCACCCCATGGGTCGGTCATGGGAGGGTCACTAGGGGATCAGGGTGAATTCCCCAAACGCATCAAGCAGTCGTCTTGCGGTCGTGCCACGGTCGTGCCTGACAAAAATTCGTTAAATGTCAGATTTGAAGACTCATAGCTCTGTCGCCTTGCAATCGCCTCGTGATCTTGTCGCGTTCTTGAGGACGTCACGACCGGTCATGAGGCAGTCCTGACGCGGTCGTTACGCAGTCATAAGCAGAGCAGATTCAGGGCCAGTCGGGAGGCGTGGGAGCCAACTAGGACACGACCTTGAGTTGCACCGCGGTCGGCCCTTGAGTCGCGTATGTGTGACAGGGGCTTAAGCGTACCACCCTCCGCCAATCGGCTCATAATCGCGAAGCTCATAGGTCCCTACCTGGGGTTCCCTTCTTCATTAAATTTTGAAAATGCCCAGTTCTGTCCATTATATTGGACGCTGGGCACCAATGGGTTAATACAATATACAGAATAACGGATTTATTGCATAAATCTGTGCTCTAGTATAACTTAATAAACTGATCGCTGGGAATCTGGTAAGCTACCATTAAAAAGAGATGCTCCTACAGCGTAATTTTGTAGTGAACATTAAAATAACATTATTTTCTCCTGGAAGAAATAGTTATTCATGCAATAAGGATTCCATGTTACAGTATTATAATACTTCAGTGCTTGTCTTTATATGGTGTTTCAGGTTTCATCCCCAAAGCATAATCATAATAATATAATAATGCAACATGCTACATGCTTATGAAGGAACCTAAATAAATACTGAGGAGTGTGTCATCAATTGTTAAAGGCAAATATTACATATCAGTCTTGAACGTTCATAGCCACGTATGCACACACCCATATTACAACTATGACGCATTTCATACTCACTATATTCCCCCAAGCCCCCACCACACGTATTGTCCCACACCCACACGCGAACACACACATACTGTATTTGGCATTCTGTTTACTGAATGAAATCCTGCTTTGAATTCTGTTGTTCCAAATGTAAATAAGCATATAGAACTAACATTAATAGCTTCTTCATTAACACTTCACCCTGTCAGGCTGGCAATCCTGAAACAAAGGACCAAGACTATGAGTGGTGAGTGAGAGCCGGAAAGCTCCCACAATATGCTTCATAAATGTATTTTCAGAGTTCCATAATTATAGGCTGTTTCTATTTTTCATAAGAAATGGCTGTTCATCAGTATGTAACTTTAATTATTGACATAACTGGAGGAACAGGAACCTCTGCAGTGACACTAGATATCACCACTGTAGCTATGAGGATTGGACACACACACCACAAAGCCAGGCGGGAGACAGGGCATGTGTGCTGGGCAATCCCCAGGTCCTGTCCTACCCCCTTACTATTTTGTAATCAGCCCATACCCCACTGACCGGGCTAATGTATGGCTCGGCCTGCACTATAGGTGCAGGGAATCTGTAAACGAATGAACGAACGAGGATTGGAGGTGTCAGTGGCCCATTTACAAGGTATTCCGCCACTGAACACATTATTATCTTTAACATTAACGAAAATATCACTGTGGGTATGGCTACCCCATGACTATTACTGAAACATAAACTATGTAAATAGGTATTGATTTCTGGTTAACTTAATCCATAATGTGAGGTGGTTATGTATTGCACTTGCATTTTGACACAGTATTAAATTTTAGATAAATGTACTAAATGCCACGTCATTACTCATTAGCACAAACTGATAATGTGTGTGTGTGTGTGTGTGTGTGTGTGTGTGTGTGTGTGTGTAGCCATCTGAGGAGTTTTAGAGAGAGAAAGAGAGAGAGTCGAGCCGGTGGAGCAGGCTGCATGTTTTCCGTTAACGTGGGTGAGGGTATCCTAGTGTGTAATCGGGTCTATAATAAATAGGTTTATTATTATTTACGATACAGGATATCATTGACACCTTAATAACTATACTGTAATGACTAAGAATATATAACTGTTGGTGGCTCACTCCCATACTCCCCCCTTCCCCCCACGTTGCACCATTTCTGTTTCTGAACCACAGCTCAACCTGTATCGTGGTTCACGCCACAAGGCAAGAGAATTATTTTATATAACTCAGACTATAAATAGTATAGTGCACAGCCCATTATCCCAATCACATAATATTTATTAGTCTATAGCATAATACAATGACCACATAATATGATTTGGAGGATGAAGCTGAGCGATTCGAAAAATTGTCGGGCATGTACAGTTACCTCCACTTCAGTC
>NC_137002.1:10964843-10974843 GCF_032717465.1 Coenobita brevimanus | reverse complement strand
GTGAGGTTGGTCACTCTAATCTTAAATGTCAGGACCAACTTGCCTAGCCCCGAGATTCTACGCTCGCTACTCATGGGGTAACGTAGGATTGGATGATGGATGGATAGCTATCTATCTATCTATCTATATTTAATTCTATATATATATGTAAGGAGAGAAACTCTCTCTCTCTCTCTCTCTCTCTCTCTCACACACACACACACACACACACACACACACACACACACACACACACACACACACACACACACACACACACACACACACACACACACACACACACACACACACACACACACACACACACACACACACACAAATTCTGGCCCTTCCTCGAATAATGGGTAACGAGACCTGATATTGACTGTTTTATGATATCACATCACTACGACGAGATTGCAGCCTTATCAATGGCCTTGTGTAAACCTACTGGATGACGTGTTGTAGCTTCAGAACCCAGGGGTATTTTTCCTAAAGCGAGGTGGTTGGGCTTTACCATCCAAGTGCTGGTGCACCAGTGTTGGTTACGTTTACACCAGTGTTGGTTACGTTTACTTGGACGCGCCAACAGCACTCAACCTTTATCCTATCGTAGGTCCAGCTTATCCTTAGCTGTGTTATACTGTATATGCCTGTATGATGACACAGTGCATAAAACACTTACTCAACATATATTCTTGCATTGTGTACTGTATTAATGTTTCTGTTGACTGAAAACAGGACATCATTCAGACTGCTGGGAGGTGAAGAGTGTTCAATGGTCAGTCAGCATAGCCACCAAAACCTCTGCTTTGGCTGCTATCTTGCCATGAGTGTGAATAAGTCGGTGAAGTGTATTACCAGACTCCCTGCACAATCACACGTAGATATACGCAATTTTACACCCTCCCAGCAACAGCACGCCACCGATATAGTTGGTGTGGCTGTGGCCACGTACTAAAACCTTGTGTTATAATCGCAGACAACGGACAGACATGCATGGTAATGGGATGAACAGTGTGTGAGTGTAGACAGACGATTAAATAGTATAATGCGTCTGGAGCTAAGGACTGTATAATACGTGTATGAAAACTGATGTATGAATGTATTAAAGAGAGTATAATATACGATGATCAATGTTTGTGGATGTTGTGACACAATTATCCAGACTAATCGAAGAATGCGACATCATTTCTGGACTGGACACACTTAACACTGTTATTTCAATATTTATATATAATACAAGATATGCATTCATTATGCAAATACAGTATCTCATTACCTCCGCGTGATCCATCAGTATGATGACTGCACAACATTTTCACACAACAGGCCAATAGCTGTCCAATACTCAAAGTAGCTGTAATCCTATGCAACAGGACATCTACGTATACCATGGTCTGCGAACATAATGATTGTTTTTCCTCACAATAAAATAGACTGGATGATGCACAACAAAGCATGACCTTTGTGTCACATGCATAATCATGAATCATTTCTGGCCACCCTGGTTCAGCCACAGATATGTTACAGTAATTGTGTCGCACACTCAGTAGACTCGGATGAACCATGTTTCGAGACACCAGACATCACACCTTCTAACATTTATGCCCATATACAGTTGTTCACCACATTGTATGGCGAACTTTAAGACTCCAGCATTCATCCAATACACGTTATTGCATACGGAGCTACAGATTACCTCAGAACATCTGTATAATCACACCCTTCATCTTTCTGAAAGAAACACGACAAAGTTTCGATACATGCGCCCCCACCACCTGTCCTCCCTCCCCTCCATTCCACCTCGCCTCACACTCCTCATCTGTCAGAGAAACAATGGGAGCCAATGGCGTTACTATTTGTTTTTCTCTCTAACTTCCACTATACATACGTGGTAAACACTTGTATTTGTAGACAAAGTGTGACTTGACACAACATTGATTCTGTGGGTACTAGATACTGTAGCGGAGGGAAGCTCTGCCGGGTCTGCCCATTCACTAACTCTTACTACGATGTAAACAAACACAGTGGTGCCACATTTCACCAAGCACACCACCCGCTGTACTCGTTGGAAGTGGAGGTAATTGTACAATCGGCTTCACTTCTAAGTACTACACCGACTTGTGGCGTTTTGGTAGATGTGGCACCACTGTGTCTGTTTACATCGTCGTATTAAGAGGCGAATGAGTTGGAGGAACCTCGGCATAGTGGTGAGGTACTGACAACTACATTGCTATGATCTGTGTAGTGCTTATATAAATGATGTAATGTAATTGAACATGTGACTGAAATTCGACTTTAAATTAATGTGTTGGCGCTGGGACCAATCAGGGAGTTGGATGCTTTGTTGTGGATGTTCAGGGGTGCTGTTGGTCCGAAGCAGGCCTTGCTTTACTGAATGAGAAGCAGGCCAAAATAAAACTTGCCTAGCGCAACGTATAATGGAGGATGAATATGTCTGTCTATCTACCTATCAATCTTTATATCTATATATTGCTACATTACCATATATCTATATGTCTATATATATCTATATATCTATCTGCAGTATACATCTGTATATAGCTATATATCTATATCTCTGTATACAATATATCTATTGCCTATATCACTATTAATCCATCTATCCATCTTTCTCTCTATCTACCTATCTATATACTGTATACATAGAATTGTTAGAGAGGCGGCCTGTAGTCCTAATGAACTCAAGGTTCGAATCCCGGCTGGGCAGGGAACAGTTTAAGGATTTGAATTTCTAAAAAAACAGACTTTTCTGATCTACCAGATGACTTCCGACATATCCTAAAAGTACCCCCGCTAATATCAGTGCACCAGTCCTGTATGAGACAGCCTTAGCATGTATTCAATATGGATGGTTCGTGTTAGCGCCGAAGTGGTGACATGTGGAAATGTAGGAGGACTACTGGGCCCCAAGGAGGACTACTGGGACTTGGGAATAGGCCTGAAGCCTTTGCCCAGAGTCGGACACGTAAAATATATATATATATATATATATATATATATATATATATATATATATATATATATATATATATATATATATATATATATATACATTTTATATATCACTATAAATATATGGAAATTATGATGCGCGAACAATGCTCGGAATGCAATTTAGGTGAGACAAGGAAGTGAAGTCGCTAATGAAACTCTTCCACATTGGGAAAAAGTAGAACGGTGTTCTTAAGAGAGAAGAAAGAAGATTGTGATGATGTGGGATAACTTTTACCTGGTCGTGGTGTAGTGGGTTGCTGCCTGGCTCTCATCTTTTTTTTTCTTTTTTGTTTATGCGAGGAAGAAAGAACCAAAGGCCATGAGCCCGCAGTAACAGTTCCCTCCAAGAGAAAAACAAAATACAATAGAGAGCCAAATTCAAGATCCGATCATTTTGAGATGCCTGGACACACTGCGTTTGAAAAACTGGAGATCATAGGCAGCAGGAAATACAGACAGAGGGAGACAGTTCCAGAGCTGACCTGTTGCATAAATGAAAGACTGGGAGTAACGGTCAACTCTTGCATTAGAGAGTTGGACAGAAAAGGGATGAGAGTTTGCTAACAGACGGGTGCTACGCGCCCGTCGGAGAGGTGGAGGAATGCAAGCAGACAGTTCAGAGGAGCAGTGACCATTAAAGTAGCGATAGAAAAGAGATAAAGATGCAACAGTGCGGCGAAGAGACAGAGGTTGAAGGGAGTCAGTAAGAGGAGGAGAGTTAATGAGACGAAAAGAGAGTCCAGGGTTCGATTCCCGGCATAGTGGTAATCCATCCATCCATATACCTAGGCTGCTTCCCCCAAGGAAAGGGAGGTAGCCGAGACAGGACGACACACTCCCCGTTTACTCATCCATTCAAACACATTTATTCGCATCTTAGCCCCAAAGGGGAGAACGGACAGATCCTCACCGCACCACACCGCACAAGGGTCGACTGCGCAATGCAATCAGTGACATCCGCAGCAGGGTCCGACAGCAGAGCTGGTTTACCCCTGCCACATCATAACAGACTCATCCCCTTACCCGCACCTGACCTGACTAGCTGATCAGACCAAATGCGGGAGAATATCCCCTCAGGGCTGCGTCATCACTTATTCATTCACAATTTCTCTCCATTTATTTCTGTCACGCATTGCCACTCTTTCTTGCTCATCAGACATCCCTCTCGCATCCAGTGCTTTCTTCACACTGTCCATCCATCCTATTCGTGGTCTTCCTCTCAGCCTTACACCTCTTACATCAGATCTAGTTATCTTTTTCACCAATCGCTCATTATCCATTCTCTCCATATGCCCAAACCATCGCAACACCCTCTGGTCAACTCTACCAGCCATCTCCCGAACAACTCCAGTTCTCCTTCACACTTCATCATTTCGCACTCGATCCATACGCATCACTCCACACATACTCCTCAGACACCTCATCTCCATTACATTCAAACTTTTCCTCTCTGCTACACCCATATTCCATGTTTCAGCCCCATATAATGCAGTTGGTACCTCAACACCCTCATACAGCCTTCTCTTTACATCCATTCTAAGCGAACGACATCTAAACACTTTTTTCATTCCTCCCAGCACCTTTCCTACTTAATTTATTCTAAACTTCACTTCTGCATCTATTCTTCCATCCACAGCAATATGTGACCCTAGATATTTAAAACACTCTACCTCCTCAAGGAACTCGCCATTCAAAACAATATTCATCCCCCTACCATCTACCAACCTCGTACACTTCATCACTTTACTCTTATTCTCATTTACTTTCAATTTCCTCCTTTCACACACCCTTCCAAACTCCTCTACCAACTGTCTCAATCTCTCTTCTGAATCAGCCACCAGTGCAGTATCATCTGCAAACAGCAGCTGCTTCAGATTCCACTCTCTACCATCAACATTCACCAGACTCAGACCTCCATCTAAAACTCTTGCATTCACCTCCCTTACAACACCATCCATGTAAATATTAAACAACCAAGGCGACATCACACATCCCTGTCGCAGCCCCACTCTCACAGGAAACCAATCACTCACAGCATTTCCCACTCTTACACACGCTCTACTATTTACATAAAAACTTTTCACCCCTTTTAGTAACCTACCATCAAGTCCATACAATCTTAAAACAGTCCATAAAGCCTCCCTATCAATTCTATCATACGCTTTCTCTAAATCCATAAATGCCCAAAACACATCCTTGCCTTTCGCTAAATACTTTTCACACACTTGTCTCACCGCAAACACCTGATCCACGCATCCCCTCCCTCTCCTAAAGCCACACTGCTCATCACCAATCACTCCCTCTGTACCCTCTCTAACTCTCATAATTAACACTCTACCATTCACCTTACCTACAACACTCAACAGACTTATACCCCTAAAGCTAGTACATTCATACTTATCACCCTTGCCTTTATACAACGGGACCACACAAGCACTTGCCCAGTCAATTGGCACCATACCTTTCACAAAGCACACATTCAACAGTCTTACTAACCAGTCAACAATAGTCACTCCACCACCCTTCAGACATTCCACAGCACACTCATCCATACCTGCAGCTTTCCCTGTTTTCATCTCCTTTACTGCCTTCTCCACTTCCTCCTTCGTGATCAAAGAATCATTCAACCATCCCAACACATTATTCCTTGCACCCTTCCATCCACCACAATATCAGCCACCCTTTCCTCCTCTACATTTAACAATCTTTCAAAATACTCTGCCCATCTCTTCCTTACTGCATCCATCTCAATTAACATCCTTCCATCCTCTGCTTTTACTCGTTCTTCCTTCCCAGACTCTCCCTTTCGCAACCTTTTCACCTCCTTCCAAAACATTTTCTTATTCTGTTGAAAATTCTCTGTCAGCCGCCTACCCCACCTCTCATCTGCTGCCACTTTAGCATCACGCACAGCCCTTTTCGCCCTATTCCTCTTTTCCTTATACCTTTCATATAACATCTCATCCTTCCTCTGCAGCCACACTTCATATGCACGTCTCTTCTCAGTCACAGCCATACTTACTTCCTCGCACCACCATTCACTTCCTTTTCTTACACCACCACCCACACGTCTCACACCACACACCTCTTCTGCATGCCCCACCACAGCACTCTTAAATAACTGCCATTCCTCCTTCACACTGCCATTTTCCCGATCTTTCACTGCGTTCCACTCATCTTTCAATTTCTCCTGATACTCTATCTTTTTCTCTCTTTTATCCAACTCACTCACTTTCAAAACCTCCCTGCCACACCTAACCCTCCTAGCTCTCACCCATCTCTTACCTACTCTTAACTTTCCCTCCACCAGGTAGTGGTCAGACATACCTCCACCCTCCCCTCTCAGAACTCTCACATCCAACAATCTTCCTATTACATTCCTAGACACAACCACATAGTCCATCAAAGCTCTATCAACAACCCTTCCACCCTCCTGTCTCACCCATGTATACTTATAAATATCTTTCTTCTCAAACAGCGTATTTCCAATCACCATCTCTCGCTCAACACACATCGCTATCATTCGTTCCCCATTTTCATTTCTTCCAGGCACACCAACTACACCTTCAACTGCTACATTTCCCACTCTAGCATTCAGATCTCCCATCATTACCACATTCACAGTCGCTCCAAAACTGCAGACACTCATCAACATCATTCCAGAAAGACTCCCTCTCTTCTTCATCCCTTTCACTACCAGGCCCATATGCACTCACAAACACCCACAACTCACGTTCAAATTTCGCTTTCACCCACATCAGTCTCGATGACACCTTCCATTCAATCACACACTGCTGTACTTCCGGACTCACTAACAAGGCCACACCTTCTCTTGCCCTTCCTCTATCAACACCTGACAATCTTCCATTCACACTTCCAAACATAGACTCACCCTTCCCTTTCATCTTCGTTTCACTCAAAGCTAACACATCCAACTTTCTTCTCACAAACATTCTCCCAATCTCCTCCCTTTTAGCCTCAATCGTACTACATCCACGCACATTCATAGACCCAATCTTCAGGGTACGGGGATAACTCAATTCCCCATCCTTTCTCTGGCCTGTCTCTTTTTAGGAACTAAAAAACAGAGGAGGGGGTCTCTAGTCCCCTCACCCCGCCCTTTTTAGTCGCCTTTTACGACACGCAGGGAATACGGTGGCAGTATTCTTCCTAGCACAACTTGGCCGCAGAGTAGTAGTACCACCCCATAGTGCGGTCAGATTGTGTCCCCCCCGCCACAGGGGTAATAGTGGTAATATATTGGAGAATCTTAAGAGAGTATTGCCATATCGGCCTAGTCCTTCTGGGCTAGTGTCGTCAAATTCATAATATCTGTAAAGCTACCGCCACACGAAGCCTGTCTCCCAGCCACACAATGCCTGTCTCCCGGTATTCTTCCATCTCTTCGTTCTCCTTCTCTCTGTTGCGCCCTTCACCTGTGATTCATGTATCCATTTCACCAGTCCTGCTGTCCATGAATTCCACATGATCAGACCACTTCAGCATTCCTTGATCAGCTCTTACAGTTTCTACCAGACTACGTTTCCCTCCACATATCTCACTCATTTTCATCTCTAACCCGTTACACCATCATACTGCGTTATTGTGCTCAGACAATTCGGTTGCAGGAAGCCATTTACACTATGTATGCTATGTCATGAATCTAGTAAAAATCAAGCTATAAAACATAATCAGGTATTTGTAGACACTCAAATTCATTACAAAATTCTTTTAACAGACTTGGATAGAATATTACATTATAGCACCACGCAACTGAAACCAGTGGCATTGTCGGTTGTAGTGGTAAGCGACATCAGAAATGAATGACAGATTGATAACCGTGAGATTATCACTAACATTAATAAAATGGTCATGTGTTTAGCCAGAGTAGCCATACCGGTAGGTTTTGCCGCCCGCTAGAGGAGAAAGTTTATCATTACAATTTTAATCCCACACCAATGAGATACCCAGAGTATTCATGTTTCACGGCCAAGGTATACGGAATAGGCCTACTTTTACGGTGTATATATATATATATATATATATATATATATATATATATATATATATATATATATATATATATATATATATATAATCGCGTAGGCATCGAAGGCCATGTAGCACGGCATGGGCCCTAACTCCCGACCTTATGGACGGCGAATCAGCGGCTCAGCGCGCTACTGACTAAGCTCTTAGACTCACTTTAACAGCATTACCTGAATCTCTCGACATACAGTTCTAGGAGCATTTGGTAATCCACAACAATATAATATGAAAAAGGAAAACTGAGACTGTAGATCACAGACAGTTTATTGGTGTGTTTAGTAATGGGTCCATCCTCCCTCCTGCACAATAACATCACGGAGCCTGTCAGGCATGCTGGATACGACATTTCTAACAATGTGCGGCTTTCCCCGCAGAGGTTCCCGTTCTCGCCGTATAAGTTCCATCAACTGCTCGGCTGTTCTCTCTCTTTCTGGCTCCCATGTGTTGACCATATTCGCCCAGATACAATTGGGTTGCAGTCGCATCCTTTGGTAGGCCAGTCCAGGAGCTGAAGATTTTCCTGTGTAGCAAACCACTCTGGACTGCACGTGCCATATGAATTGGGCACCGATCATGGACGAATATGATGGGACCCGGTGTGAAGGGATGTCGCTCCTGTAGGGAAGGTAGGAAAACTCCCTTAAGAATTTCCAAATACTTCTGGGCTGTGAACCGTTCCTTTAGTCTCGCAATCTTTCCCACTCCATGGATAGATATCCATCCCCATACATTGCACACTTGATGTCCACTTCTGGTCTCGTAGGTGTTTGCTCAGTTATAGATAAAAAAGAATATTACGTTATAGGAGTTAGTCTTGGTCCTGGCTTCCTTCTTTAGTTGAAAGTTACCCTATTTTGTTTGGAAAATGCTTTAATGTATAAAAAAAATAGTTATAGGAAGAATAACAGTTATCTAGTCTAGTGAATAGGTGGAAGTAGTATTTCTTATATTTTCTTGCATAATGACTATGGGTGATATTTGGTGTACTATATATTAAAGACATTTATCCTTCCCAAATGTGCTAGGTAACCGATTCATTGGTCAGCAATATTATCGTTTCTGTTAAGTAATAGATAAGTATATTAATATAAAGTGATTTTTTGATTTGACAAACCATTCGCATTGTTGCTGATGTGATTATGAAAGCCTATTTCAAAGTAAATCACCGAGTTTGTAGGCAAAAACCAAAGTGATTTACGATATTTTGGTGTATGTGTTAATGCACTGCACCCTTTTTTTTTTTTTTTTTCCAGCTGGCGCAAATTTCGGCGATCGACATACCCACCACCCGTCCTGGGAAAGAAGTATAGATTCACTTGATCCTTCCGCATACCCATTCCAAACATTTTCACCCTCTCGTGAAGATTGCTTAAATATAGGAACAGTCTAAAAAAGAAAATTATGAAGGTTAAATGAAAAGAAAACAGTGTGAACTAATAAATGTTTAAACTCAGCAAGGGATCTCATTCGTCTGCAGGCGCCTGTGTAACCATACCGACTCCTTACTTATCCAGTGCAAAGTTATCATTTTGTTGTAATTTTCATTAAATCGCGTGAAAATTCAGCCTTTCTTACGTTAGATGACCTACTTTTACTACCTCCCTCCCAAAAAAAAAAAAAGAAAACATTAAATGTGACTCGGGAGAAGTTGCTTTTGTGGGCAATAATGGATACGGGAGTGTGATGTTTTTTAACTCCCCAGCAGGGATGTCGATTGCCGATATTTACTCCATATATATATATAAAGCTATATGAAACACTGGTTGCGACAGTGCTTTAGTTCAAACATAAATATACCTTTCCAGGTATTATTTCTCCTCCACACATGAGCCCTACCATGATCGGACGATCGGAGAGTTTCCTCGTTAGAGAAAACCAGTGACCAGAAGTCTAGTCTTTGGTTCTCATATTGGCGGGCAAATTCCAGCCTGGCAGCACGATGCGCTTCTGT
>NC_137002.1:10954843-10962343 GCF_032717465.1 Coenobita brevimanus | reverse complement strand
GTGTTGTTCACCGTATGACTCTGATTGGTCAGATCTCCAGATTCTTGCCATCTTCGTATCCACTTCGCCACAATCCTATGTGATATGCCTGATTCGTTGGCGACGGCCCGGATATTTAATCCAGTCTCTCGAAGACCGATGATATGTCTTTCGTAGTGCAACCTCGCTGTTTCTTCTGTCCATGACGAACACCTTCTTTGACTGGCATTGCATTACTTATGATGCCCAGACAAAAGTTCGATTTGCCCACGGTTGGCTGCCTACTACGCCTGATAATAAATAATATTATGATTGGCTACTGCCCCTTTAGTTCTTAAGAACCACTTGGTTTCGTACACGTCGCTCTTGGCGGTTCAGATTCCGAGTATACTGTGCCCATGATAACATCAGCTTTTATTTGTCATGGTGGCCTGCCTAAGCTATTTGGGTGTGCGATATTAGGTATTATTGTGTTACACTTCCGCATTTCATCACTTCTTATTTTCCTTTAATGTTTTTTTTTTCCACTGTGGAACAGTTTCATTAATTACTTCACATCCATGTCATACCTAAACTGCATTCTGGTCATTGTTCTTGCATTATTCTTTCAATGCAAAATTATTTATATACATACATATATATATATATATATATATATATATATATATATATATATATATATATATATATATATATATATATATACATTAAATATATAATTCATTCATCATCTAATCCTGTGTTACCCATGAGGAGAGTAGGAGTCGGGGCCTAGGCAAGTAGGCCCTAACATTTAAGATGAGGGTGACCGGCCTCACTCATCCCTGAGTAACATTATGTGAGTAATAAACCCCAACCACCCATTGGATGTAAACATACACAGTCTCAATCCGATTGGAACACCATAATTACCCACTAAACCACCAGGCGTCATAATTTGGTTATATGGTTACCACCAAGCGTAGTAAATGGTTTCCTGGTGTAGTACAGGAAACCATTTGGCTCGTCAGTCAGTGCTGAGTCACCAATAGGCAGAAGGAAGAGGAAATAATGAAGGAAAGAAAGATAGAAGAGGGAGGAAGGAGGGACAGGCATCCAAGAGCAGCACTACATCGAGTGAGTGGATGGTGAGCGCCCAAGCCTACCATCCCTCTCTCTCTCTCTCGCTCTCTCTCTCTCTGTATATATATATATATATATATCTATATATATATATATATATATATATATATATATATATATATATATATATATATATATATATATATATATATATATTGCCAGACGTCTCAATCCCGTTCAGGGTGGCCATAAACAAATCTTCTCCACGTCGCCCTGTCCCCTGCCATTTCACTGCACCGCTCCCAACTCACACACCCCTCTCTCATATACCTCTCAACCCCATCCTTCCATCTCATCCTCGGCCTCCCCCTCCCTCTTCCCCCTTCCACCTCATTCACATACACTCTCTTCGTCAGTCTTTCACCCTCCATCCTCTCCACATGGCCAAACCACCTCAGTGTATTCCTCCCAACGCTTCTTATCACATCCACATCCACACCACAACGCTCGTTTATATCCTCATTTGTCAGCCTGTCTCTCCATGTGACTCCACAGGCTCCTCTTAAATAACTCATTTCCACTGCTCTCACTCTTGACTTGTGTCCTTCCAGCAACGTCCAAGCTTCACTTCCATATGTTAGAGTTGGTATCACAATACTGTCATGTAGTAACTTTTTCACTTCCATGCTCACTTCCCTGCTTCTTATCACTGCTTTCAAGGAACCAGCAACCTTTCTTCCCTGCTGTACCCTTTCAAGCACTTCACCCTCCAGACCTCCATCCTTACTCATCACACTACCCAAGTACTTAAACGTACTCACATTTTCCAATTCCTCACCATCCAACCTCGCTGTACATTCACTGACTTCACCTCTCTCAAAGACCATCATTTAACTCTTCCCTACATTAACCTTTAGGTTCCGTTCCTTACACACTCTCCCAAACTCATCCACTAAGCCTTGCAGCTCTCCTTCATCTTCACTCAACAACACAGTATCATCTGCAAACAACAGTACAGGGAGTTTCCAAACACTACCCTCTCTCACCAGGGCCACTCCAACATTCACTACCCTACCTTGTACCTCATTTATTACCCCATCCTCGTACAAATTTAACAACCATGGAGACATGACACATCCCTGTTTCAACCCAACCTTCAAAGAGAAAAATTCACTCAGTTCACCATCCACGCTCACTGCAGCCTTAGCACCATCATACATACTCTTCACAGTGTCACGGGGTTTTTATAATATAACGGTGTTTTTGAAATAAATGCTTAAATATTATTTAAATTGATATTAATATTCAATAATATTGAAGAGCAGAGACAATGATTGTCTTGCTACATCAAGCAACGATTACTTTACGCTGACTTGCTACGATTCTCTAAGAACGAGAATTTATAAACTTTCTCAACAGTACACAGCAGAGACTAATTACTCACAATTGCTGAATTACTGTACTGTTAGCCTCTGGAGAAAGTTACTTCACCCCTGACAATAAATAACTAATATTAACATCAGGTTCTTGCCGATGCTTAACTCCTATGGCACAACGGATTTTAAGTTAATACAACAAGACTGGTCTAAGTACCAGTTATGAATAGTAAAACGTTTATGCAAGCTAGGAGCTATATGGAAAATAAGCTTAATTTGGAGAAATGAAACAAGATTTTACTTTACACTGAGCTCAAGAAAGGAACTGTTAAATTTATTGATTACAAAAAAATAAATTTAACGTTACAATTCAAATCAAATTAATGAGACGCACTCACTCACTCACGCAATAGCTAAATACTTACGCCTAGGAAAAAAAACACCTTAATTAAACTCTTATGACTAGGGAAATACAAGAAGGAAATACTATAGTCGATGAATGCTTTGTATCACCGAGGTGGGAGTTTGAAGAAACCGTACTCTGTGGAGCTTGGATGCTAGCTGACTTCTCACACTTCTGGAGCACAGGACCTCTCTCCGTCAAGACAAACACTAGACTGCCTTCAAAATACATTGTATGGGCAGGACGCACAAGCCACCGGAAGAAGGCGTGGCTAACGGTTTAGGCAAGCAGAGGCGAACGATAAAGAAACAATTGTATCGCTCAGCAGAGCACTCAGTGACGTGCATTAAATCGGTCACTTTTGAAAGTGACGAATGTTTTGAAAAGTATACTCCGAAATGGAGAGAGAAACGGTTAACTGAGCGATACACAGTGAGTTTTCCACTAATAGTTCGTGGCTTCTCACAAAAGGGAAATGTCGCGAATTGATTCGTGACACACAGCATTCAACAACTTCCCATCTACTCCATATATTCTTAAACCTTTCCACAATCCTTGTCTATCCACCCTGTCATATGCTTTCTCCAAATCCCTGAAAGCCGCATACAGCTTCTTTCCCTTCTCTAGAAACTTTTCCACTAAAGATCTAAGAATGAATATCTGATCTACACAACCTCTTCCCTTTCTAAAGCCTCCCTGTTCTTCTCCAACCAATTCCTCTGTTCTTTCTCTAACTCTGTCAATAAGTATCCTACCATACACTTTTCCTATTATACTAAGAAGACGTATGCCCCTATGATTACCACACATTTCTTTTTCAACTTTTCCTCTGTACAAGGGAATAATTATACCTGACTTCCAATCCTCCGGGACTCTACCTTCCTCCCAGGCCAATCTGCACATTTTCCACATCCATTCTACTACTATCTCTCCCCCATACTTCAGCATTTCACCACACACTCCATCAATTCCTGTGGCTTTCCCCAGTTTAACTTTCTTCATTGCTTCCACAACTTCTATCCTACTGATTACTTCCTGTCTTCTCACCTCCCTCCTTCTCCCAGCCATTTCCCAGCCACCTATACTCGCATTACTTCCATCCTCTATGTTCAACAATTCCTTAAAGTGTTCTCTCCATCTGCTCACTTTTTCTCCCTTCTCCACTAGTAATCTACCATTTTTATCTTTCACTCCCGTACTAACTTCACTTCCACCCTGTCTTACTCTTTTCACCTCTTTCCAGAACATTTTCTTACAGTCCCTCCACTTTACACTCAAATTCCTTCCAAATTCCTCATCCGCTCTCTTCTTACTCTCTCTTACTAATGTTTTCACCTCTCTCTTTCTTTCTACATATAACTCTCTCTTCCGCCTCTCAGCTTCTTCCACGCCCCTATTTCTCATTCATTCATTGTATACTTTTTCCTTTTGTGCCTCAGCCTGTCTCACCTCTTCAGTCCACCACGCTGTTCCTTGCACCCCCCTCCATCTTCTCTTCCTTCCACACACGACATCACATGCTGCACATATTTCTTCTGTAATTATCCTGCACACACCTTCCACGTCCCCCATCTGCTCCAACTCATATTTTCCCAATCGTTCCTCCACTTCTCTCTTATACTCTGTCTTTTTCTCATCCTCTTGTAACCTTTCCACTCTCCTTAGAAATACTCCTTCTTCTTGTCCTTCCCTTCTTCTATTTCTCCATCCTAATTGGATCTTGATTCTGGCCACCACCAAGTAGTGGTCAGAAAGTCCACTCCCCCAACCTCTATAAGCTTTTGCATCCATTACACATTTTTGCATCCTTTCATCCACACATACATAATCAATCATTGCCTTTCATTCAGTTCACCACCCACCCTTCTCATCACTCGCCATGTATACCGGTGGATCATTTTGTGCCTGAAGAGGGTATTGGCTATCACCAACCCCCTCCCAGCACAAATGTCCACTAACGCACTGCCATTCTTATCTATCTCAGTAGGCACACCCCACTCATCAACTATTCCATCCACCTTCACATTCCCTACTTTACCATTCATATCACCGATCAAAAACACTCTCTCATTCCTTTCAAACTTTTCCATGTACACTTCCACATTTGTCCAGAACTCTTCTCTCACTCTGCTTGCGCGATCTTGCGTTGGCGCATACACACACACAATCGCCCACATTTGTATTCCAACTTTCAATCTTACCCACAGAATCCTTGACCCAACAGATCCATACTCTCTTATGCTCTTCTTCCATCTTTTACTCATAACTCTACATATTTCTTCTTTTGCCCTCTCATTCTCACCTACTCCTGCACATATACCCCATCCATACTCCCATTCTCTCACACTCTCACCTCTCCATTTCGTTTCAGTTATTCCGCATACATCAACTTTCGCACCCTCAAGCACCTGGACAATCTCTCTCTCTTTCACCTCATTATTCGCTCCCCTTACATTCCACGTTCCAATTACCATGTACTTTGTCCGGTCCTTGGTCGTCATCTTTTGATCAGTCCTTGTCCGAGGCTAATTGTTTGTCTTTTTATTTAGTTGTTTTCCGGGGAGGGGCACTAACCCTCCGCCAACCCTTTTAGTCGCCTTTTACGACAAGCAGGGATACTAGGGGATTATTCTTGAACAAAAATCCCCTACCCCAAGGGGTATATATATATATATATATATATATATATATATATATATATATATATATATATATATATATATATTCATCCTCCATTATACGTTGCGCTAGGCAAGTCTTTTCTTGGCCTGCTTCTCATTCAGTAAAGCAAGGCCTGCTTCGGACCAACAGCACCCCTGAACATCAACAACGAAGCATCCAACTCCCTGATTGGTCCCAGCGCCATCACATTACTTTAAACTCGAAAATCAGTCACATGTTCAATTACATTACATCATTTATATAAGCACTACACAGATCATAGCAATGTAGTTGTCAGTACTTGACCACTATCCCGGGGTTCCTCCAACTCATTCGCCTCTTAATACGACGATGTAAACAAACACAGTGGTGCCACGTCTACCAAAACGCCACAAGTCGGTGTAGTACTTAGAAGTAAGCCGATTGTACACACACACACACACACACACACACACACACACACACACACACACACACACACACACATGGGCGCGCTGTTGCCAGGTTAGCCAAATCCCGCAACCAGGTGGTCCAGTCGGAAATCTTGCCGGGTGTACAGTACTACATTTTGTCTATATTATTTAAAGGTTCCTTCTCACGTGATGGTATGCCTCTATCCTTCTGTAAAAACTTCTTGGAAAAATTATACAATTAGGCGAAATCAACAATTAAATAAACAAAATGTAAAGAATTGAATCTAGGCTATTACGCCCTAAGTCTATTAGACTACATTATCCTAAGACTGCTACTGTTTCAGACAGGGTATTTCCTATATGAGATGTGGGGATGTTATTATAAATGAACCTAGGCCTAGCCCTGTATATCATACTGACTATTTTGATTCTAGGCACTGGGGGAAAAGGCTAATCTTGGCTCTCGGGTTCTGTGCGGGGAAATTAAGGATTGGGGAAGCTTAGACGTAGGAGTACTTAAATATGTTGATGCTTGTCTGGTATGTGTTGTATTTTATGTTGTGACTCTACATCCAAGTCTACCATTGGACTTAGCCTAGGCTATGAAACCTGTAGTCGCATGTATATTTGTTGGGTTTAAGTAGGCTTCTCTGTCTGTTTCTACAAAAGTGAGGTTTTGTGTAACTTCTGTTGTCTATGTAAAATTTGTCTTCTTGTTTCAATTGATTCAGGTCTGATGTCTTGAGAGTCTTAATTAAGCCTATGAACTGTTATAATGTCACGTCTGTATTCACGTCTGAACCATCTTGGAGCTTTATTTTGTAGGCCTATGGCTTGTCAGTTGTCTCCCTCACACAGTGTGAGGGAGACTATTTTTACCAACAGTGTTGCGAAGCGAGTGGAGTGTTAATGTTTTCAGTTGTGAGACTGACTGGTTGGCTTTGCCTGTGTGTGTTTTACGTCCTAAATTTGCGTCAAATCAGAAATGGAGATGCAAAATTATGTGCCGAGGAAAGACTTTCCGGCTACGCGGGTGGTGAGATGCCATCGTGAGATGGCTTCTAGTTGTCCATAAAGTCATCAGTAACTGTATGTCCGTGACGGCTGAGAATTGGACCCATCTTGATACTCAACAATTAACGTAGAATTCCCTCCTGAAGTTTGTCAAGAATCTGGCAAGACGTCTATAGTTCTCACGCTGATTCCTTGCTAAGCTTTTACAATACAGCAAACACCTAAGCCAGCATTTTGTTACTGGCTAATAAACAGTGTGGTTCGTACATTACACCCTCCTGTCTTGTGTGTTGGGGGAACGGCTGTCTGCTGGGGTGAGGAGCGTAGAAATTTTGACTGACTAATGACATTTCTATTAAATCATGCACTCTCTCTCTCTCTCTCTCTCTCTCTCTCTCTTTGTTCTCCACCATCAGGCGGCCATCTCCAAGTCCCACACCTGTCTCCCACATACCTCTCTACCCACACCCTTCCGGGCAATCAGTGGACGTAAACAAATCGGACACTGTAAAGCACAAACGGGTTATGGGAGTTAGAGTATGAGCCGTCCCCGCAACGCACGAGAATTCTGATGGACGATAACCTCCCTGCA
>NC_137002.1:10837343-10949843 GCF_032717465.1 Coenobita brevimanus | reverse complement strand
ATCATTACCGTCCTTTCCGATCGTTCTATAACAGCCCTTGTAGATGGCCAGTGTTCTTCTTCTAGAGCAATCAGTAGGTGTGTTTCTCAGGACACTGTTCTATCACCTACTCCTTTCCTTCTATTCATCAATGACTTTCTAAGCTATACATCAAACCCTATCAACTCATACACTGATCACTCCACCCTTCACCTTTCCATCCGCTTCTCACATCATCCATCTTAGCAGTCACATCAACAAGCAAGGGATGAGACCATGGCACACTTGATTTCTGGCTCGGTTTATATCTTTGAATGGGTAAGAGTGAACTTGCTGTTTTTAATGAATAAAAAACTCACTTCTTACACCTTTTGGCCTATCAAAATCTTCCTCTGGAGTATCTTCTAATTCCATCTCAATCCCATATCATGTTTAAACATATCTGGGGTTTATTTTTCTCAGGATTTATCTTGGAAGGATCATAATTCTTCTTTTGTTAAATTTCCCTCCAAATGGTAAGTTGTGCTAAGCCAACTCCATGCCTTCTTTACCCCTGAACAGTTGTTGACTTTATTCAGAGGTTTTATTCGCCCCTGTGTAGAGTACAAGTCTCATGCGTGGGGAGGCTCCCCACACACAGCTCTTATCAACAAGGTGGAGTCAAAGGCTTTTCGTCTCATCAACTCTCATCCTCTTACCAGGTCCCTTCAACCTTTGTCTCTTTGCCGCTATGTTGCATCTTTGTCCCATTTCTCTCGCTACTTCAATCGCCATTGCTCCTCATCCCAGTTTTGTCGAGGTCTCTGATGCCACAGTTAACCGTTACTGCCATCCTTAGTGTATGCAACGTGTCAACCCTGAAACTGTCATCGTCTGTTTGTATTTTATACTGCCTCTAACCCGCAATCTTTCAAAAGCAGTGTGTCCAGGCATCACGAAACGAATGGATCTTGAATTTGGATCTCTGTCATTTTTTTTCTATTTGGAGGAAACAATCCTGTGGTCTTCTAGCCATTCATTCCTTCATTCTTGCATTAAAAAAAGAAATAGCAGATTTGGATATTTTAGTACACAAATCGTCCTCAGTATCACTGGTGTAAAGTAAGCACTGACTGTGACCAAACACTGAACCTTGTGGCACTCTGCCTGTAATATTCATCCAGCCTGTCTCCTTCCTATCAGTTACAACTTTCTGTTCACGATCTGAAAGCCAGTTTTATATCCACTTCAGTTCATTGCCAGTGATACCATGGACTTCTAAGTTTCTCAACAAGCCCAGTATGAGGATTTTTATTAAATGTTTTCTGGAAATCTAGGGAGTTTACATCAGCAGATTGCTTTTCATTGTACGTATCATCCATAACACTGACAAAGTCAAGGAGAATGGTAAGAACTGAACAGTTACCCGTACAGTATTTTGGAAATCATGTTGCGAGTGTTTAATGAAATACTTGACTTTAAATGTTTAACTAGTTTGTCTCCATTTATGATCAACAACCAGCATAATACCGATGTTAAGCTGATTGGACAGTAATTTCAGGTTGGGATTTATTAACCTTTCGATGAATCGGAGTTACATTACCTTGTCTCTGTCCGTTTGTCACAATACCAGTCCTCAGTGGTATGTTGAAATCTAGAGTGAAATTTCTCGATATTTCATTCTTGACCACCTTTGCTTCTTTTAGCTGCCATAAATGTTTTACTGGTGTGCAGTCCATTGATCGCAGTCAGTACATCCCTCTCTCTCTCTGGTTTATTAAAATGTCAGTGATTTTAATACGATCATCCTCACCCACGAAGGAAGATAGAGGAAATAAAACTGCATTTTCTACGGTAAAAAGGGATTCAAAGAAACATTCAGGATTTCGCCAATCTTTGTTTCATGGTCAGTATGTTCGCTGTAAAAGCTAGTGTGACTCTTACTAGTGTTATCTTTTTACTCCTGATTTACTGTAGCTCTTAATGGGTTGTATTTACTGATGTTTCAGATACAGTCTTCAGAGTTTTGCCTCCCCTATTATATTAACTATTTAAATTAATGACAAAGAGTTACATAATCATGTCTGTATTCTTGATTTTTTTTAGTTTTCAATTTAGATGAGGAAATTTCTTTGTTATCAGAGTGATTTGTATATATATATATATATATATATATATATATATATATATATATATATATATATACTGTATATATATATATATATATATATATATATATATATATATATATATATATATATATATATATATATATATAATATGGTAGGTGGGGGCTCTCACCATCCACTCACTCGATGTAGTGCTGCTGTCAGGTGTCTGCCCTTTCCTCTCCTCCATCCTTTTTTCTTTCCATCCTCTTCTGTCTTCCTTTTCTTCATTCTTTCCATGTCCTTCTACCTACGGGTAATTTTACACTCCCTCTTCTACCTTTTTTTTCCTTCATTCTTTCCTCTTCATTCTACCTGTGGGTGACTCTACACTGAGTGACAAGCCAAATTGTTTCCTGTACACCAGGAAACTATTTTCTACGCTGGGTGGTAACCATATAACCAAATTTTGGCACCTGGTGGTTTAATGGGTAATTATTGCTCTACAGTCGGATTGAGCGCGTGAATGTTTATATCTAAGGGGTGGTTGGGGTTGATAGCTCATGTAAAGCCACTCAGGGATGACTGAGGCTGGTCACTCTCATCTTAAATGTCGGGACCAACTGCCTAGCCACGCTTACGCTCCTCATGGGGCAGTGTAGGATTGGATGATGGATATATATATATATATATATATATATATATATATATATATATATATATATATATATATATATATATATATATATATGAAGATAAACACCAACGTTATCAGGAACATCTTTAATAAATTGGTGACGTTTCGAGAACTCGTTTGTCATTTTCAAACCTATAGGGAATACAATAAAATCAAAGTAAACACCATGTCTATGATAAAAATACGAAAACTTAAGTAAAAAACCAAAGTAAAACACCATGTCTAATAAAATACAAATGAATAATTATTATGATCAGATGAGGAAATGAATTATACATAGCTAACGTTGGTGGGATGCTACTAAGTACAAGGAAAATTTAAACAGAAATACATGTAATAAGACAATACATAAGTCAAACCTTAAAAACAGAGAAGGGGCGTGGAGCAGTCATGTGTGCCCGGTGTGGGCTGTAGGTGGTGAGTGAGGAGTGATTCAGCCAGGAGGCGTGTTACCTCGTCACGACAAGCGTGGACAACAGAAAAATCAGATTCGCTAATGGGATGGCCTAAGGCTTCACAGCAATTTCGGATGGCAGAGAAAGGTGGCTTAGCCATAAGTGAGTTTTTGATTCATTAAAAACAGCAAGTTCACTCTTACCCATTCAAAGATATAAACCGACAGACAAAGAGGCAATTACGAGTAAGAATTGCAGAACATCGGGGACGGTCATATAGAGCCGGTCTACCTATGGCTAAGCCACCTTTCTCTGCCATCCGAAATTGCTGTGAAGCCTTAGGCCATCCCATTAGCGAATCTGATTTTTCTGTTGTCCACGCTTGTCGTGACGAGGTAACACGCCTCCTGGTTGAATCACTCCTCACTCACCACCTACAGCCCACACTGGGCACACATGACTGCTCCACGCCCCTTCTCTGTTTTTAAGGTTTGACTTATGTATTGTCTTATTACATGTATTTCTGTTTAAATTTTCCTTGTACTTAGTAGCATCCCACCAACGTTAGCTATGTATAATTCATTTCCTCATCTGATCATAATAATTCTTCACTTGTATTTTATTAGACATGGTGTTTTACTTTGGTTTTTTACTTAAGTTGTCTTATTTTTATCATAGACATGGTGTTTACTTTGATTTTATTGTATTCCCTATAGGTTTGAAAATGACAAACGAGTTCTCGAAACGTCACCAATTTATTAAAGATGTTCCTGATAACGTTGGTGTTTATCTTCATATTGAGATTACGCTTCCCCCATGGTGAATCTATTGCATCTGTATATATATATTGTTACGGAACAGAGAAAGATAATGTACACTTTAAGTGAGAATACGAAGAGTCACTACTGTCCCGTAAAGTTCCAGGTTCAAAACAAAAGAGTTAGGTAAAATTACAAGTTAAAGTTTAATGCTTAAACTAACAACAAAACATTCAGGACTCATAAGGATAATGTAATGGCAAATAAACAGGTTAAATATATGGTTAACTGCAATAGCCTCTATTAACACGAAATTAGCAAGAGTAAATTTATCTAAGTCAGCCCTGATAAAATGAGATACCAGATAATACTCAGTGAATGCAAGATAAATTATTACAGATACAAAATAATATTAAAACTGATGGACATAAAGATCCCTACATGAATTACAAAAAACTTCACTAGGCCTACAAATTAAACTTATGCTATACAGTACAAGAAAAAAAAATACAACAGTTATACTCAAATTACACACAGCTGCTAGATGTTTGGAGCTTTCTTGAGCACTCACAATAATAATATCTGTACAGGGGAGGACAGAGATGTGAACAAAATGAGGAGCAGATCTAAGTGGCCATGATGCAGAGACTGAGCTCATTATATAGGGGCCAGCAGAGCTTGATACAACTTGTAAGAAGGACGCGCAAATGAAGTCATGGGGACAAAGAGCTGAAAATCCCGCACTGAATAACAGAAAGGACGACTTACTCTACTATAACGGTAGAAAGGGGGGACTGAGGCAGAACACGCTCGTGATCAAACAGGCAGCACACTGTACGTTAGAATTACACAAAGGATGATGAAATCATAGGCTATGTAACACCTCCCCACAAAGAAAAAAGAAATTTACAAAGGAAATTTCTTATTACTCTAAAACAATACATTACAGAACATGCAAATGTCTTTCCTAATGTTACAAAACATGAGACCTCCCTAGCACGTTCAGTCATAGGTACTTGCCAGTATCCCTTTAACAAATCAAACTTACTTATGTACCTAGCCTTTCCGATCTTGGCTATGCAATCTTCCACACGAGGGAGAGGGTAAGTGTCTGTTTTGGTTATCTGATTAACACGTCTGTAGTCGATGCAAAGCCGCTGTGACCCACCCGGCTTAGGGACCAGAGTGACAGGAGAACTCCACTCGCTCTGACAGGGCTCAATCATCTTGTGGTCCAACAGGTAGCCAAGCTCCTTCTGGATGAGAGGAACTTTCACTGGGTTCACACGGTAAGGAGGCAATTTAATTGGCTTTGCGTCTCCAACATCGACATCATGCATCAACACAGTGGTTCTTCCTGGAGTGGCACGGAACACTTGCGGGTACTCCTGCAGTAATGCCGAAAACTCCTGCCTTTCCTTGGGAGGTAGATGAGAAAGCTTAGTCTGGAGATCATTCATGATATCAGGATTCTTCCCCAAACTATCACTCAGGCTCATACTGCATGGGAGAGCTTCACTTGCAGACTCGGGTGGAACAGCTACAGTGCAGACTGGATTATTTTCGTCCCGCCTGTGATATACCTTTAGCATGTTGATGTGACATAGTTGCTTGCTCTTTCTACGATCTGGTGTGGCGATGACATAGCTGACATCACTGAGTTTCTTCTCCACGAAATAAGGGCCACTAAACTTGGCTTGAAGAGGTTGCCCATGAACTGGTAGCAGAATCAAAACCTGATCTCCTGGCTGAAAGTGGCGTAACCTGGATTTCTTGTCATACCAAGTCTTCATCTTCTCCTGAGCAGCTCCTAAATTCTCTCTCGCCAGCTGTAAAGCAGTGGACAGCCGTTCTTTGAAATTCATCACATACTCCAGCAGGTTGACGTCATCTTCCTCCGACAGCCAGCATTCCTTGAGTAGCTTAGGGGTCCTCTTACTTCATGGCCAAACAGTAGTTCAAAAGGTGAGAAGCCCAGTGATTCATTTGGAGATTCTCTTGCAGCAAACACAACGAATGGAAGACCTTTATCCCAGTCTTTCTGATGTTCCAAACAGTATTTCTTGAGCATCGATTTGAGTGTTTGATGATATCTTTCCAACGCTCCTTGGGTCTGGGGATGGTAAGCTGAAGACGTGATCTGGGTGATGCCCAACTCTTTCAGAGACTGCTTGAAAACATTGGACATGAAATTATTTCCCCGGTCTGAATGTACCTCCTTGGGCAGACCAAACTTTGTGAAGAACCCTGGCATTTCCTTAACCACGTTCTTTGCTGAGATGTTTCTAAGTGGAATGGCTTCAGGATAACGAGTAGCCATATCAATCATGGTCAACACATAAGAAAATCCTGAAGAAGTCTTAGGAAGAGGGCCCACAATATCCACCAACACACGGGTGAAAGGCCCCTCAAAAGGAGGAATGGGAACTAGAGGTGCAACCTTTTCGGTCTGATTACACTTCCCCACAACTTGATAGGTGTGACAAGACTTACAATACCAGGAAACATCCCTGAAGATACCTGGCCAGTAGAAGTGTTTCAAAATGCGTGCCACAGTCTTCCTCACTCCAAGGTGTCCTGCCTAACTGGAATCATGAGCCACTCTAATGATATCCTGCCTACAAACACGAGGGACGACAACCTGATGTACAACCTCCCACCCACAGTCGGCTGACGCTGCTGGGGGTCTCCACTTCCTCATAAGTACTCCTGACTTTACATAATAACAAGTAGAAGCACCGGCTGACTCTTCTTCACTGTAAGCAGAGTTAGCTAGACCTTTCAACTCAGGGTCAGCAACCTGCAACTCAACCAACTCTTGACGAGACAAATTATCAACACTACGGGGTACTGCCTCATCTGGTGAGTGGTCCAAATTAGCAAGAAAAGTGTCAGCTAGGATAACATCATCATCATCATTATCCTCTAAATCACCAGTAACTTTAGACTTAGCCCTAGTGACAGCACATGCAGGGAACACATCAGGGACATCACAATCCGGGGCCGCAGCCACTGGCTCATCAGACAACTGAGGAGCTGGACACACTTGACTTCCACCAATATCATTTCCAAGTAAGAAAGTTACACCTGACATTGGGAGTGTCTCAACCAACCCAACCATAACGAAACCATTAACAAAACCAGACTCTAAATTCACTCTGCACAGAGGGACAGAGAAGTAATTATTCCTTACACCTTGTAAGATTACAGTTTCATCAGAGGAATTAACATTAGAGCCTAGAACACTGGTCAGCATAAGGGATTGGCAAGCACCTGTATCACGATATATTTTAACTGATTTCCTGTCATTACTGTCCAGAGGACTGACAAAACCATCAGACAGGAAATTAGCACATGAATTCTTGAGAATGTCACCCACGTTACTGCTCAAAAGAGGAGCTCCATCATGAGAATTTAAGTTACTCCTCGAAGCAGGTTCAGTTAACTCAGTTAAAGAATTCTGGGAACTCTCAAGAGTGGACACTAGACCAATTGACTGAATATTTAAAGACTCCTTTTTGTTCACATCACGCTGTCTCCTGAAACATTTCTCCGTAGTATGACCAAGCTTACTACA
The DNA here is from genome assembly GCF_032717465.1 of Coenobita brevimanus. Taxonomy (NCBI): domain Eukaryota; kingdom Metazoa; phylum Arthropoda; class Malacostraca; order Decapoda; family Coenobitidae; genus Coenobita; species Coenobita brevimanus. The sequence goes on along the minus strand of NC_137002.1, from coordinate 10,942,350 downwards.
ATAAGTACATTTACTTTTCTGAAATCTAGAGGTGAAGCTGGTATTTACTTCCTGAGAAACATCATCTTTGTTTTCTTTCCTGTTACCTGTACTCTGAGTAGAGGCAACGTACTTACTCTCAGCTTTCCCTTTTTCTTTAGAATATCTCTTGTGAGTGAGAACATACTCATCAGCTAAAACTGCAGCATCAGACAAATTATCTATTCTTTTCTCATCAAGATATAGGCTTACATCTTTATAAATACACCTTTTGAAATCCTTCAGCAAAATCATCTGCTTAAATTTACCAAAATCAGAATCCACATTCTTAGAATTTAACCACTGCTCTAACAGATCTTCTTTGATTTTTGCATACTCAGCATGGGATTGCTTATCTTGCTTGTAAGTTGTCCTAAATTTTACTCTATAGGCTTCAGGAACAAGTTCATAGGCCTTAAGAATCGAGCTCTTAACTACATCATAATTATCAGATTGATCCTGAGGCAAAGATGCATAAGTTACTTGAGCTTTACCGGTGAGAACAGTTTGAAGGAGTACTGGCCAATACTTTTTGGGCCAATTAAAACCTGTAGCTACCCTCTCAAATAACTGAAAATACTTTGTTAAATCAGATTCATTAAAAGGAGGGACAAGTTTAACATTTTTAGCCACATCAAAATCATCAGAGCTAGATGATCCAGTTCCATCTTTTTTCATGCGATACTCATGGTCTGCCTGAATCCTGGCAAGTTCAATTTGTGCCTGAGCCTGTACCTGTGCCTCTTGAATACGAGCATTTGCCTCATTAACACGAGCCTCCTGCAGGGCTAGCTGTAACTTAGCTAATTCAATCTGCGTTTGCTCATTTGGAGGAGTTACATTAAACAAGCTTTCATTAATCATATCAACAATTTGATCTTTAGAATGATGAGAGCGAACAGCAATTCCCAATTGTTGAGCAACAAGCTTAAGTTCATTCTTTGTTCTGTTTTCTACATCACACACTGTTTGCACATTTGACAAAAAATCCTTGGCTTCATCAAGTGTAGAAATAGTAGACATCATGAATAAATCACAGTCACAAATTATCCAACAATATCCTTATGATAATATCCTGAATATCCTGATAAGAGGTCGTCAAATTTATGTTACGGAACAGAGAAAGATAATGTACACTTTAAGTGAGAATACGAAGAGTCACTACTGTCCCGTAAAGTTCCAGGTTCAAAACAAAAGAGTTAGGTAAAATTACAAGTTAAAGTTTAATGCTTAAACTAACAACAAAACATTCAGGACTCATAAGGATAATGTAATGGCAAATAAACAGGTTAAATATATTGTTAACTGCAATAGCCTCTATTAACACGAAATTAGCAAGAGTAAATTTATCTAAGTCAGCCCTGATAAAATAAGATACCAGATAATACTCAGTGAATGCAAGATAAATTATTACAGATACAAAATAATATTAAAACTGATGGACATAAAGATCCCTACATGAATTACAAAAAACTTCACTAGGCCTACAAATTAAACTTATGCTATACAGTACAAGAAAAAAATACAACAGTTATACTCAAATTACACACAGCTGCTAGATGTTTGGAGCTTTCTTGAGCACTCACAATAATAATATCTGTACAGGGGAGGACAGAGATGTGAACAAAATGAGGAGCAGATCTAAGTGGCCATGATGCAGAGACTGAGCTCATTATATAGGGGCCAGCAGAGCTTGATACAACTTGTAAGAAGGACGCGCAAATGAAGTCATGGGGACAAAGAGCTGAAAATCCCGCACTGAATAACAGAAAGGACGACTTACTCTACTATAACGGTAGAAAGGGGGGACTGAGGCAGAACACGCTCGTGATCAAACAGGCAGCACACTGTACGTTAGAATTACACAAAGGATGATGAAATCATAGGCTATGTAACAATATATATATATATATATGTGTCCCCCCCTGTGGCGGGGGGGACACAACCTGGCCGCACTATGGGGTGGTACTACTACTTTGCGGCCAGGTTGTGTTAGGAAGAATACTGCCACCGTATTCCCTGCGTGTCGTAAAAGGCGACTAAAAGGGGCGGGGTGAGGGGACTAGGGTCCCCCTCCTCTGTTTTGTAGTTCCTAAAAAGAAACAGGCCAGAGAAAGGGATGGGGGATGGAGTTATCCTCGTACCCTGAAGATTGGGTCTATGAATGTGCGTGGATGTAGTACGATTGAGGCTAAAAGGGAGGAGATTGGGAGAATGTTTGTGAGAAGAATGTTGGATGTGTTAGCTTTGAGTGAAACGAAGATGAAAGGGAAGGGGGAATCTATGTTTGGAAGTGTGAATGGAAGATTGTCAGGTGTTGATAGAGGAAGGGCAAGAGAAGGTGTGGCCTTGTTAGTGAGTCCGGAAGTTCAGCAATGTGTGATTGAATGGAAGGAGGTGTCATCGAGACTGATGTGGGTGAAAGCGTAATTTGAACGTGAGTTGTGGGTGTTTGTGAGTGCATATGGGCCTGATAGTGAAAGGGATGAACAAGAGAGGGAGTCTTTCTGGAATGATGTTGATGAGTGTCTGCAGAGTTTTGAAGCGAATGTGAATGTGGTAATGATGGGAGATCTGAATGCTAGAGTGGGAAATGTAGCAGTTGAAGGTGTAGTTGGTATGCATGGTGTGCCTGGAAGAAATGAAAATGGGGAACGAATGATAGCGATGTGTGTTGAGCGAGAGATGGTGATTGGGAATACGCTGTTTGAGAAGAAAGATATTTATAAGTATACATGGGTGAGACAGGAGGGTGGAAGGGTTGTTGATAGAGCCTTGATGGACTATGTGGTTGTGTCTAGGAATGTAATAGGAAGATTGTTGGATGTGAGAGTTCTGAGAGGGGAGGGTGGAGGTATGTCTGACCACTACCTGGTGGAGGGAAAGTTAAGAGTAGGAAAGAGATGGATGAGAGCTAGGAGGGTTAGGTGTGGCAGGGAGGTTTTGAAAGTGAGTGAGTTGGATAAAAGAGAGAAAAAGATAGAGTATCAGGAGAAATTGAAAGATGAGTGGAACGCAGTGAAAGATCGGGAAAATGGCAGCGTGGAGGAGGAATGGCAGTTGTTTAAGAGTGCTGTGGTGGGGCATGCAGAAGAGGTGTGTGGTGTGAGACGTGTGGGTGGTGGTGTAAGAAAAGGAAGTGAATGGTGGTGCGAGGAAGTAAGTATGGCTGTGGCTGAGAAGAGACGTGCATATGAAGTGTGGCTGCAGAGGAAGGATGAGATGTCATATGAAAGGTATAAGGAGAAGAGGAATAGAGCGAGAAGGGCTGTGCGTGATGCTAAAGTGGCAGCAGATGAGAGGTGGGGTAGGCGGCTGACAGAGAATTTTCAGCAGAATAAGAAAATGTTTTGGAAGGAGGTGAAAAGGGTGCGAAAGGGAGAGTCTGGGAAGGAAGAACGAGTAAAATCAGAGGATGGAAGGATGTTAATTGAGATGGATGCAGTAAGGAAGAGATGGGCAGAGTATTTTGAAAGACTGTTAAATGTAGAGGAGGAAAGGGTGGCTGAGATTGTGGCGGATGGAAGGGTGCAAGGTATAAATGTGTTGGGAGAGTTGAATGATTCCTTGATCACGAAGGAGGAAGTGGAGAAGGCAGTAAAGGAGATGAAAACAGGGAAAGCTGCAGGTATGGATGGGTGTGCTGTGGAATGCCTGAAGGGTGGTGGAGTGACTATTGTTGACTGGTTAGTAAGATTGTTGAATGTGTGCTTTGAGAAAGGTATGGTGCCAATTGACTGGGCAAGTGCTTGTGTGGTCCCGTTGTATAAAGGCAAGGGTGATAAGTATGAATGTACTAGCTTTAGGGGTATAAGTCTGTTGAGTGTTGTAGGTAAATTGTATGGTAGAGTGTTAATTATGAGAGTTAGAGAGGGTACAGAGGGAGTGATTAGTGATGAGCAGTGTGGCTTTAGGAGAGGGAGGGGATGCGTTGATCAGGTGTTTGCTGTGAGACAAGTGTGTGAAAAGTATTTAGCGAAAGGCAAGGATGTGTTTTGGGCATTTATGGATTTAGAGAAAGCGTATGATAGAATTGATAGGGAGGCTTTGTGGACTGTTTTAAGATTGTATGGACTTGATGGTAGGTTACTAAAAGGGGTGAAAAGTTTTTATGTAAATAGTAGAGCGTGTGTAAGAGTGGGAAATGCTGTGAGTGATTGGTTTCCCGTGAGAGTGGGGCTGCGACAGGGATGTGTGATGTCGCCTTGGTTGTTTAATATTTACATGGATGGTGTTGTAAGGGAGGTGAATGCAAGAGTTTTAGGTGGTCTGAGTCTGGTAAATGTTGATGGAGGAGAGTGGAATCTGAAGCAGCTGCTGTTTGCAGATGATACTGCACTGGTGACTGATTCAGAGGAGAGATTGAGACAGTTGGTAGAGGAGTTTGGAAGGGTGTGTGAAAGGAGGAAATTGAAAGTAAATGAGAATAAGAGTAAAGTGATGAAGTGTACGAGGTTGATAGATGGTAGGGGGATGAATATAGTTTTGAATGGTGAGTTGCTTGAGGAGGTAGATTGTTTTAAATATCTAGGGTCACATGTTGCTGTGGATGGAAGAATAGATGCAGAAGTGAAGTTTAGAATAAATGAAGTAGGAAAGGTGCTGGGAGGAATGAAAAAAGTGTTTAGATGTCGTTCGCTTAGAATGGATGTAAAGAGAAGGCTGTATGAGGGTGTTGTGGTACCGACTGCATTATATGGGGCTGAAACATGGAATATGGGTGTAGCAGAGAGGAAAAGTTTGAATGTAATGGAGATGAGATGTCTGAGGAGTATGTGTGGAGTGACGCGTATGGATCGGGTGCGAAATGATGAAGTGCGAAGGAGAACTGGAGTTGTTCGGGAGATGGCTGGCAGAGTTGAGCAGAGGGTGTTGCAATGGTTTGGGCATATGGAGAGAATGGATAATGAGCGATTGGTGAAAAAGATAACTAGATCTGATGTGAGAGGTGTAAGGCTGAGAGGAAGACCACGAATAGGATGGATGGACAGTGTGAAGAGAGCGCTGGATGCGAGAGGGATGTCTGTTGAGCAAGGAAGAGTGGCTGTGCATGACAGAAATAAATGGAGAGAAATTGTGAATGAATAAGTGATGACGCAGCCCTGAGGGGATATTCTCCCGCATTTGGTCTGATCAGCTAGTCAGGTCAGGTGCGGGTAAGGGGATGGGTCTGTTATGATGTGGCAGGGGTAAACCAGTTCTGCTGTCGGGCCCTGCTGCGGATGTCACTGATTGCATTGCCCAGTTGACCCTTGTGCGGTGTGGTGCGGTGAGGATCTGTCCGTTCTCCCCTTTGGGGCTAAGATGCGAATGAATGTGTTTGAATGGATGAGTAAATGGAGAGTGAGTCATCCTGTCTCGGCTACCTCCCTTTCCTTGGGGGAAGCAGCCTAGGTATATAGATAGATAGATAGATAGATATATATATAAATATATATATATAAATATATATATATATATATATATATATATATATATATATATATATATATATATATATATATATATATATATATATATATATATATATATATATATATATATACATACGATGCGAATATGTATACAGGTAATGGAAGCAAGAGCTTATAGAGGCTGGGGGAGTGGACTTTCTGACCACTACTTGCTGGTGGCCAGAATCAAGATCCAATTAAGATGGAGAAATAGAAGAAGGGAAGGACGGGAAGTAGGAGTATTTGTAAAGAGATTGGAAAGGTTACAAGAGAATGAAAAAAAGACAGAGTATAAGAGAGAAGTGGAGGAACGATTGGGCAAATATAAATTGGAGCAGATGGGGGACGTGGAAGGTGTGTGCAGGATATTCACAGAAGAAATATGTGCTGCATGTGATGTGGTGTGTGGGATGAAGAGAAGACGGAGGTGGGTGCAAGGAACAGCGTGGTGGAATGAAGAGGTGAGACAGGCTGTGGCACAAAAGAAGAAAGCATACAATGAATGGATGAGAAATAGGGGCGTGGAAGAAGTTGAGAAGCGGAAGAGAGAGTTATATGTAGAAAGAAAGAGGTGAAAAGATTAGTAAGACAGAGTAAAAAGAGAGCGGATGAGGAATTTGGAAGGAACTTGAGTGTAAAGTGGAGGGACTGTAAGAAAATGTTCTGGAAAGAGGTGAAGAGAGTAAGACAGGGTGGAAGTGAAGTTAGCAGGGGAGTGAAATATAAAAATGGTAGATTACTAGTGGAGAAGGGAGAAAAAGTGAGCAGATGGAGAGAACACTTTAAGGAATTGTTGAACATAGAGGATGGAAGTAATGCGAGTATAAGTGGCTGGGGAATGGCTGGGAGAAGGAGGGAGGTAAAAAACAGGAAGAAATCAGTAGGATAGAAGTTGTGGAAGCAATGAAGAAAGTTAAATTGGGGAATGCCCCAGGAATTGATGGAGTGTGTTGTGAAATGCTGAAGTATGGGGGAGAGATAGTAGTAGAATGGATGTGGAAAATGTGCAGATTGGCCTGGGAGGAAGGTAGGATCCCGGAGGATTGGAAGTCAGGTATAATTATGCCCTTGTATAAAGGAAAAGGGGAAAAAGAAATGTGTGGTAATCATAGGGGCATACGTCTTCTTAGTATAATAGGAAAAGTGTATGGTAGGATACTTATTGACAGAGTTAGAAAAAGAACAGAGGTATTAGTTGGAGAAGAACAGGGAGGCTTTAGGAAGGGAAGAGGTTGTGTAGATCAGATATTTATTCTTAGATCTTTAGTGGAAAAGTCTCTAGAGAAGGGAAAGAAGTTGTATGCGGCCTTCATGGATTTGGAGAAAGCATATGACAGGGTGGATAGACAAAGATTGTGGAAGGTATTAAGAATATATGGAGTAGATGGGAAGTTGTTGAATGCTGTGAAGAGTATGTATGATGGTGCTAAGGCTGCAGTGCGTGTGGATGGTAAACTGAGTGAATTTTTCTCTTTGAAGGTTGGATTGAAACAGGGATGTGTCATATCTCCATGGTTGTTCAATCTGTACATGGATGGGCTAATATAAAAGGTACAAGGTAGGGTAGTGGATGTTGGAGTGGCCTGGTGAGAGAGGGTAGTGTTTGGAAACTCCCTGTACTGTTGTTTGCAGATGATACTGTGTTGTTGAGTGAAGACAAAGGAGAGCTGGAAGGCTTGGTAGATGAGTTTGGGAGAGTGTGTAAGAAACGGAATCTAAAGATGAATGTAGGGAAGAGTAAAGTGATGGTCTTTGAGAGAGGTGGAGTCAGTGAATGTACAGCGAAGTTGGATGGTGAGGAATTGGAAAATGTGAGTACGTTTAAGTACTTGGGTAGTGTGAGGAGTAAGGATGGAGGTTTGGAGGGTGAAGAGCTTGAAAGGGTACAGCAGGGAAGGAAGGTTGCTGGTTCCTTGAAAGCAGTGATAAGAAGCAGGGAAGTGAACATGGAAGTGAAAAAGTTACTACATGACAGTATTGTGATACCAACACTAACGTATGGAAGTGAAGCGTGGACGTTGCTGGAAGGACACAAGTCAAGAGTGAGAGCAGTGGAAATGAGTTATTTAAGAGGAGCCTGTGGAGTCTCATGGAGAGACAGGCTGACAAATGAGGATATTAAGGAGCATTGTGGTGTAGATGTGGATGTGATAGGAAGCGTTAGGATGAATTCACTGAGGTGGTTTGGCCATGTGGAGAGGATGGAGGGTGAAAGACTGTCGAAGAGAGTGTATGTGAATGAGGTGGAGGGGTGAAGAGGGAGGAGGAGGGCGAGGATGAGATGAAGGGATGGGGTGGAGAGGTATATGAGAGAGGGGTGTGTGAGTTGGGAGCGGTGCAGTGAAATGGCAGGGGACAGGGCGACGTGGAGGCGATTTGTTTGTTGTTACCCCGAACAGGATTGAGGCGTCTGGCAAAATATATATATATATATATATATATATATATATATATATATATATATAGATATATATATAGATATAGATATATATATATCTATATCTATATCTATCTATCTATCTATCTATCTATCTATATATATATATATATATATATATATATATATATATATATATATATATATAGATATATATACGGAGAGAGAGAGAGAGAGAGAGAGAGAGAGAGAGAGAGAGAGAGAGAGAGAGAGAGAGAGAGACAGAGAGAGAGAGAGAGAGAGAGAGAGACAGACAGACAGACAGAGAACACCTGCTAAAAAATAATGCAATATATAATGTTCAGTATATGTCTGGCACTCCAGAAACCTCCATTCCATCACTGTTTTTGCTTGTGTGTGAAGGAAAGATATATTTTGCATATGCCTTACTCCATCCCCACACCCACACTACCCTCCGTTCCTCTTTCCCTACTTCATCCTCGTCCCCACCCTACCTCCCCTTCAATTTCCCAACTCCATCCCCACACCTACCCTACCCCCCCTTCCTCTTTCCCTACTCCATCCCCACACCCCCCCTACCCCCCCTTCCTGTTTCCATTCTCCATCCCCACACCTACCCAACCCCACCCTTCCTCTTTCCCTACCCCTTCCTACACCTACCCTACGCCACACTTCCTCTTTCCCTTCTCATCCTTACACCTGCTCTACCGCACCCATCCTCTTTTCCTACCCATCCCCACACCAGCCCTACCTCCCCCCTTTCCTCTATCCCTACTCCATCCCCACTCCTACCCTGCCTCACCCTTCCTCTTTCCCTACTCCATCCACACTCTTCCTCTTTCCCTGCCCCATACCCATGTCATAAAAAGACTTTGTAGTAACTTGTAGTGGAGTTTTGTAGATCAGTTATATATATATTTGACTTGTGGACGAGCGGTTGTTATACGTGAGTAGCTTTGTAAGTAGATAATCTTGGCTCCCATTTGTCATGCAATGACAGGAGAGGTAAAGAATAGTATGGGACTATTTTTATTTGTCTTGGAATATTAACAAAGTCTCTCACACACGAGTGAAGTATAAGTAGAGCCCCGCTAGCTACCTCCCTGTCTCGCTCTCTCTCTCTCTCTCTCTCTCTTTCATGTTGCTACGCCCTTCTCCCTACTACCTGCCTGGTCTATGGTCTGTCTCCTTCTGACTCTGCTTCCTAAATTCTGGTGTAGCAGGGGTCGTGTCACGTGTGTTACACTCTTGTTGGAAAGTTCTAGAAGCCTGTGTGTGAGTATGTGTGTATGTGTGTGTATGGTCACGAAGCGCTGCCGTGTGCCTATAAAGCATTCCTTATGTTAAGAGTGTGTAAGCATGTTTAGCATTGCTCGATTCTCGCAGACACAGTACCTTCTCATCATCTGACTTCCTGCTTCTATCTGTCTCTCTATCTATCTATTTATCTATTATGATTTGTAATTATAATATGGACTCATAACATTGCTCGGCCATGCCACTGAAGGTCCTCCGACAGCAATTATCATTGATATATGCTAATCTATTAGTACATAATATTGATTATAATATTGTATACATATAATATTCATAGTTAATTGCATTCATCAAGTAATATTACATTTTAAACAAGTTGTATACATATTTGAATAAATGCAATGGTTGTTGTATGACATTTTGTTAAGATGTGTATGTATAACAGACATACGCATATAATTGTGCAATGGTAATACTGGTAGGTTATACATTACATATTGAGTTATCCCTTTAGTAATGTCTAATATTTCACCTAACTTGTATGATGATACTGGTAATACAGAATTGTGGTATAATTGTATGACTTATAATATTGTAGTAACATTGTGGTAATACATAATTGTAACATTGTGAATTGTTACATAATTATATTGTAATTGTTACATTGTAGTAACATTGTAGTAATACATAATTGTAAAATTTTATGAATTGTTACATAATATTGTGGTAATGCATAATTGTGTTGGCCTTATACTTGTAGTTACATTTTGTTAATGCAACTGTTACATAATTGTGTTGGCCTTATAATTGTAGTTAAAGTTACATAAAAGTTACATCTTGATAATGCAACTGTTACATATTGTTTGTAGTTACATAATTGTAAATTTACAAAAAAGTTACATCTTATTAATGCAACTGTTACATAATTGTTACATATTGTTTGTAGTTACATAATTGTGGTTAAAGTTACATAAAAGTTACATCTTGTTAATGCAACTGTTACATAATTGTTACATATTGTTTGTAGTTACATAATTGTAGCAAGTGTAACATAATGCAATCGTTTGTCGTTACATAATTGTTACATATCGTTTGTAGTTACATAATTGTAGTTAAAGTTACATTAAAGTTACATCTTGTTAATGCAACCGTTACATAATTGTTACATATTGTTTGTAGTTACATAATTGTACCTAAAGTTACATAAAAGTTACATCTTGTTAATGCAACTGTTACATAATTGTTACATATTGTTTGTAGTTACATAATTGTAGTAAGTGTAACATAATGCAATCGTTTGTCGTTACATAATTGTTACATATCATTTGTAGTTACATAATTGTAATAAATGCAATCCTGAAATGCTGCGGTCGATGATATGATGTGCCATGCCACTAGCTTGTGGAGACAACAATTTGCTTCTTTGTTTGTAGTTTATGTGGTATTTTGGCATTTGTAGTAACACTTACACTTATTTTCATTTGTTTGTTATGTGATCTTACTCTATTTCTTTTTCTTTCTTTCTTTCTTTTTTTTATTATTGATTTTCTATAGTTTGTTTTTCTTCGTTTGTCTACGCTTTTTCTGTGTTGTTCATGGTTGCATAATTGCTGGTTAAATCCCTTGGGACACTTTTTTAAGGTTTAGTTTATCTTGCACAGATATTATTGAAAATGATATTATATAGTCCCATATTTTGTTATTTTATATAAAAAATATATATACACTATATACAGTATTAGCTATATACACTGACTTGTTGTTCACTTGTACCTATCGTGGGCAATATATGTGTCAGCACTTTGTGGAAATCTTTGTCTTCACGATTGTGTTGAAGATGTTCATTCTTGCTAACGTCATTTGTGTTGGCCATTTTTTTTTATCTGGTTTTCCTTGTAACTTAAGTTATCTGTTTCCACAAGTTAGCTTTAATAAGTGTTTAATACAGTTCTTTTAATCGCTCACTGAGTAACTGTGATCGTATATTTTCTTTATTACTTTGTGGATGTAATAATGTATAGCTGTATGTATGCAACACGTATGTTATGTAGGTATAAATGGTAACACTCGTTGGTAGTAAATAAATGCTATAATAAATGAATGAATATATACAGTGAAAAAGGGAAAAGCGAGAAGGAAAAAGTGGATGTCAGATGAAACATGGAATGTAATTCAGAAAAGGAAAGAGGCTAAGTTAAGAAGTGAAGAACAACATGTTGATGGCCAGGTAGTTGAAGTACTTAGAGCAAAGTATTGAAGTTTACATTCTGAAGTAAAAAGACTCGTTAGACGTGATAAGAGAAGACTATATGATGAAAAGGCGACAGAGACAGAAATTAAATTAAGTAAAAATGACGGTCAGAGCACAAGAGCAGCGTATCAGGCCATAGAGGAGTTAACTGGGACTGAAAAGAGAAGGAAGGAAATACCTGTACGAGATAGAAATGGTAATTTGATGACTAAAGATTTGGATATAAAAGGAAGATGGAAAGAGCACTTTGAATCTGTTCTAAATAGACCAATCTCAGCTGAAGAGGACATTTTGCCAGCCGAGAGAGATTTGCAGATAGAAACAGGGGATATAACTTTGGAAGAGGTAGCAAAATCTATAAAGGAGTTAAAGAATTTTAAGGCTCCAGGTGAGGATGGAATATTCCCTGAAATGCTTAAGGTAGAAAATGACGAGTTGATGAATGCACTTTTGAAACTTTTTAATGTGGCTTGGGATAATGGTGGAATTCCAGAAGAGTGGAAAAATGGAGTGATTATAAAAATACCAAAAAAGGGAGATTTAAGTGTGTGTGGCAATTGGAGGGGGATAACTTTGACACCTGTAGTTGCAAAAGTCTTTTCCAAAATCTTGTTGAACAGAATAGAGCCAGTAATTGATAAAATTTTAAGAGAAGAACAAGCGGGATTTAGAAAGGGTCGAGGTTGTAATGATCAGATTTTTATTGTAAGGCATCTAATGCAACAAGCTAATGAGATGAAAATGCCACTTAACATGTGTTTTGTGGATTTTGAAAAGACGTTTGATAGTGTTTCACGTGGAGCTATGTTGAAAATTATGAGATTCTATGGTATACCAGAAAAGTTTGTAAATATTATTAGAAGCCTGCATGAAGGTACTTTTTGTAAGGTAATGGTGGGTGGTTCTTTGAGTGATCCATTTCAAGTTAGGTCAGGATTGATTCAAGGAGGAGTTCTTTCGCCATTGTTGTTTGTTTTGGTTATGGATTATGTTATGAAAAAGGTTTTAAGGAGTACAGATGCAGGAATTAACTGGAAAGAAAACAAGAAGCTGATGGATTTGGACTATGCTGATGATATTGTACTGATTTGCGGAAGTATTTACGAGATGCAGAGGGTGCTCTATTGTCTGGTGGAGGAAGGAGAAAAAGTGGGATTGGTAATAAATTGTGGAAAGACTGAAATTATTAATATGAACGTGGAGAACCAAATCGATTGTGTAATTGGGAATAATGTGGTGAAGAATGTAGAAAACTTTAAATATCTGGGAACGATTGTATCACCTAATGGATCATTAAACAATGAAATTGAGGAGAGGATTAGACAGGCTTGGCGAGCTGTTGGAATGTTGAAATCTGTTTGGAATAATAAGATGCTTTCGGTACATACTAAAGTGAAAATTTACAAGTCCATGGTTAGACCCATTTTAATTAACGGGCGTGAGTCATGGTACAGTACAATTGCAACAGATCAGAAAGTATTAGGATTTAAGAATAAAATACTGAGAAGGATTCTTGGGGTAAAGTGGCAAGACAGAGTTACAAATGAAAGAGTAAGGGATATTACGAGAGTGGAACCAGTTAATGAATATATGAGACTGTCTCGCTGGAAGTGGCTGGGGCACATATACAGAAAAGAAGGTTGTTTAATACAGGATGTGCCAGAGGGGATTGCTAGAGGAAGAAGAGGTAGAGGTAGGCCGAGGGAAACCTGGTTGAGGACAATGAAAAAAGAAGCAGGAGAGGAGTGTTGGTGGGACCTGAAGGAGATGGCAAGAGAAATATTGGTGGAGAGAGTTCATTGAGACCCTATGCATCCCGTGGGGTGCCACAGGAAATGATTGATTGATTGATTGATATACAGTGAAGAATATTTATTGTTGGTGCAAGTATTTAATGATTGAATTATGAAGATAACTGAAGTACGTATATGTATTTAAGTTGTACCTATACAGCACGTTTTATATGTCTGTGCAGAAGTTTATTGTCTATCACTGTGTATTGTATAAATGATGTAACTATGTAACTCACTAATTTTTACCATGGTGGGAATGGTGTTAGTGATGGTGCAGTTGGTGAGTTGACTGACTTGGCGTCTTTTCAGCAAGCACGCATGATGACGTCGACTTCCCACACTGGTAGCTGTGGTGAGTGAATGAGTAGCGATGAGTAACTTGAGTGAAGATGAGTGAGTAAGATGAGTTGTGAATATGGACTTGGTATTTGCTTCGTCGTCTTGACCTCTTCACTCCTGCGTCAGCGGTGGAGGTTGGGTGGATGTAGCAGAGAGAGGAGGGTGAGGTCTGGTGGTTGTGAGTTGTGAGTTGTGTCTCACTCTTCGTTTGTTTGTTTTGTTTTTCTTTCTCGATGTATTCTCTGTCCTTTTCTCTTGTGATTTACTCGTTGTGGGATGAAGACTGCCGCTACTTGTAGGTGCGTGTAGAAGATTATACAGACGACTCGTGGAGTTGTTACTTGTAGTTGATTGTAGATGGTTGTAGTTCGTTGGTTCGTCGTAGAAATTGCAAGATTGTTTGTATCAGTACTTTGTTAAACTACTTGCAAGGCGTCCTGTGACCTCTTCACCTCTACATCAGCGTGATGATCGGGGAGACGGAGGGAGGGTTGGTGAGAACTGTTAGGAGCTGGTTGTGAGTTGTTGGTTGTGTGAGGTATTTTTTTTTTCAATTTTGATATTTTGTAGGAATTCACTGTTGACTCGTAGACGAGGTTCGTATACGTTTGCTGCTACCAAATGTCATAAAGGACTTTGTGTAAACTTGTAGAGAAGTTATATATATATATATATATATATATATATATATATATATATATATTGAACTTGTGGACGAGCGGTTGTTATACGTGAGTAGTTTTGTAAGTAGATAATCTTGGTTCCCATTTGTCATGCAATGACAGGAGAGGTAAAGAATAGTAAGGGACTATTTTTATTTGTCTTGGAATATTAACAAAGTCTCTCACACACGAGTGAAGTATAAGTAGAGCCCCGCTAGCTACCTCCCTGTCTCGCTCTCTCTCTCTCTCTTTCATGTTGCTACCCCCTTCTCCCTACTACCTGCCTGGTCTATGGCCTGTCTCCTTCTGACTCTGCTTCCTAAATTCTGGTGTAGCAGGGGTCGTGTCACGTGTGTTACACTCTTGTTGGAAAGTTCTAGAAGCCTGTGTGTGAGTATGTGTGAATGTGTGTGTATGGTCACGAGGCGCTGTCGTGTGCCTATAAAGCATTCCTTGTGTTAAGAGTGTGTAAGCATGTTTAGCATTGCTCGATTTTCGCAGACACAATACCTTCTCATCATCTGACCTCCTGCTTCTATCTGTCTTTCTATCTATCTATTTATCTATATATCTATTATGATTTGTAATTATGATATGGACTCATAACACCCACACCTACCTTTTCCTCCCCTTCTTCCACCCTTCCTCTTCCGTGCATTCTCGTTTCCCCTCCCCAAACACCTCCATCCTATCCTACCTACCTTCTCCTCCATCTTTTCCTACTTCCCCATACCTTTTCCATCCTTCCTTATCTCCCCTTTCCCTCCGTCCCGTCCTATCTCTCCTCTACCCCTTCTCAACCCCGTCCCATCTCCCCCCTTAATCCACCACCACCTGCCTTCTTGCTTGCCGCCACCTTCTCTTCCATCAACTCTCTCCTCTCCCTCTCCCCACCATCTACATCCTATCCTTCTTCAACCCTCTCCTCTCCCATCCCTACACTTCTCTCCCCTCCCCTTCCCCACCACTAGTGTTTCCCCTCCTCCATTCCCCAACCTCCCCCCCTTCTACGACCCATACCTCCCCTCCATCCCTCCGTGCCCCTCCCATCTGCCCTTCATTCTATTCAGCGTCAGGCAAGTTTATGGTTTGTAATTATACAGAGTTCCTCAATGCACACATCTGTAACACTATTTTTAACATTCAGGAAACACTTGGATAATACCATGTCTCACTCCACCTACATGAAGCCGAAAACGTTATTTTTTAAAGCTTCTTTTGTCTATAGCCACTCTCACTACTTATATCGTCGTGTTTATTTAATATTAGATGAGGTTCGGTTTTTAGGTAGGGCTGAGTCCCCTTGGTTACTAGACAAACATGTCCTTAATTCTGGCTATCAGGCCATCCAAGAAATGAGCTGCAAAATAGCTAGGGGTCTTTTATCAGGTGAGGACAAACTCACTCTAGGCTACGTACAGAGGATATATTCAACTTAAGATATTTCTATCTTAGGAAGAGGCCTAATGAATCCTATATTCTTCCTTTTTAAGTTCAAGGAATAAGGCCAGGAGTCCGCAAACCGTTCCTTCCAAGAAAAAAAAAAAAAGACAATACGACAGAAACCCAATTTCAAGATCCGTTCATTTCGAGATGCACGCACGTTTGAAAGACTGGAGATCGTGGGAAGTAGGCAATACAGGCAGAGGGAGACCGTTCCAGAGTTGAACTGTTGCATATATGAAGGACTTGGAGTAACGGTTAACTCTTGCATTAGAGAGTTGGACAGAAAAGGGATGCGAGTTTGTTGCTAGACGGGTGTTATGCACCTGATGTAGAGGTGGAGGGATGCAAGCAGACAGTTCAGTGGAGCAGTGACCATTGAAGTAGAGATAGAAAAGAAATATCTATCCTGTCCATCTGAACAGTCTCTCCTGTGCTGAAAAATTGGTCTGAAAGTACACCACTCGACAAAAGTACACCAGAGACAAAAATGGGTATCCCAAGGCAATAACGTGGCATTCATTTCACACATGATGTTTATTTTCCTCTAGCACCTAAAGTTTTTCTGAACTCATTCTCCTCACACTCATCCCTAGAGTACAGTGGTGTTTCTCTTCACCGCTTTATTCCCACTCTTTATACGTTAGTGGACATTTGTGCCCTCTTCAGGCATAAAATGATCCACAGGTATACATGGCGAGTGATGAGAAGGGTGGGTGGTGAACTGAATGAAAGGAAGGCAATGATTGATTATGTGTGTGTGGATGAAAGGATGCGAAGATGTGTAAAGGATGCAAGAGTGTATAGAGGTTGGGGGAGTGGACTTTCTGACCACTACTGGGTGGTGGCCAGAATTAGAATGCAAGTAAGACGGAAGAATAGAAGAGGGGAAAGACGAGAGGAAGGAGTAGTTGCAAGGAGAGTGGAAAGGTTACAAGAGGATGAGAAAAAGGCAGAGTATAAGAGAGAAGTGGAGGAACGATTGGGCAAATATGAATTGGAGCAGATGGGAGACGTGGAAGGTGTGTGTAAGATATTTACAGAAGAAATATGTGCAGCATGTGATGTGGTGTGTGGAAGGAAGAGAAGACGGAGGGGGGTGCAAGGAACAGCGTGGTGGACTGAAGAGGTGAAACAGGCTGTGGCACAAAAGAAGAAAGCATACAATGAATGGATGAGAAATAGGGGCGTGGAAGAAGTTGAGAGGCGGAAGAGAAAGTTATATGTGGAAAGAACAAGAGAGGTGAAAAGATTAGTAAGAGAGAGTAAGAAGAGAGTGGATGAGGAATTTGGAAGGAATTTGAGTGTAAAGTGGAGGGACTGTAAGAAAATGTTCTGGAGAGAAGTGAAAAGAGTAAGACAGGGTGGAAGTGAAGTAAGCAGGGGAGTGAAAGATAAAAATGGTAGATTACTAGTGGAGAAGGGAGAAAAAGTGAACAGATGGAGAGAACACTTTAAGGAATTGTTGAACGTAGAGGATGGAAGTAATGCGAGTATAAGTGGCTGGGGAATGGCTGGGAGAAGGAGGGAGGTGAGAAGACAGGAAGAAATCAGTAGGATAGAAGTTGTGGAAGCAATGAAGAAAGTTAAATCGGGGAAAGCCCCAGGAATTGATGGAGTGTGTGGTGAAATGCTGAAGCATGGGGGAGAGATAGTAGTAGAATGGATGTGGAAGATGTGCAGATTGACCTGGGAGGAAGGTAGGATCCCGGAGGATTGGAAGTCAGGTATAATTATTGCCTTGTACAAAGGAAAAGGAGAAAAAGAAGTGTGTGGTAATCATAGGGGCATTTGTCTTCTTAGTATAATAGGAAAAGTGTATGGTAGGATACTTATAGACAGAGTTAGAGAAAGAACAGAGAAATTAGTTGGAGAAGAACAGGGAGGCTTTAGGAAGGGAAGAGGTTGTGTAGATCAGATATTCATTCTTAGATCTTTAGTGGAAAAGTTTCTAGAGAAGGGAAAGACGTTGTATGCGGCTTTCATGGATTTGGAGAAAGCATATGACAGGGTGGATAGACAAGGATTGTGGAAAGTGTTAAGAATATATGGAGTAGATGGGAAGTTGTTGAATGCTGTGAAGAGTATGTACGATGGTGCGAAGGCTGCAATGCGTGTGGATGGTGAACTAAGTGAATTTTTCTCTTTGAAAGTTGGTTTGAAACAGGGATGTGTCATGTCTCCATGGTTCTATGCATGGATGGGGTAATAAAAGAGGTACAAGGTAGGGTAGTGGATGTTGGAGCGGCCCTGGTGAGAGAGGATAGTGTTTGGATACTCCCTGTACTGTTGTTTGCAGATGATACTGTGTTGTTGAGTGAAGACGAAGGGGAGCTGCAAGGCTTGGTGGATGAGTTTGGGAGAGTGTGTAAGAAACGGAATCTAAAGGTGAATGTAGGGAAGAGTAAAGTGATGGTCTTTGAGAGAAGTGAAGTTAGTGAATGTACAGCGAGGTTGGATGGTGAGGAATTGGAAAATGTGAGTACGTTTAAGTACTTGGGTAGTGTGAGGAGTAAGGATGGAGGTTTGGAGGGTGAAGTGCTTGAAAGGGTACAGCAGGGAAGAAAGGTTGCTGGTTCTTTGAAAGCAGTGATAAGAAACAGGGAAGTGAGCATGGAAGTGAAAAAGTTACTACATGACAGTATTGTGATACCAACTCTAACGTACGGAAGTGAAGCTTGGACATTGTTGGAAGGACACAAGTCAAGAGTGAGAGCAGTGGAAATGAGTTATTTAAGAGGAGCCTGTGGAGTCACGTGGAGAGACAGGCTGACGAATGAAGATATAAAAGAGCATTGTGGTGTGGATGTGGATGTGATAGGAAGCGTTATGAGAAACACACTGAGGTGGTTTGGCCATGTGGAGAGGATGGAGGGTGAAAGACTGACGAAGAGAGTGTATGTGAGTGAGGTGGAGGGGGGAAGAGGGAGGGGGAGGCCGAGGATGAGATGGAGGGATGGGGTGGAGAGGTATATGAGAGAGGAGGGGGTGAGTTGGGAGCAGGGGAGTGAAATGGCGGGGGACAGGGCGACTTGGAGGCGATTTGTTTGTGGCCACCCCAAACGGGATTGAGGCGTCTGGCAATAGATAGATAGACAGATAGAATACATATGTAGCGCATAATATCCGATATATATATTACCAGATATCTAAATTCGCTGTTTAAATCATGTGTAAATTCATTATGCTTAATATAACTCATTTTTAAAATTTATGGGCTGACAATGCCTTGCGAACCTTTGAACGATCCTAATGCTTTCTGTTATGTATGTGGAAGTTTCACTCCAAGGAAGCAGAAATGGAAGATCACAATCCTTGTAAAGACAGCCCATCTACATTATTTTGGCTCTAAGACTGGAGACCAAGACAAACGATGGGCGCCTCATATCTGTTCCGTGACTTGTTCCAACTCTCTTCAGGAATGGCTAGGAGGAGGGAAAACAGGGATGCTTCCCGCAGTTCGCATAGTGTGGAGACAACCTAGTTCCCACACAACAGACTGCTACTTTTGCATGACAATAGTTGTGGGACATTTTTCCGAAAACAAAAACAGCTTTCTTAATCCAAATTAACCGTAGGCAATGAGATCAGTGAATTACACGGCAGACCTTCCCATTTCAAGGCCACCAACAAACAAATGTGCATTCCAGACTTAAGATGAAGCTGAAGATGGAGAGGCATCTGAAACAGGTGCCCCTGATTCTGACTTCGAGTATCAGCCGTCTGGTAAAGTACCCCATCTAGTCACCCAGGGCGAAAATTAACGATGTTGTACATGACCCAAATTTATAAAAACAATAGTCAGAACTACTCGCTTCGATATTTCAAGATTGAAATTTGTCGCTTCCAGACACAAAGGTGACGAATTTCATGGAGCGGCAACAAAATTTGGAACGTTTTTTGAAGTCAGACGAAGTGTGCTACTGTAGCAATATCGCAACATCGCTACTGTAGCAATATTGCATTTGACTTCCCATATGCTTTCAATCGAGTCTGGCACAAGTCTTGATTCTCAAATTGTTCCCTTACGGTTTTTATCCTTCTGTCTGTGCTTTCATCACTAGCTTCCTTTCCGATCGTTCTATAGCAGCCCTTGTAGATGGCCAGTGTTGTTCTCCTAGAGCAATCAGTAGTGGTGTTTCTCAGGACCCTGTCCTATCACCAACTCCTTTCCTTCTATTCATCAATGACATTCTAAGATATACATGAAATCCTATCAACTCATACACTGATGACTCCATCCTTCACCTTTCCATCCGCTTCTCACATCATCCATCTCAGCAGTCACATCAGCAAGCAAGGGATAAGACCATGGCTCACTTATTTTCTGGCTCGGTTCATATCTGTGAATGAGGTAAGAGTAAGCTTGTTGTTTTTAATTAATCAAAAACTCAGTTCTTACACCTTGTGACCTGTAAAAATCTTCCGCCGGAGAATCTTCTAATTCTTGACACTATCCATCTCAATCCCACATCATATTTAAACATACTTGAGGTTTATTTTTCTCAGGATTTATCTTGGAAGGATCATATTACTTCTTTTGTTAAATTTGCTTCCAAGAGGTAAGTTGTGCTAAGCCAACTCGATGCCTTCTTTACCCCTGAACAGTTGTTGACGATATTCAGAGGTTTTATTCACCCCTGTGTAGAGTACAACTCTCATGCGTGGGGAGGCTCCCCACACACAGTGCCAGTCCTCAGTGTATGTTGAAATCTGGAGGGAAATTTTTCGATATTTCATTCTTCACTACCTTTGCTTCTTTTAGCTGACATACCCGGTAAATGTTTTGCTGGACTGCAGACCATTGATCGCAGTCAGTACATCCCTTTCTCACTCATTTATTAAATTGTCACTGATTTTAATACGATCATTCTTACCCACGAGGGAAGACAGAGGACGTAAAACTGCATTTTCTACGGTAAAAAGGGATTCAAAGAAACATTTAGGATTTCGGCAATCTCTGTTTCATGGTTAGTATGTTCTCTGTAAAAGCTAGTGCGACTGTTACTGGTATTATCTTTTTACTCCTGATGTACTGTAGCTCTTAATGGGTTGTATTTACTGATGTTTCCGATACATCAGAGTTTTGCCTGCCTTGTTATATTAACTATTTAACTTTACGACAAAGATTCATATTCATGTTTGTCTTCTTGACTTTTTTAAGTTTTCAATTTAGATGAGGAAATATATATATAAATATATATATATATATATATATATATATATATATATATATATATATATATATATATATATTTATATATATATGTGTGTGTGTGTGTGTTTGTGTGTGTCTGTCTGTGTGTCCGTCTATCTATGTACATCAATTTATCTCTCTAATTCTCTCTCTCTCTCTCTCTCTCTCTGTATATATACAAATATATATCTCATCTCATCTCATCAGCCGTTTGTGTGTCCACTGCAGGACCGGCCTATCCCTACCGAAGCAGGGACGATACAGCCCATGTGTCTCTACCAAGTGGCTTAGGCTGTCTAGTAGAGATTGTATGTATGGTGAGAAGTGCTTGTAAGTGTAACTGTAGTGTTGGAGTGGCTTTGGATGTGTGTGTAGTCTGTGAACCAAGTGTAATCGGCCCACGGAAGCCGACTGGGTGCAAGCATGCTTTATAGTAAGCGACACTGGTTCAACCACAGCACCCCTTGTGTCCGCCAATGCAGTGCGTTGCCTGCAGAACGCTCCCAAAGTTTATTACCCTGGCGGGGCGCGAACTCAAGTTCTTCAGTATATGAAAACGCACACTTTACCACTGTACCACATAGGCTCCCCGTATATAATATATATATATATATATATATATATATATATATATATATATATATTGTTACGGAACAGAGAAAACTGTCCCGCAAAGTTCCAGGTTCAAAACAAAAGAGTTAGGTAAAATTACAAGTTAAAGTTTAATGCTCAAACTAACAACAAAACATTCAGGACTCATAAGGATAATGTAATGGCAAAAAACAGATTAAATATATGGTTAACTGCAAATAGCCTCTATTAACACGAAATTAGCAAGAGTAAATTTATCTAAGTCAGCCCTGATAAAATGAGAATACCAGATAATACTCAGTGAATGCAAGATATATTATTACAGATACAAAATATTATCAAAAATGACTGACATAAAAACACATGAATCACAAAAACCTCACTAGGCCTAAGAATCAACACCTTGTGCTACACAGTACAAGAAAAAATGCAATAACAGTTATACCCAAATTACACAGCTGCTAGATGGTTGGAGACTTCCTGAGCACTCACAATAATAACAACTGTACAGGGGAGGACAGAGATGTGAGCAAAATGAGGAGTAGATCTAAGTGGCAATAATGCAGAGACTGAGCTCATTATATAGGGGCCGGCAGTGCTTGATACAACTTGTAAGAAGGACGCGCAAATGAAGCCATGGGGACAAAGAGTTCACAATCCTGCTCTGAACAACAGAAAGAACGACTTACTCTACTATAAGGGAGGACGGGGTAGAACACGCTCGTGATCAAACATGCAGCATACTGTACGTTAGAATTACACAAAGGATGATGAAATCATAGGCTATGTAACACCTCCCCACAAAGAAAAAAGAAATTTACAAAGGAAATTTCTTATTACTCTAAAACAATCTGTCTAAAGTCTAGATAAGAAATCTGCAATAACATTTTCTTTCCCCTTGACATGTTGTATGTCTAATGAATACTCCTGAAGAAGTAGACTCCATCTTGTCAATCTCTGATTTTTATCTTTAAACTGACTAAGGAATTTCAGTGGGTTATGATCGGTATAAATGACTATGGGGTCAAAACCAGAACACAAATAAAATGAAAACTGCTGTAAACCCAAAATCAAGGCCAAAAGCTCTTCTCAATAGTTGAGTAGTTCTTTTGAGGTGGAGTGAACTTCTTACTGTAGTAAGGTACAGGGTGTTCAATACCCTGATCATCCTCTTGCAGCAAAACAGCCCCAGCTCCTGTATCACTTGCGTCAACAGCCATCTTAAAAGGCTTAGCAAAATTTGGAGTAGCGAGCACTGGCTGACTTAATAGGATAGCTTTAAGTTTGCTGAAACAGGATTCACAGTTGTCGGTCCAGACAAATTTAACTCCCTTTTTCAGTAGGTCTGTAAGTGGTGATACAAGAATTGAAAAGTTAAGAACAAATCTCCTGTAATAACCTACCATTCCCAAAAATCTTTGTAGCTCTTTCCTAGTTTTAGGTCTGGGAAGATCACTTATAACCTGAACCTTAGCTCCTGGTGGTGCAACATGTCCATCAACAATTACGTACCCAAGGTACTGAACTTTAGCTTGACCAAACTCACACTTTGATAAATTAGCTACAACATTAGCCTGAACCAAAAGCTCAACAAATTTACTGACATGGCATAGGTGATCTTTCCAGTTGTCACTGAAGATTAATACATCATCAATATAAACAACACACCCTGCCAAACCCTCTGTTACAACATTCATGAGCTTCTGAAATGTGGCTGGTGCATTCTTCATACCATATGGCATTACAGAACATGCAAAAGTCTTTCCTAGTGTTACAAAACATGAGATCTCCCTAGCACGTTCCGTCATAGGTACTTGCCAGTATCCCTTTAACAAATCAAACTTACTTATGTACCTAGCCTTTCCGATCTTGTCTATGCAATCTTCCACGCAAGGGAGAGGGTGAGTGTCTGTTTTGGTTATCTGATTAACACGTCTGTAGTCGATGCAAAGCCGCTGTGACCCACCTGGCTTAGGGACTAGAGTGACAGGAGAACTCCACTCGCTCTGACAGGGCTCAATCATCTTGTGGTCCAACAGGTAGCCAAGCTCCTTCTCGATGAGAGGAACTTTCACTGGGTTCACACGGTAAGGAGGCAGTTTAATTGGCTTTGCGTGTCCAACATCGACATCATGCATCAACACAGTGGTTCTTCCTGGAGTGGCACGGAACACTTGCGGGTACTCCTGCAGTAATGCCGAAAACTCCTGCCTTTCCTCGGGAGGTAGATGAGAAAGCTTAGTCTGGAGATCATTCATGATATCAGGATTCTTCCCCAAACTATCACTTAGGCTTATACTGCATGGGAGAGCTTCACTTGCAGACTAGGGTGGAACAGCTACAGTGCAGACTGGATTATTTTCGTCCCGCCTGTGATATAAATTTAGCAGGTTGATGTGACAAAGTTGCTTGTTCTTTCTACGATCTGGTGTGGCGATGACATACTTGACATCACTGAATTTCTTCTCCACGAAATAAGGACCACTAAACTTGGCTTGAAGAGGTTGCCCATGCACCGGTAGCAGAATCAAAACCTGATCTCCTGGTTGAAAGTGGCGTAACCTGGACTTCTTATCATACCAAGTCTTCATCTTCTCCTGAGCAGCTCCTAAATTCTCTCTCGCCAGCTGTAAAGCAGTGGACAGCCGTTCTTTGAACTTCATCACATACTCCAGCAGGTTTACGTCATCTTCCTCCGACAGCCAGCATTCCTTGAGTAGCTTAAGGGGTCCTCTTACTTCATGGCCAAACAGTAGTTCAAAAGTGCCTGAGCCTGTATCTGTGCCTCCTGAATACGAGCCTGAGACTCCGCCTCCTTAGCCTGAGACTCTGCCTCATTAGCCTGAGACTCAGCCTCCTTAGCACGTGCCTGAAATTCAGCCTCCTTAACACGAGCTCCTGGAGAGCTATCTGTAACTTAGCTATTTCAATCTGCGTTTGCTCATTTGGAGGAGTTACATTAAACAAGCTTTTATTAATCATGCCAACAATTTGATCTTTAGAATGATAAGAGTGAACTGCATTCCCAATTGTTGAGCAACAAGCTTAAGTTCATTCTTTGTTCTGTTTTCTACATCACACACTGTTTGCACAGTTGACAAAAAATCTTTGGCTTCATCAAGCGTAGTAATAGTAGACATCATGAATAAATCACAGTCACAAAATATCAAGCAATATCCTTATGATAATATCCTGAATATCCTGATAGGAGATCGCCAAATTTATGTTACGGAACAGAGAAAACTGTCCCGCAAAGTTCCAGGTTCAAAACAAAGGAGTTAGGTAAAATTACAAGTTAAAGTTTAATGCTCAAATAACAACAAAACATTCAGGACTCATAAGGATAATGTAATGGCAAAAAAGAGATTAAATATATGGTTAACTGCAAATAGCCTCTATTAACACGAAATTAGCAAGAGTAAATTTATCTAAGTTAGCCCTGATAAAATGAGAAAGCAGGATAATACTCAGTGGATGCAAGATATATTATTACAGATACAAAATATTATCAAAAATGACTGACATAACAACATACGAATCACAAAAACCTCACTAGGCCTAAGAATCAACACCTTATTCTACACAGTACAAGAAAAAATGCAATAACAGTTATACTCAAATTACACAGCTGCTAGATGGTTGGAGACTTCCTGAGCACTCACAATATTAACAACTGTACATGGGAGGACAGAGATGTGAGCAAAATGAGGAGTAGATCTAAGTGGCAATAATGCAGAGACTGAGCTCATTATATAGGGGCCGGCAGTGCTTGATACAACTTGTAAGAAGGACGCGCAAATGAAGCCATGGGGACAAAGAGTTCACAATCCTGCTCTGAACAACAGAAAGAACGACTTACTCTACTATAAGGGAGGACGGGGGGAGTGAGGTAGAACACGCTCGTGATCAAACATGCAGCATACTGTACGTTAGAATTACACAAAGGATGATGAAATCATAGGCTATGTAACAATATATATATATATATATATATATACATATATATATACACTGTATATATATATATATATATATATATATATATATATATATATATATATAGAGAGAGAGAGAGAGAGAGAGAGAGAGAGAGAGAGAGAGAGAGAGAGAGAACACCTGCTATTAAATAATGCAATATATAATGATCAGTATATGTCTGGCACTCCAGAAACCTCCATTCCATCACTGTTTTTGCTTGTGTGTGAAGGAAAGAGATATTTTGCATATTCCCTACGACATCCACACACCCACACTACCCCCAGGTCCTCTTTCCCTAACCCATCCTCACGCCCACCCTACCCCCCCTTCACTTTCCCTACTCCATCCCCACACCCCCTCTACCCTCCCTTCCTCTTTCCCTACTCCATCCCTACACCTACCCTACCCCATCCTTCCTCTTTCCCTACCTATCCCGACACCTACTCTACCCCACCCTTCCTCATTTCCTACCCATCCCCACACCTACCCTACCTCCCCCAGCTTCCCCTTTCCCTACCCTACCCCACACTTACCCTACCCCACGCTTCCTCTTTCCCTACCCCATACCCACACCTACCTTTTCCTCCCCTTCCCCCAGCCTTCCTATTCCGTGCATTCTCCTCTCCCCTTCCCCCAGCCTTCCTATTCCGTGCATTCTACTCTCCCCTTCCCAAACACCTCCATCCTATCCTACCTACCTTCTCCTCCATCTTTTCCTACTTCCCCATACCTTTTCCATCCTTCCTTATCTCCACTTTCCCTCCGTCCTGTCCTATCTCTCCTCTACCCCTTCTCAACCCCGTCCCATCTCCCCCCTTAATCCACCACCACCTGCCTTCTTGCTTGCCGCCACCTTCTCTTCCATCAACTCTCTCCTCTCCCTCTCCCCACCATCTACATCCTATCCTTCTTCAACCCTCTCCGCTCCCATCCCTACACTTCTCTCCCCTCTCCTTCCCCACCATTGATGTTTCCCCTCCTCCATTCCCCAACCTCCCCACCTTCTACGACCAATACCTCCCCTCCATCCCTTCTGCCCCTCCCATCTGCCCTACTTTCTGTTCAGCGTCAGATAAGTTTATGGTTTGTAATTACACAGAGTTTCTCAACGCAAACATCTAAAACACTATTTATAACATTCAGGAAACACTTGGATAATACCAAGCCTCACTCCAACCCCATGAAGCCGAAAACGTTATTTTTTAAAGCTTATTTTGTTTATAGCTGGCTTGTGTTTATCTGACGGAACTAGCCACTCTCACAACTTAAGTTGTCGTGTTTGTTTAATATTAGATGAGGTTCAGTTCTTAGGTAGGGCTGAATCTCCTTGGTTACTAGACAAACATGTCCTTACTTCTGGCTATTAGGCCATGAAAGAAATGAGCTGCAAAATAGCTAGTGGTCTTTCTAAGGAGAAAAACTCACTCTAGGCTACGTATTGAGGATATATTCGACTTATGATAGGCATATCGTAAGGAAAGGGCTAATGAATCCTATATCTTTCTTTTTTTAATGCAAAGAATAAGGAACCAAAGGCCAGGAGTCTGCAAACCGTTCCTTCGAAGAAGAAAAAAAAAAGACAATACAACAGAAAGCCAAATTCAAGATCGTTCAATTCGAGATGCCTGCACGCACTGCATTTGAAAGACTGGAGATCATAGGAGGTAGGAAATACAGGCAGAGGGAGACAGTTCCAGAGTTGACTTGTTGCATAAATGAAGGACTGGGACTAACGGTTAACTCTTGCATTAGAGAGTTGGGCAGAAAAGTGATGCGAGTTTTTTACTAGACTGTGTGTTACGCACCCGATGTAGAGGTGGAGGGATGCAAGCAGACAGTTCAGTTGAGCAGTGACCATGGAAGTAGCGATAGAAAAGAAATATCTAACTTGTACATCTGAACAGTCTGTCCTGTGCTGAAGAAATAATCTGAAAATACTCCACTCGACAAGAATTTCAGTTCAGAGACAAAAATGGGTATCCCAAGGAAATAACGTGGCATTGATTTCACACATGATGTTCATTTTGCTCTAGCATGTACAGTTTTTCTGAACTCACTACCCTCACACGCATCCCTAGAGTACAGTGGAGCTTCTCTTCACTGCTTTTTTGTACTCTCTATACGTTTTTATACATATCCAGCGCATAATAACTGACATACACATTACCAGATGTCTAAATGCACTGTCTAAATTGTCAGTGTA
This sequence comes from Coenobita brevimanus, assembly GCF_032717465.1. Taxonomy (NCBI): domain Eukaryota; kingdom Metazoa; phylum Arthropoda; class Malacostraca; order Decapoda; family Coenobitidae; genus Coenobita; species Coenobita brevimanus. The sequence continues at coordinate 10,914,767 of NC_137002.1, read as the reverse complement.
AATGGATTATGCTTAATAAAACTCTTACTTCAGATTTATGGGCTGACAATGCCTTGCGGATTTTTCAACGATCCTAATGCTTTCTGTTATATATCTGGAAGTTTCACTCCAAGGAAGCGAAGCGGATGATCACGTTCCTTGTAAAGACAGCCTATCTACATTATTTTGGCGCTAAGACTGGCGACCAAGACAAACGATGGGCGTCCCATATCAGTTGCGTGGCTTGTTCCAACTCTCTTCGCAAATGGCTAGTAGGATGGAAAACAGGGATGCCTTTTGCAGTTCCCATGGTGTGTAGAGAACCTAGTGACCACACGACAGATTGCTACTTTTACATGACAAAAGTTGTGGGACATTTTTCCAAAAAACAAAACAGCTTTGTCAATAAAACTCACCGTAGGCAATAAGACCAGTGGATCACACAGTAGACCTTCCCATTCCAAGGCCACCAACAAATAAATGTGTATTCCAGACTTAAGATGCAGCTGAAGATGGAGAGGCATCTGAAACAGCTGCCTCTGACTTTGACTTCGAATATCAGCCGTCTGGTAAAGTACCCCATATAGTCACCCAGGGCGAACCTTAACGATGTTGTACATGACCTATATTTACCAAAACGACATTAAGAATTACTCGCTTCGAAATGTCAACAATGGGACTTGTTGCAACCAGACACAAAGGTGACGAGGTTCAGTAAGCGGCAACGAAATTTAGAACGTTTTTTTCAGGTCAGACGGAGGAGTAAGCTCTACAGTATAGCAATATCACAATATCAGTACTGTAGCAATATTTTATTTGACTTCCCAATTAAAGGCATTCAATCGAGTCTGGTACAAATCTTTTATTTCCAAATTGTTCCCTTATGGTTTTTATCCTTCTGTCTGTATTTTCATCATTAGCTTCCTTTCCAGTCGTTCTATAGCTGCCCTTGTAGATGGCCAGGTTTCTTCGCCTAGAGCAATCAGTAGTTGTGTTTCTCAGGACCCTGTCCTATCACCTACTCCTTTCCTTCTATTCATCAGTGACTTTCCAAGCTATACATCAAACCCTATCAACTTATACACTGGTGACTCCACCCTTCACCTTTCCATCCGCTTCTCACATCATCCATCTCAGTAGTCACATCAACAAGCAAGGGATGTGACCGTGGCACACTTAATTTCTGGCTCGGTTCATACCTTTGAATGGGGTTAGAGTAAGCTATCTTTATTTAGTGAATTAAAAACTCAGTTCTTACACCTTTCGACCAGTCAAAATCTTCCGCTGAAATATCTTTTAATTCTTGATACTATCCACCTCAATCCCACATCATGTTTAAACATACTTGGGGTTTATTTTTCTCAGGATTTATCTTGGACGGATCATAATACTTGTTTTGTTAAATTTGCTTCTAAGATGTAAGTTGTGCTAAGCCAACTCCATGCCTTCTTTACCCCTAAACAGTTTTGTTGACCTTATTCAGAGGTTTTCTTCACCCCTGTGTAGAGCACAATTTCATGTGTGGGAAGGCTTCCCACGTACAGCTCATTTCAACAAGGTGGTGTCAAAGGCTTCTCGTCTCATCAACTCTCCTTTTCTTACCAGCTCCCTTCAACCTTTGTCTCTTTGCCGCACTGTTGCATCTTTGTTCCTTTTCTCTCGCTACTTCAATCGCAATTGCTCCTCATCCCATTTTTTCGAGGTCTATAGTGCAACAGTTAACCGTTACTTCCATCCTTAGTGTATGCAACGGGTCAGCCCTGAAACTGTCTTAGTCAGTCTTTATATTCTACTGCATGTAACCCGCAATCTTTCAAAAGCAGTGTGTCCAGGCATCACGATATGAATGGATCTTGAATTTGGATCTGTCATCGTTTTGTTTGTAGTTGGAGTAAACAATGCTACGGTCCTCTAGCCTTTGGTTCCTTCTTTCTTGCCTTAATAAAAAATGGGAAATTTGGATATTTTACTACACAAACCTTCCTCAATATCACTGGTGTAAAGTAAGCACTGACTGTGACTAAACACTGAACCTTGTGGCACTCTGCCTGTAATATTCATCCAGCCTGTCTCCTTCCTATCAGTTACAACTTTCTGTTCACGATCTGAAAGCCAGTTTTATATCCACTTCAGTTCATTGCCAGTGATACCATGGACTTCTAAGTTTCTCAACAAGCCCAGTATGAGGATTTTTATTAAATGTTTTCTGGAAATCTAGGGAGTTTACATCAACAGATTGCTTTTCATTGTACGTATCATCCATAACACTGACAAAGTCAAGGAGAATGGTAAGAACTGAACAGTTACCCGTACAGTATTTTGGAAATCATGTTGCGAGTGTTTAATGAAATACTTGACTTTAAATGTTTAACTAGTTTGTCTCCATTTATGATCAACAACCAGCATAATACCGATGTTAAGCTGATTGGACAGTAATTTCATGTTGGGATTTATTACCCTTTCGATGAATCGGAATTACATTGCCCAGTTTCTATCCATTTAGCACAGTGCCAGTCGTTAGTGTTATGTTAAATTCTGGAGTGAAATTTATCGATATTTCATTCTTTACCACCTTTGCTTCTTTAAGGCCTATCCTATCTTATTTAAATGTTTTACTGGTATGAAGTCCATTGATCGCAGTCAGTATATGCCTCTCTCTCTCATTTATTAAAATGTCACTCATTTTAATACGATCATCAACACCTACGAGGGAAGACAGAGGAAGTAAAACTGCATTAACTACGGTAAAAATGGATTCAAAGAAACATTCAGGATTTCGGCAATCTCTGTCTCATGGTTAGTATGTTCTCTGTTTGTAAAAGCTAGTGCGACTGTTACTGGTATTATCTTTTTGTTCCTGATGTACTGTAGCTTCTGATGGGTTGTATTTACTGATGCTTGAAATACTTGCGTCAGAGTTTTGCCTGCCTTATTATATTAACTATTTAACTGTGCGACAAAGAGTTTCATATTCCTGTTTGTCTTCTTGACTTCATTCAGTTTTCAATTTAGATGAGGAAATTTTTTTGTTATCAGATTGATAGAGAGAGAGAGAGAGAGAGAGAGAGAGAGAGAGAGAGAGAGAGAGAGAGAGAGAGAGAGAGAGAACACCTACAATTAAATTAATAATGTAATGTATAATGTTCAGTATATGTTACGCACTCCAGAAACCTCCATTCCATCACTGTCTTTGCTTGTGTGTGAAGGGAAGAGATATTTTGCATATTCACTACAACATCCCCACACCCACCCTACCCTCCCGTTCCTCTTTCCCTACCCCATCCCCACACCTACCCTACCCCTCCCTCCCTATTTCCCTACCCAATCACCATACCCACCCTATCCCTTCCTCTCTCTTTCCCTACCCAATCCCCATACTCACCCTACCCCACTCTTCCTCTTTCCCAACCCCATCCCCACATCTACCCTACCCAAACCTTCCTCTTTCCCAACCCCATCCCCACACCTACCCTACCCCACCCTTCCTCTTTCCCTACCCCATCCTCACACCTACCAAACCCACCCTTCCTCTTTCCCTACTCCATCCTCACACCTACCCAACCTCACCTTTCCTCTTTCCCTACGCCATCCCCACACCTGCCCTACCCTTCCTCTTTCCATACCCCATCCCCACACCTACACTACCCTACCCCATCTTTTCTCTTTCCCTATCCCATCCCCACACCTACCTTTTCCTCCCCTTCCCCCACCCACCATCTTCCGTGCATTCTCCTCTCCCCTCCCCCAACACCTCCATCCTATCCTATCTACCTTCTCCTCCATCTTTTCCTACTTCCCCATATCTTTTCCATCCTTCCTTATCTCCCCTTTCCCTCCGTCCTGTCCTATCTCTCCTATCCCCCTTCTCCACCCTGTCCCATCTCCCCCTCTACTCCCCCACCACCTCCTTCCGTCCTTGCCTCCCCTTTTTTCTCCATCAACTCCCTCCTCTCCCCTCTCCCCAGCACCAACATCCTATCCTTCCTCATCCCTCTCCTCTCCCATCCCTACACTTCTCTCCCCTCCTCTTCCTCATCACTCATGTCTCCCCTCCTCCATTCCCCAACCTCCCCTCCATCTACGGCACATACCTTCCCTCCATCCCTCCGTGTCTCACCCATCTGCCCTACTTTCTATTCAGCGTCAGATAAGTTTATGGTTTGTAATTACACAGAGTTCCTCAATGCACACATCTGTAACACCATTTTTAACATTCAGGAAACACTTGGATAATACCAAGTCTCACTCCAACCCCATGAAGCCGAAAACGTTATTTTTAACAACTTATTTTGTCTATAGCTGGCTTGTGTTTATCTGACGGAACTATCCACTCTCACAACTTAAGTCGTCGTGTTTGTTTAATATTAGATGAGGTTCAGTTCTTACGTAGGGCTGAGTCTCCTTGGTTACTAGACAAACATGTCCTCAATTCTGACTATCAGGCCAAGAACTGAGCTGCAAATGGCGAGGGGTCTTTGTTAGGTGAAAACAAGCTATAGGCTACGTATAGACGATATATTCAACTTAAGATTGGTCTGTTTTAAGGAAGGGGCTAATGTATCCTTTATCTAACCTATCCATTTGAATAGTCTCTCCTGTGCTGAAAAAATAATCTGAAAATGATAAGAATAAACTGGGCAGGGGGACATCTTCAAGGAGTGGCATCAATATGGCCTGACGTTTGAGCTGACCACCCCCCCAAAAGTCCCGCAATCCCCTCCCTATCCCTTGAAAGGAGGATGGTTAACTGTAGAGGAAGGACAGTTTGGGTCTGCAGTCCACAGGGTTCATGTTCAGATGAGCCTGGGGTTGCAACTGCTGCTACTAAGAATATGCCAAAATGCGCGTCTTCGGTACGAAAGGATTAACTTCTTGAGTCCCATTTCTTATTATTTATTTCATTCGTGTGATAGTGTGGGGGTGTACTGTTTTCATTGATCTGTGTTTGTGTGTGTATGTGTGTGTGTGTGTGTGTGTGTGTGTGTGTGTGTGTGTGTGTGTGTGTGTGTGTGTGCATATGTGTGTGTGTGTGTGTGTGTGTGTGTGTGTGTGTGTGTGTGTGTGTGTGTGTGTGTGTGTGTGTGTGTGTGTGTGTGTGTGTGTGTGTGTGTGTGTGTGTGTAGACAATGTAACTCAAGCAGTTTTGATCCGACTTCAACCAAATTTAGAGGAAGGCTTAAGGGTCAGCCATGAGTCCAGTGATTTGACTTTCAAAGCAGTACGTCAAAGTTCTAGGTCAAAGTTCAGGGTCAAATTTCAGGGTCAAAGTTTAGGGTCAAAGTTCAGAGTCAAAGGATAAGGTCAAAGTTCAGGGTCAAAGTTCAAGGTCAAAGTTCAGGGTCAAAGTTCAAGGTCAAAGTTCAGGGACAAAGGACAAGGTCAACTCAAGCAGCTCTGACTCAAATTGAACCACACTTAGTGGAAGGGTCGAGGGTTAACAAGCATGTAGTGATTCGAGTTTGAGAGTGATCGATGAAAGGTCAAGGTCACAAGGCAAGGTCACTACGAAAGGTTTCCCTTGAGTGAACAGAACTGAGGTAGCAGAATAAACCAAAAGAACACGTATTATGATGTACAGTCGGGGACAAAAGCTTACCTAACAATAATTCACATCCTCAACTTGAGACTTTCCTCTGCTGACTACCACTCCTCAGCTGACAGAGGCTTGGGATGTTTCTTTGCCCTAATATTTCACCTCTTGTGGTTCTCATTTTCCTTTGCTGCCCAACATTTCTAAGCTGCGAGAAGTTTGGTATGTTTCTTTATTATTTCACTTTTTGTACTTCTCACTTTTCTCTGCTGGCTTGTCTGCCCTAATATTTCACTTCTTGCACTTCTCAAGTTTCTCTGTTTGTTAATATTGCTAAGCTGCGAGAGGCTTGGTATATTTCTCTAATTTGGTATTTCACGTCTTGTATTTCCATTTTTCTTTATTGGCTAATTTTCCTGTTCTGAGAGAAGCTTGGTGGTTTCTCAGCCCTAATACTTCATCTCTTATTTCTCGCATTCCTCTGCTGGTTGTATTACTAGGCTGAGAAAGTCTGGGTATGTTTCTGTATTTCACCTTTTCTGCCTCTCACTTTCCTCGTTTGACTAAAATTCCTAAGTTGACAAAGGCCTGGTATGTTTCTCTGACCATAGACGATTCTCCTTGATATGATGCATCAGGGAGGAAAGCGAGAGTCAGGAGTTTCTCAAGCTGAATAAAATCGTCTGGAAGGAGGGAGAAGATACCAAGAGGGTCGTCAGCCACATCCAAGGGTTGCGATGAGATGACAACTGATGCACAATACTATCTATCTATCTATATACCTAGGCTGCTTCCCCCAAGGAAAGGGAGGTAGCCGAGACAGGACGACACACACTTCGTTTACTCATCCATTCAAACACATTCATTCGCATCTTAGCCCCAAAGGGGGGAACGAACAGATCCTCACCGCACCACACCGCACAAGGGTCAACTGCGCAATGCAATCAGTGACATCCACAGCAGGGCCCGACAGCAGAACTGGTTTACCCCTGCCACATCATAACAGACCCATCCCCTTACCTGCACCTGACCTGACTAGCTGATCAGACCAAATGCGGGAGAATATCCCCTCAGGGCTGCGTCATCACTTATTCATTCACAATTTCTCTCCATTTATTTCTGTCACGCGCAGCCACTCTTCCTTGCACAACAGACATCAATACTACAATACTACATTCACTATAACTTGGCGGGGATTTTCGTCGTTTGGCAGCCTGCTTCACATACCTTAATGGCAGAATAAGGGAAAATTACTGCCCTGCGTCCTTGCCATAACACTGCTTCGTCACCAGCCGCCTATTATGCTGTTAATCTTGTTACGGCTCAGCATTCAGCATGGACAGATGGCAGCTTTACCGCACATTAAAGTGATGGGAGGATAAACCCTCTTAAACTTGGGCCCATATTGCCAAATATAAGAAGAGGAATAGTAGTAGTAGCAGTAGTAGTAGTAGTAGTAGTAGTAGTCAATCAATCAATCAATCAATCAATCGTCTTTATTTCGTATCTCGTGATACATAAAATATAATACATTTCATCATCATAAATACTATAGATACTCCTTTACAATTGAATTTAATAAAATATTTACAATAAATAAATCCTTAACAATCAGATCGAGGAGTTGATCCAATTTCATTAATTAAAAAAAAAATAAATAAATAAATAAATTCAATATATACAATTTGCATACCAACACATTCAGTATCAACTGTTATACATCTTTTTCGAAATTTACATTAACTCCACACCACTTATTTCCTCATGGTTCTGCACCCACTGAATTCTGGCATTTATAATGTCCACAGAGTTATCCAATATATCTATCTCATATTTATCATAAAAATATTTCAATAAATGAGGAACATGGTGGCCAGAGGACTGATAAAATAACCTAAAAACCGCATTATTCTTTCTACTTAGGGCTTTACAATACCTAGCTTGCACTAGGGCAACATGGTGTCTAAGTAAAAGTAGTCCTGCTGCCTTAGATATACTATGATTACTTATTAATCTTGGGACATTATATATTTTCTTAAGAGCATTTGCAAATGCACTTTCAAAGCTTCTGAATACATTGCTTTTAAGCATATCTTTCATATTCCAAATACTTAAACCATAGTCAGGGACACAGTATGCTTTAAACAAATACAGTAACGTCTGTGCATTAACGTTCTTAAATTTTCTAATTACTGAATTAAATTTAGCATAAAATGAGTTCAATCTGAAATAAATATCTTGATTATCAGAAAAGTTGTCTTGAATTACATGGCCTAAATATTTGTATTCATTTACCACTTCATAACAATTTAAATAACGGATACCTTGTGCCTGTTTCTTATTATGTTGAAATATAACAATTTTTGATTTATCATTGTTAATTCTTAAATTAAGACTATTAATATTCTGTTCAAATATGTCACACAAATATAGAATATGCTCTTCACTATCAGCTAGTAATGCTATATCATCAGCATATGCAATTGCATTCAATCTAACAACCCCAAGGCAGCAACCCACATCTGTTTCCGTCAGGGTTTTTAAAACATTATCTATGTACAGTTTAAAAAGTAAAGGAGAAAGAACTCCTCCCTGCCTCACTCCTTTATTAATTATATGATACATTCCTTTACTCCCATTCCATGTAATTCTTGCTAACTGGTTTCTTAAATATCTCATTAAAGTTAATGTTAAGTCAGGGGGAACTCCTTTATCCAGTAAAATATGACCCAATTTAAAATGATCAACATTATCAAAGGCCTTTGATAGATCCATAAAAGCTATGTATGATTTTCTGCCTCCTTTTGTATATGACCTAATGGTTTCTTTTAATAAAAAACAAGCATCTCTTGTAGACATTCCATTACAGAAGCCAAATTGTTTGGAATCAAAAAATACACTCTCACTTAAAATATTTAAAAAATGAAGTTCTAAAATTTTTAAAAGACAAGATGAAACCATTACTGGTCTATAGTTAGCAGAGTCCGCTGCATTACCCTTCAGATCTTTCACTATGGGAGTGATATCACCCTTTAACATTTCAACAGGTATGTAACAATGAGTAAAACAACTGTTGATAAAATGTGTTAAAATATTTAAAAACTCCACTGAAGCATGCTTTAGTAAAAAAGAATGTAATCCATCATGCCCTATTCCATCATTCAATGACTTAATTAACACAGAAAGTCTTTCAACTGATATGCATATATGAAACTTTCTTTTAATTTTCCACCTTTCTTTCAATACTGTGAGAAAGGAGTCCTCTTCATCACCACTACTAACATCTCCAACTCCTCTGAGCATTCTTCCATTAAAAATGTTTATTATTTCCTTATCATTACTGGTCCCATCAACTACTTTTGATGACCTTATTTTATTACTTTGTTTCTTGATTTCTTTCCAAAAGGCTGTCATATTCTTATTTAAGAATTTTTCTTCCACAGCCTTTGATCTTTCATTAATTTCTTCCTTCTTGCACTTAGAGAGTGCTAATTTAAATTCTTTCCTACTACCAACCATCTTCATGTACTCCTTTGAATTTCTTTCTTTTCCCTTTTTCAACCATTCCATGTAGTCACAGCGTGATCTCTCATACAGTGTTTTAACATTTCTATTCCAACCAGGAATAATTCTGTGTTTATTTTTTCTTACCCTCATACCCTTATATTTCTTAGTACGAGATGATAATGAAGAAATCAGTTGCTCATAAAAAATATCAAGTTCTTGTATATGCTGCTTACGCTGGCATCCAGTAACCTGGCAACTTAATGTTTCAAGAGCAATTAACCTTGTCAAATCATTATTAACATCTTTTTCTATTGTTTTAATATCATCAGCACTTAGGCTGTTCCAATTTAAAAGTCCTCACTAACACTTGTTTCTCCCTGGCAAAATGTACCAAGGCATTCTTCAGGGCAATTTATGTACATACATACAACCATTGGTAAATGGTCTGATCCAATAAAAGAATATAACACCTGTATATTAGAAATTATAACATTTTTGGAATCTCTACCTATAATATGGTCTAACCATTTTGTGTAGGAGTTGTTGTAAGGAATAAATGTAAATGTGTTAATATCAAGCATATCATAATCAAAACATTTCAGGTCATTTCTCCCAATAAAATTGCTGAGATTATTCCATGCTCTACCTATAAATGGGTCTGCATTAAAATCTCCTAAAAAATACACATTATCATAGCTATAATTAATTAAAACCTGCTCCAACTTACTCAGTGACTCCAAATAAAGTTCAAGGGTGACATCCTCCCAAACATCACTTTTTACATATACATTTACCAGTAATACTGTGAAACCTCTCACTGACAATTCCAAAATTATCATATTTGCTTCAAGAGATATAACTTTAACTTGAAAGGAAGCATTCTTTTTCCACAGACAAACAAGCCCTCCCTCACATCTTCCTCTAAATGATTTAACTGATTTCTCTGAATAGCCAGCAGCAGATCCCACACCCATATACCTTTCATCAATAAAAGCAATATCTCCTAGCCTATCTTCTTTAAGAAATGATTCTTGCAAAAAAATAACATCATAACTTCCATCTGCAAGTGAGCGCACCACATCTATGTTTTTCCTTAATGAACAACAGTTGTAAGTACAAATAGTAATATCCATAATGATGTAGGGTACAGTATTATGCTTCTCTATACTACAATATTAAAAATGCACAGAAAAAAAAAATACAGACAATGAAGCTTAAAAGTACCAGAAAAAAAGTCCAGTAAAAAAATAAAAAAATAAATAAACTCCTATCTAAAATTATCTATGAAAGAAAAATATAAAAAAGAAAGGTTCAATATAGGATGATAAAAACTGAAGCAAAAGGAGGCAGATAGTGAAAAAAAAAATACATATACATATATACATATATATATACACATACATAGACACATACATACATATACATATACACACATACATATACATATACATACACATATACATACATATACATACACACACACACACACACATATATATGTATATAAAACTCCAATAATAAAATACCAAAAGATTAAAAAATATGCAATAAAATAATAAAGTCTAAGATATTCTGTAACCATAAAATACCCACAGTATAACAGAATGCAAAAGTACACAGTAATGTTAAAAATACTATACACAGTAGTCAGTAAATCAACTGAAGACAAAAGTCAAGATAATAAAAAAATATTAAAAGTTGTAGACAGTAAAAAAAATATCTATATATAAGTATCTAAATCGAATCTTTGTTTAAGGTCCCCCTAGACTTATTATAAAACTTATCTAAAACAATGTCCTCTGGCCATAAATCTCCGTTAAATAATTTATCTCTATCTGTAGCTCGTACAGTAATCTTATAAGCATGGAACTCCTCTGATCTAATTTGCAGTTTCTCAATGTTTATTACAGAAATATTAAAAACACTATAAATAAAATTCTTTATACTGTCAACAGAGACTTGTTTATCTACCCTCCCCAAGAATACATCCAAAGTTTTTTTCACTGCTTTAATATCATGCCCACCACTCTTCATTGAGCCTGTTACACCTCTAAACTGAGGTCTTTTCATTCTAGGTGGTTGCAGCAGCTGTAGTAGTAGTAGTAGTAGTAGTAGCAGCAGCAGCAGCACGGTAGTATAGTAGGACTCGCGCACGTTTGCGGCTGTGGTGTGGCTCGCAACTGTGTACAATGGTGCCATGTTTCCCCAACTTGCGATGTGAAACGGAAGCTATTTATGTACAAGGCATCACAAATTCGATAAATTCAGATGAATAAAACTTACACTTGTGTATTTTGATGGATGAATCAACAGTAATCTTATTATGCATAAAATATTTATACAGTAACACAGAAACATGGCATACATATTGTAGTGTTGCTAAAAGAAATTGTAGTCACTTTTAATGGTTTTTAGCGTAGTTTTAGGGTGGGTAATAATATCACAGTTATGGATATAAGATAATGAGCCTGAAAAAAGAAGAAATATGCCAATATCCAAAGTAAAAGAAATAATTCATGTAATTCTTCTGAGTGGCAACACTTACCAGTCTGGCCTACGGTAAAGTACCTTTGTATACCCAACCATAGCTTGTACAGGTGTTGCTAGGGAAAAATGCTCACATTTACCGGCTTTTACCATAATTTTAAGGACGAGGAATAATCACATTTATAATCATAAGCTAATATGTAGGACAAAATAGTAGGCATATGCCAATACCGAAGTAAAAAAAAAAAATTATTCACTCGCGAGCGGCAACACTTCCACACCCAGTCGGCGAGAGAGAGAGAGAGAGAGAGGCAGGAGAGGGGCATGCATTGAATGCATTGTCGGCATCACTAAATATAACAAAACCAAATTAACAAATGAAAGCACAATTATAAATAACTTATAAAAGAATCAAAAGTACTCAGGGTGGCTCACATTTCCCGCCAGGAGAGAGAGAGAGAGAGAGAGAGAGAGAGAGAGAGAGAGAGAGAGAGAGAGAGAGAGAGATAACGGTATAGAAAACGTGGCAACACTGTACACAGGTGCGGGCTACACCACAGCCGCAAACGTAGGCGAGTCCTACTATAGTAGTAGTAGTAGTAGCAGTAGTTCACTTCAGTTCAGTTCAGTTCCTTTATTTCATAGTACGGTACACTGCATAGACAGCTAATAAAACTGAAACTGAAAAACATTGTGCAGTAGTTTATAATGTAGAGAGGATGGAGAGCGAGAGACTAACGAGGAGTGTATATGAGTGATGTGGAGGAGGGGAGAGGGAAGGGGAAGCCGAGGATAAGATGGAGGGATGGAGTGGGGAGGTATATGAGACGGGGATGTGAGTTCAGAAGGAGGGGAGTGAAAGAGTGGTGGACAAGGCGACATGGAGGCAATTTGTTTGTGGCCACCCCAAAGGGGATTGAGGCGTCTGGCAATAGATAAATAGATAGTACATAATGTACATATATTACATGCTGATTTGATATTCTGTACACAGAGTCAATCATCATATACGCTGCAGTGGTAGTAACAGTACTTTAGCTCTGGCCTGAGCCTCCATAGCTTACTAGCGGGCAGAGGCAGCGGGAGTGGCAGCAGCTGTAATTAATCAGCACATTATTTTTACAATAACCGAGTTATCTTGACACCTGTCTGTATAGTAATTAGCAAAACAAATGAACCGCCAAGAGACATCACCAGTTATTCTTGGACGTGTAAGTCCATACACTTTAGTCATAGAAAACTGGCTAATGAAAAGGAACTAAAAGCAGACAAGTTATAAGTAGTAGTAGTAGCAGCAGTAATAGTAGTAGTAGTAGTAGTAGTAATGCTATTGGTAATAATAGTAATCTCAATAATAAAAATAATAATAATAATAATAATAATAATATCATGATAATAACGTTAGTAGTCGTAGTAATATAAGTAACAGTAATTAATGTAATAAATATAATAACAATGATGATAATAAATAATAACAATAATAACAATGCAAATAACATAATAATAATAATAATAATAATAATAATAATAATAATTAATAATAATAATAATAATAACAATAACAATAATCCATCCATCTATCCATCCATCCATCATCTAATCCTATGTCGCCCTATGAGGTACGTAGGAACCTGGGGTAGGCAGGTTGGTTGGTCCTGACATTTAAGATGTGAGTGACCAGCCTCACTCATCCCTGGATGGCATTACGTGCGCAGTACACCCCAACCAGCCCTTGGATATAAACCTACACAGGCTCAATCCGATTGGAGCACCTGAATCACCCATTAAACCTCCAGGTGCCATAATTTGGTTATATTCGAATGGTTACCACCCAGCGTAGTAAATGGTTTGCTGGTGTACAGGAAACCATTTGGCTTGTCACTCAGTGTAGAGTCACCAATATACAGAAGGAAGAAGAAAAATGATGGAAAGACAGACTGATCAGGGAGTGTAAAGTCACCCGTAGGCAGAAGAAAGAGGAAAGAATGAAGGAAAGAAAGACAGAAGAGGAAGGAAAGAAGAGAGGAAAGGGCAGACGCACAAAGCAACACTACAGCGAGTGAGTGGATGGTGAGAGCCCCCACCTTCCACTATGATAATAACAATAATAATAACACAGTAATAATAATAATAATAACAATAACAGTAATGACGATAATAATAACAATAATAATATTGGTAGTAATCGTAGTAATTATAATATTGGTGGTATGCTGCCTGGCTCTCACCTGAGAGTCCCTGGTTCGATTCCCAGCATATTGGTAATTTACCAGATGATTTTTCCTGTGTACAGTACAGGTTTCTCCCTTCATTCTGACTTGCCGTAAGTGCTTGGGATAGATTAAAAGCATCTACTTGCCCGAGTGCCAGGGGGTTAACTTTACCCCTGGGGGTAGGGGGGTTTCAAGAATACTCCCCCAGTATCCGTGCTTGTCGTACGAGGCGACTAAAAGGGTTGGTGGTGGGTTAGTGCCCCACCCCGTAAAAAGAACTAACTAAAAAAGTGAATAAAGCGCCTCGGACCCGGACGGACCATACGTTGACGACTAAGGAACGGACAAAGGACATTCTTAGGGTGGGAACATGGAATGTGAGAGGAGTGAATGATGAAGTGAAAGAGAGAGAGATTGTTCAGGTGCTTGAGGATGCAAAAGTGGATATATGTGGATTGACTGAAACTAAATGGAAAGGTGAAAAGGTGAGAGAATGGGAATATGGTGTAGGTATATGTGCGGGAGTCAGTGAGAATGAGAGGGCAAGAGAGGGAGTATGTCTGATGATAAGCAAGAAGTGGAAGGAGAATATAAGAGAGTATGGAACAGTGGGTGAAAGGATTGTATGGGTGAGGATGAAAGTAGGTATACAAGCATGGGCGATTGTATGTGTGTATGCTCCAACAGAGGATCGAGTGGCAAGAGTGAAAGATGAGTTTTGGGCGAGAGTTGAAGCATGTATGGACAAGTTTGAGAGGAGCGAGAGAGTGCTGTTGATTGGAGACATGAATGGCAAAGGTGGGAATGTACGAGTGGATGGAGTGGTTGGTCAGTGCGGTGTGCCAGCTGAAGTAGATGGGAATGGTAGTGCTTTGGTGGACATCTGTGCTTGTAAGGGGTTGGCAATAGCCAACACCTACTTTCGTCATAAGATGATCCACCGGTATACATGGAGAGTAATGAGAAGGATGGATGGTGAACTTGTTGAACGAAAGGCAATGATAGACTACGTGTGTGTGGAAGAGCGAATGAGAAGACAAGTGTTGGATGCAAGAGTGTGGAGAGGGTGGGGGAATGGAGTCTCGGACCATCACTTAGTGATGGCCAAGGTAAAGATGCAAAGAAAGTGGTTGAGGAGGCGAAGGGGAAGACAGGAGGAAGCAGCTCCTGTGAGAAGAGTGGAGAAATTGCAAGATAGTGAGAAAATGACAGAGTATAAGAGCATAGTGGAAGAAAGATTGGGAAGGTATGAGCTAGAGCAGATGGAAGGGGTGGAAGACGTATGTAAGATATTCACGGAAGAGATAGGCGCAGCGTGTGAGGCGGTTTGTGGAGTGAGGAGGAGATGCAAGGGTGTGCAAGGGACAGCATGGTGGAATGATGAGGTGAAACGAGCTGTGGAACAAAAGAAGAAGGCATATGGTGAATGGTTGGCGAGTAGAGGTAGGGGAGAAGATGAGAGAGAGAAGAGAGAGGTATATGTGAGCAGGAGAAGGGAGGTTAAGAGACTGGTGAAGGAGAGTAAGAAGAAAGTGGATGAAGAGTTTGGGAGGAATCTGAGTGTGAAATGGAGGGAGAGTAAGAAATTGTTTTGGAAGGAGGTAAAGAAAGTAAGGCAGTGTGAAAGGGGAAATAACAGGGGAGTGAAAGATAGGAATAATAGATTGTTGGTGGAGAAGAGAGAGAAATTGAGGAGATGGAAGGAGCACTTTGAGGATTTGTTGAATGTAGAGAGTGAGAGCAGTGTGAGTATAAGTGGTTGGGGAATGGCTGGGAGAAGAAGAGATGAGAGGAGGGAGGAAGAGATCAGTAGGGCGGAAGTAGTGGAAGCGATGAAGAAGATTAAGCTGGGAAAGGCCCCAGGAATTGATGGAGTGTGTGGTGAAATGCTGAGGTATGGGGATGAGATTGTTGTGGAGTGGATATGGAAGTTGTGTAGATTGGCTTGGGAAGAGGGAAGGGTTCCAGAGGACTGGAAATCAGGTATAATTGTTCCTCTGTACAAAGGAAAAGGGGAGAGAGAAGTATTTGGTAACCATAAGGGTATTTGCCTTCTTAGTGTGACTGGTAAAATATATGGTAGAATACTCATTGATAGGGTTAGGCATATGACAGAGGAGCTAGTTGGAGAAGAACAAGGGGGATTTAGGAAGGGAAAAGGGTGTGTAGATCAGATATTTGTTCTAAGATGTTTAGTAGAGAAGTATCTAGAGAAGGGAAGGAAAGTGTATGCTGCCTTCATGGACTTGGAGAAAGCTTATGACAGAATAGATAGGCAAGGTATGTGGAAGGTATTAAGAATATATGGAGTGGAGGGGAAATTGTTGAGTGCTGTGAAGAGTATGTACGAGGGACCTAGGGCTACGGTGCGAGTGGATGGTGAGCTGAGTGAGCTCTTTGATCTCAATGTGGGACTGAAACAGGGGTGTGTGATGTCTCTATGGCTGTTTAATATATATATGGATGGGGTTGCAAAGGAGGTGCAAGGTAGGGCAGTGGATGTGGGGCTGGTCCTAATGAATGAGGGTGAGATTTGGAAGCTTCCGGTGTTGCTGTTTGCTGATGATACAGTATTGTTGAGTGAAGATGAATGGGAGTTGCAAGGTTTGGTGAATGAATTTGGGACAGTGTGTAGGAGGAGGAAGCTGAAAGTTAATGTAAACAAAAGTAAAGTTATGGTGTTTGAGAGGAATGAAGTCACAGAGTGTGCAGTGAGGTTGGATGGTGAGGATATGGAGAATGTGAGTGCATTCAAGTACTTGGGTAGTGTGATGAGTAAGGATGGAACTTTGGGGGATGAAGCACGTGAAAGGGTACAGCAGGGAAGGAAGGCTGATGGTACACTGAAAGCAGTGATGAGAAATAGGGAGGTGAGTATGGAAGTTAAGAAGTCACTGCATGATGGCATTGTGATCCCTACCCTGACGTATGGAAGCGAGGCGTGGACCTTGCAAGAGGGGAACAATTCAAGAGTGAGAGCAGTGGAAATGAGTTACTTGAGAGGAGCATGTGGAGTGACGTGGAGGGACAGGTTGACGAATGAAGAAGTGAAGGAACGTTGTGAGGTAGATGTGGATGTGGTTGAGAAGATTAGGAGAAATACACTGAGGGGGTTTGGACATGTGGAGAGAATGGAGAATGAAAGACTGACTAAGAGGGTGTATGTAGGTGAGGTGGAGGGAGGGAGAGGGAGAGGTAGACCGAGGATGAGGTGGAGGGATGGAGTTGAGAGATATATGAGGGAGGGGGGGGTGAGTTGGGGGGAGGGTAGTCAAATGGTGGGTGACAGAGTGACTTGGAGGCGTTTTGTCTGCGGCCACCCTTTGCGGGATTAGGGCGTCGGCCTATAGATAGATAGATAGATGATAATAAAAATAACAACAATAACAAAGCAAAAATAATAATAATGATAATAATAATAATAATAATAATAATAATAACAATAATAATGTTAGTAGTCGTAGTCGTAGTAGTAGTAGTAGTAGTAGTAGTAGTAATAGTAGTAGTAGTAGTCGTAGTAGTAGTAGTAGTAGTAGTTGTAGTAGTAGTAGTAGTAGTAATAATAATAATAATAATAATAATAATAATAATGATAATAATAATAATAATAATAATAATAATAATAATAATATAATGCTAGTGGCGGTAATAATAATAATAATAATGATAATAATAATAATGATAATAATAATAATAATCATCATCATCATCATAATAATAATCTGGTCTTTCGTTGCTTCAAAGCACCAGTTCCTCCGATGCAGTTCAATATCGCTGGAAAACACATTTGCACTCCTTTTACCTGTGTGTTGCGGGGACAGCTCAGGCTGCTGGTGTGGGATGTGCAAGGATTATGCCAATTGTGTGAAACTGCTAATCAGCCATGCATTCTCTCTCTCTCTCTCTCTCTCTCTCTCTCTCTCTCGTGTGTGTGTGTGTGTGTGTGTGTGTGTGTGTGTGTGGAATGGCGACCTTGGTGGTACTTGACAACTGCGTGGTGAGCGAGGCCTACAGTATATAAAGATGATCAGAGGCCTGCTTGTCCACAGTGCCAATTCAGAATCCACGCACGAAGTATACAGCTCGTCTCCTTCTTCACCTCAAAGCAACTCGGGTAAGCAGCTCTGAAAGTGAGCTGAACACTGAATCTGGGGGACGTCGCTTTTTTAACTTATTCATGCTGGTTCTGGACGACTTTCTACTTATTCATTTGCGTTGGGCCTCTCGGGTAAAATTTCACGTCCAGCCAAGTATGCGATTTTCGGTTTTCCAATTGTCCAGTATTCACACTTCGTCAAATGAAGGGGGGTTTCCTTCTATTGTATTTTTTCCATAAAGGGATATGTCAATAGTTATTACCAGTAAGAATATATGGGAAACAAGTAACGCCAAGATGGCGCCCCCCTCCCGATCATCATCAGTCAGTACGCTGCAGGACGAAGGCCTCTCCCATCTTTTTTCCACTGACCTTTTAGATGTCAACCAGTTCCATCCAATTCCAACGATTCTGCGAATCATCTCACCTTTTCATCCTCTGTCTGCCTCTTCCCCTCAATCTATTTCTAAGCTGCCCCATCCATTTATGTCTTTTTTACTGTAGCGTTTTCCTCCTCTACTTTTGTCTTCCTTACCCAAGAGGCTCTCCCTATCTCTCCATGTCACCCTTACCATGTTTCTATTCCTCATCAAGCTTTCCTACCTTCTAAGGATTTTGTTAGCCTCCAGGTTCTGATTCATAAGTTACACACTGCTTATATAACCATCTTTTTTTTGGCATAGTAATAATTGCTTATCCTTCATGTACAGTAGTTACTGAGTTTTCCAATGGCTTTCCATCCCATTCTTATTCTTCGCTAGATTTCATCGACATGGTCTGGGTCTGCCTGACTCCCCTGCCCTATGTATATGTATTTCTCGACACATTTTAGCTCTTCATCTCCTATTTTACTGGAAGAAACGTATTTTAAGTATAATCTTCGTCTTCGTATTATTTTCAAGACTACCTTCAGACTCTCCCTGCTCAAGTCACCTATCATTGCTTGTAGTTCACCTGATTCACTGAAGAGTACAATGTCATTTCCAAATCAAAGACTGGTCAGTAGCTCACCATTGATGTTAATTCCTTTGTCATCTCAGTCTGTATTTCTGAAAACACCTAATCACGCAGGGATCATTTGGGTGAAATAGTTGCTTCTCTGACAACTCTCTTTATTGGTATTTCTGGCCTTTCTAATGTTATTTTATGATGGCCGTGCTGTCTCTACAAATATTTTCTAGTACTCTTCTACACCTTGTCCTCGAATTACCGCCATTTCTGCAGCTGTTTCAACTGAATCAAATACTTCTGATAATTAACAAATACCAGGCATAAAGGTTTCTAATATTCTGAAGTTTTATCGATCACTTAATCTGATTAATAACTTGGTTATGCTCTTGGCTAGTTAGCATCTAAGACTGGATTCATTCCACTTGTTAAAACTTTAGTGCAAATTTGTATACAACAGGTAGAAGGTTAATTAGACGGAAATTCTATGGGTCTTTGATGTCACATTTTTAGTGAAGCAGAATACAAGATGTATTTTTCCATGATGTGGGCACAGATTTGACCTATATTATTTCCCAAATAGCTTTGCTAGTCATTTAAAGCAAAATCACCTGCATCTTTAATAATCTTATCACTTACTGTTTTACCCCTCTTCATTAGTCTCAAAGCGTTCTATACTTCCCTGATGTAATGCTGAGGATGACCGTGTCCACTGTTTCTCTATCCTGACCTGACTCTTCTGCTGCAAGATTTTACAGCAGCAGTACTGCTGCTGTAAAGTCTTGTATGAATTCCTCTGCTATTTTTACTATCATTTTTGTTGTTTGTTGTTTACTCATTAGGGTCGGCAAAAAAGTTTATTTTCTTCTCATACCAACTCACTGCTTGCTTGCATCCAAGGTTACTCCATTCCTTATTTTTTTTTTCACGTCTGTTCTTATTAAACTTTTGACCATGTTCATTTCTCTTGTAACTGACAGTTTTCTTTAGTTCAGCTGTTTCAGTGTAATCTCTTGTCCTTACATGCATAGTCCTTCTCTTCATTACAAGTTCCTTTGTACTCTGAGAGTTTGTTACTGTTGTCTCGTGGTTTCTTGGCTCCTATTATATATATATATATATATATATATATATATATATATATATATATATATATATATATATATATATATATATTATAGAGAAAGTAAGAGAGATCTCAGAAGTCCTAGTGAGTGATGAACAGAGTGGCTTTAGGAGTGGCAGAGGATGTGTGGACCAAATATTTGCAGTGAGACAGATAGTAGAGAAGGCTTGTGAGAAGGACCATAAAGTGTTTATGGCATTCATGGATCTGGAAAAAGCATAAGACAAAGTCGATAGAGAAGGATTGTGGAAAGTTTTGCGCATGTACGGTGTAGAGGGTAAGCTGCTTGGTGCCATCAAGAGTTTTGATGATGGTAGTGAATCATGTGTCAGGGTTAATGGGCATCTACGTGAATGGTTCACGATCAGTGTGGGCGTGCGACAAGGTTGTGTGATGTCCCCATGGTTGTTCAATGTATATATGGATGGGGTAATGAGAGAAGTGAAAACACGAGTGATGGACAGAGGGATGGCATTGGTAATGAATGGTGATGGATGGAATATCTCAAATTTTTTGTATGCTGAAGATGCAATACTGCTTGCAAGTACCGGACAAGAACTTGGTAGGCTAGTGCAGAGTTTTGCTGATGTCTGTAAGCGTCTTTCCTTGAGAGTAAATGTAGAAAAGAGTAAAGTGATGGTTATTGAGAGAGAAGGTGACTCCCAGTGCAGTGTAACAGTGAATGGAGAGAGACTGGAATTGGTGAGAGAGTTCAAATACCTGGGTACAGTGATAGAACAGAGAGGAAAATGTGCAAAAGAAGTTGAAAGTAGAGTGACACAAGGAAGAAAAGTAGCTGGTGCAATGAAGGCCTTGATAAGAAACAGGCTTGAGTGTTGCAGCTGCACGAGGCTTACATGAAGGAGTGTTAGTGCCAACTTTAACATATGGATGTGAGCCTATGGTGTGGCATGAAAATGAAAAGTCAAGAGTAAGAGCAGTGGAGATGGGACTGCTGAGGAATGTATGTGGAGTACAGAGGGTGGATAGGATACGAAATGATGTGATTCGTGAAAGATGCGGCGTGAGGAATTCGGTGGACACCAGAACTGAAGAGAGTGTACTGAGATGGTATGGTCATGTGGAGAGAATGGATAACAATAGAGTGGTGAAGAAGATATATCTGAGCGAATTCGAAGGAGGGAGGAGGAGAGGTAGGCCAAGGAGAAGGTGGAGAGATATGGTGGATGAATGTGTGAGGAAGAAAGGTTTGGAAGTCGGTGAGGCTAGGGAACTGACAGGAGATCAAGCTGGTTGGATGAATTTTGTGAGGAGAAGTGCATGATCAGGGATTTTGAGCACCCTTTTTTAACGTGGCAGAGTCTGGATTGACTCTGTCTGATACGATTATGTGAAGCTACAGAACGTGGTGAATGTTTTTGGCATATCCGATAGAGCCAGGATTCCAGGGGCTTGAATGATGAGTGAATGTAAGCATGGCCCATTTGGATTGGACAATTTTGGGCTGTCTGGACATTGTTACTCCTCACCCTGTCCTTGGGTGGGAAAGGTGGTCGGGATGATGATGATGATTATATATATATATATATATATATATATATATATATATATATATATATATATATATATATATATATATATATATATGTATGTATGTGAAGGTACAGTGGCTAAGTGTGCGTTTTCGTACACTAAAGAACGAGGGTTCGCGCCCCGCCAGGGTAATAAACTTTGGGAGCGTTCTTCTGGCCTCGTACTGCATTGGCGGACATTAGGGGTGCTGTGGTTGAACCAGTGTCGCATACTATAAAGTATGCTTGCACCCAGTCAGCTTGCGTGGGCCGATTACACTTAGTTCACAGACTACACACACATCTCGCAGCCATCTTGGGATACACACGCATTGAAGCAGCGCTCCACATATCCAAGTGTTTCAACAACAAGCTTGAGTGAAGATCGGTTTGAAAGTGAACAGATCAGTGTATAAGAGTCGTAGACATATTTCCCCCGTGTAAAGTATTTAAATAGATTTCATGTAAAAGTTTTAGAGCGGGTTAAAGGTGTAAAGCGTTCGCGTGTTCCTTTGTTTACATATATCGCCACCCTCCACATCGTATTCCTGCCCTTTCCCGCCGTTATTTCTGGTCTCAGACATATTATAGTTTATTTTCCCGCAGATCAAGGTCAGTTAGAACGATATCTAACAAACAGATTATCTTTTCTCACTAGTAAGTGGTGTACTGAATTGAGAGTGTATTTACCTACCAGCTCTCTTTGTTTTTGTTCCCACTTTAAAGTCTAACGTAACAAATACTAACTAAGTTGCTTGCTAGTTTAGTGCAAGTGAATACCATTGTCTTCTGTATAGAGTAACAGCTGTGTGATTGATGTTACACCAGTGAAATAGTTTTTGCACTACAAACCGTTGTTCACTGAGTGAAGCCAGGTGTTTATTTTGATTTCTCCCCAACATTCCATTGTTATTTTGTTTTTTCCTTTTTTCTCCCAGTGAATCAGTTTATGGTGTACTTCCACAATACATGGTAAGCAAGGTTATACCATAGCAAGTAGATTTTCTTTTCATTTTACACAGTTCATGGTAAGTTAGGTTGTACCATAGGAAGCAGATTTTCTACTCTTTTTACACTGTTAAAAGAATTCATGTAGGTTGGGTTGTGCTATAGCAGGTGGATTTTCTATTCTTTTTATACTAGTAAAGGAAGATAGTATATAAAAAGTAAGTGAATCATCCTAGAAATTCAATATTTCATTTATAGAGTAAATTGTCCATTTTTAACAACATCCCTTAACCAGTTGTATATTATTTTTATTTTCAGTTGTTCACTGAGAGAAGCTAGGTTTTTATTTTGATTTTTTCCCCAACATTCCATTGTTATTTTTTTGTTTTTCCTTTTTCTCCAGCGAATCAGTGTATGGTGCATTACCACAATTCATGGTAAGCTAGATCATGCCATAGCAAGTAGATTCTCTTTTCATTTTACACAGTTCATGGTAAGGTAGGTTGTACCATAGCAAGCAGATTTTCTGTTCTTTTTACACTGGTAAAAGAATTCATGTAGGTTGGATTGTGCCATAGCAGGTAGATTTTCTATTCTTTTTATACTGGTAAAGGAAGATAATATATAAAAAGTAAGTGAATCTCCCTAGAAATTCAATATTTCATATACAGAGTAAATTGACCATTTGTAACAACATCCATTAACCAGTTGTATATTATTTTTTATTTGTGTGGGATTGTGGAAATATTGCTGCAAAATGCCATCTAACCTGAAGGTCTGCCAGGAGTGTACTGGTCACTTTGCGGCTCAGTATTTTTCTAATTACTTTTCGATGCCTGTGTGCAGACTATGCATGTTGAGAAGAGATCTAGAAAATGGTTTAGCTGAATCGCAGAGAAATTACAGGGAACTCAAGGCAGAGTTTGAGACACTGAAAGAGTTTGTAGTGGCAAATGTAGGAGTCAGTAACAGCACTCGAGAAGGAAGAAGCGTACAAACTGAGCTCATACAAGCCCCCGCCCATCAGGCAGTTACAAATAATAGTGTATCAGTAACTTCCCCACCCAGTGATTCAGTACGTTCCTCGCAAAGCGAAGTCCCCTTTACTATGGTAAGAAATGGAGCAAAACCCTGAAAAGATACGAGGAAGCATCTTCCCATAACTACGTATAATCGCTACCAGATCCTTGCCGAAGCGGTTAATGAGACAGAAGAAACAAGGCTTATTGGGGACTCTATTGTACGCAGTCAGGTGGAGGAATTTTGTGGACGCGCTCCCATCAGCAGAAAGAGGTACTGTTTTCCAGGAGGTGGACTATGTGATATCACAGAAGCCTGCAATGAGGTCACAAAAGACGCAAATGATCAAACTCTATACGTTATCCATGTTGGTACAAATGATCTGAAGCGCAATAGATCAGAGGAATTGCTAGTAAAGTATCACGAAATGATCAAACGATTTAAAACTAAGTCCACCAATGTGATAATATCTGGTATACTCCCAAGGATCAAGGCAGAAAATAGTTTCTATGATAAGGCCTTCAGCACAAATAACCAGCTCAAATCTCTCTGCATGCAAGAGGGAGTCGACTTTGTCAATCTGTGGGACCAGTTTTATGAGCAACATGCTCTATTCCAGAAAGATGGTCTCCATTTGAACTCAGTAGGAGCGGCACGGCTAGGTAGACTTTTACACGATAAAGTCGCCCTCTTCAGATCAAAAAACGCGACACGTCCAGGAACAGTAACCTTAACCCGCGGCGTCCCGGGGACGTACTTCCACGTCCTCACGTTTTGTCACAGCTAATCCCGGGGACGTACTTCAACGTCCTTCTATTGCAAGGTTCATAATTTCCACAATTTTCAATTTTCGCGAGTCATTTTTGGTACGTATACACGTGACACCTTCCTCAACAAGATGCCAGGCAAAAACAATGCCTTACCCAGCATGACCACCTCCTCCCCCCTGCATGCCATTGTCTCAGCAATTCACCTGTTATCAGTGACCTGGCCAGTATAGCCATGTCATGCCACGGTACGAAATTCAGGGCCAGAGTGATTCCCCAATCAATGACAATGTGGAGGACAAACTTTACATAGCATTAGAGGAAGAAACAGTTAGAAATGATGATCAGGTAATGTGGCAAAAAAAGGTCAGGTATTAGTGAGTGAAACAATGCTTATAATGCCTATATTACTGCTTGAAAACCAATATACTCTTGTACTACATATAAATTCGTAACAGTAAATAAATAAATACCGTTTATGAGTGGTGTGAAATAGTTATCCTCCCATAGAACTCGTTTTTTTGGTGCCAGCCTGATAGAAAACCCAGTAAGGTAAGGAGGCTCTCCTACCTGTAATGAGTATTATAAACCTCAGGTGAGCAATTTCTCTATGAATTTTCGATGTTTCTCACCAAAAGCGAAAGTTTTAGCAAAAAAAAAAGGGTCAAAAAATGGTCGGGATTGGGGGGTACCAGTGGTCAAAAAGTGGTCGGGACGGGGCGGGTTAATGTAAAAACCCACAAAGTCAGATCACCAACTGTTTGGAACGGAATTAGAGTCTGTTATGTTAATGCACGTAGTCTACGTAACAAGTTTGAGGATTTAGAATCTCTAATTCACCTAGAAAATTATGACATCATTGGCATCACAGAGTCCTGGATTAACACATCTGACCGTGACTTTCTAGCGGAATACTCATTAACAGGGTACAATATTTTCAGTTGTGAGCGACCACATTGAGCTGGTGGCGGTGTTCTACTATATGTGAAAACTAGTCTCCATCCCCTTGTGCTATCCAAACCCAGTATTACCAACATAGATGCCAGTTATGTTCAGCTAAGTATTAATTCACACAAAATAAATATGTCTCATCTATCGTCCTCCAGCAGTCAACTGAGACAGATGAAAAACTCTGTGATCAAATTGCGGAAATTTGTTGTCAAGAGGATAGCGTAATTTTTGGAGACTTTAATCTACTGGTAACAAAGTGTGGTGAACCACTGACGGCACACTCAGGACAAGAGCTTTATACGAATCTTCAAGAAAGCGCCCTTTCCCAACACGTAGAATACCCAATAAGAGGAAACAATATCCTAGACATCATCTTGACTACAAATGATAACCTAGTCAACAACGTTGAAATAGGACCTGAGTTTAGTTCCAGTGATCATCGAACTATACAGTTGAATATTACTACTGAAAAGGCAAAAGAAACGGAGAGCAAAGAAAAGGTCCCAGATTATCGTAGAGCTAATTTCAGCAGGCTCAGAGCGCTACTTGCAACTGCAGATTGGAATCAAATGTCTGAAACCGATGACATAAACCAAGCATGGGAAATATTCACCAAAAAATTTAATGAAGTGGTAAAGTCATGTGTGCCACTACGTAACAGACGTCCAGCTGGAAATAGTAAACCAAAGTGGTGGTCCAGTGAAATAAAAAGTAACTTAATAGCCAAAAAACAGGCATACCATAAATATAAAGCTACACAAAATAATGATGATAAATTACAGTACGATAATCTACGCTGCATATCGAAAAGACTTATTAAACAAAGCAAAAGAGCACTGGAGATCCACATTGCTAATACGTGCAAATCAAATCCTAAAGAATTTTAGTTTCATTAGAAAGAAAAAGGTTATGACTACATCAATAGGTCCTCTAGAAACAAACAATGGCAAACACACTGAAAATGAGGTCGAAATGGCAAACATTCTTAACGATTACTTTGCGTCTGTTTTTACAGTAGAAAACACCACCAGAAACCTACTGTTACCCACAAACCAAGCAAATAGCACAGTCCTTAGTAACTATGCTATCCACAATAACGATATCCTTCCAGCCATAAATAGTACGAACATAAACAAAACCCCTGGCCCCGATAAAATATCACCGAGAATTCTCAAAGAAGCAAAACATGAGTTACTGCTGCCACTCTCTGTCTTATTCAGTAAATCATTAAGTACTGGGAAAGTTCCACGCAAATGGAAACTAGCAAATGTAACACCAATTTTCAAAAAAGGAAATGAGTCGCACCCAGGAAATTACAGACCAATCAGCTAACGTCAGTAGTGTGCAGGTTAATGGAAAAAATCATAAGAGATAAAATAGTTAATTATCTAGAAGAAAATAATATAATTAAAGACTCGCAGCATGGATTCAGACATCGTCGTTCATGCTTAACTAACTTACTGGACTTCTTCCATGATGTTTACAAATCATACGATGACTCAAGAGCAGTAGATATAATTTACCTCGACTTTCAGAAAGCATTTGACACTGTCCCTCACAAGCGTCTCATGAGAAAAATAGAAGCACATGGAATAAAAGGAAAGATGCAAAAATGGTTACAAGACTGGCTGTCAGACCGAAAACAGCGAGTTGTGATAAATGGAAAGGAATCCAAATGGCGTAATGTGATCAGCGGCGTTCCCCAAGGCTCAGTACTTGGACTGATACTTTTTATTATCTATATAAATGACATTGATGAGGGTCTAAATTGTAAAGTATCCAAATTTGCAGATGATACTAAAATAACCAGTAAAATCACTTCAAAATTACAGGGGGAGCAGTTACAAAATGACCTTAATACTTTAGCAAGCTGGGCAGAAAAATGGCAAATGAAATTCAACACAGAAAAATGTAACGTACTTCATATTGGAAGTAACAGTGTCCATGCACTTTACAAAATGAACAATAATCAGTTATCAAGTACAGACAGTGAAAAGGATCTTGGTGTGATAATATCAAATGACCTAAAACCAAGCAAGCAGTGTACCGATGTGGTTAAAATTGCAAACAAGCTAGTGGGTTTTATTGGAAGAACTTTCGAGTTTAAATCGGAAAAAGTCATACTTGCCTTGTACAACTCGCTAGTGCGCCTCCATCTTAACCCGCCCCGTCTCGACGACGTATGGGTACGTTGCAACGATTTGCATTTGCCAGTCCCGGCGACGTACCAGTACGTCGTGCAATTGCAATGTGCATAATTTCGACAATTTTCAAATTTTGTGCTTGATTTGCGGTACGTACCCTCGCCTGACCTTCCCCTACCTGCCACCAGGCGGGGACACTCGGCGACCCCGCGCGACCCGCGCTAGCCCGCCACTCGTCCACTCACCTGGTAGCCACGGTCCTGCTCAGACATGGCTAAGAGAGGTCTCTCAGAGAGCGAAATTCAAGTCGCCCTGGACACCTTTACCGGCGACAGTGATTCCCCACTGGATGACGAGGAGATGGACAAGGATTATGTGCAGCCAGAGGAGGAAGAAACCACCAGCAGTGACGAGGAAGTTCCGTCACCCAGGAAGCGGCAGTATGTGACTTACCGTGCTGCTAGAGAGGGGCAGGAGGCAAAGAAGGCATGTGGTATATCATATCCCTATCCCCAGCGTGCTTTGGAAGCAGAATTCGAGGTCGAGGACGAGGACGAGGACGAGGACGGAGCCGTGGGACGTGCTGCCACGTGGTATGGACAGGAGGTGATTACCCATCATGGCCCAGAGCGCACACCACGTCGTCTAAGCAGGTATGGGCCTAGCATTCTGTTTGGGGAGGTAGGAAGTGAAGTGGAGGGAGTGGGGAGTGAAATGGAAATTCCTGGGATTAGGGAAAGTGAGAGTGAGGTGGGTGAGTCATTGCTCTCCCTACGCAGTGTGAGGCGGCAGAGTGGATCACGTGAGCCAGTGCGGGTGCGTTCATTATCACGTGGGGTTGTGAGGGAGGGGGAAGGTGGGGAGGAACCACTCCAAAGCACGTCTTATGCTCCCCAATATCCTCTAACACGTGGTCGAGCAAGGTTGCGTGAGAGAGCACGTGGTGTGGTAATGGAGAGGGAAGGTGGGGAGGAACCATTCCCCAGCACGTCTTCTGCTCCCCAATATTCAACAATTTCATCCCCACAGCCCCCTAATGTTCCTCAAGGCCGTAAGGGTATGGGAAAGGGAAAGGGTAAAGGCAGAGGGAAGAGGAGTGACAGTGGGGAAGCCCTCCATACTCCTTCTCCCCAACCTCCCCAACCAGGATCTCCTCCCCACCCAGGCGAAGGCGGTGATGGGGACGAGGGATTTGTGTCGTGGGATTGGGAGGATGGGAGTGATTTTTCTCCCCTCATTCACCCCTTCACTGAGCATGGGCGATCTGGCTGCATTGCACCAGGTATTCACTGTAATTCAAGCAGGTTGGATTTTTTCCACCTGTTTTTCAGTGAGGCCTTCGTAGATCAGATCGTTTTTCAAACAAACCTGTTTGCAAGCGGCCAGCGCCTAGAAAGTGAAAGATTGGGAACAAGGAGTAGGCATTCTATGATTTATGATTACCCTGTCTCCATTCCAGAAATGTTCTTATTTTTTGCCCTTGTCCTTTTGATGGGTATAATAAGAAAAAATAGAATTCCTGCTTACTGGACTAGGGACCCTGTTATGTTTACCCACATATTTGGTCAAGTGATGAGCCGTAATCGGTTTCAACAAATTCTAAGTCGCCTCCATTTTTATGATGCTAATGACCCTGCAAATGCAAACAACACTGACAAAATGAGGCGAATTAGGCTGGTCTTTGATCACCTCAGGCAAACCTTTCAATCCTCATTCTATCCCTATAGAGATCTCGTCATAGACGAGAGTCTCGTGTTGTGGAGAGGCAATATTTCATTCAGACAGTATATACCCAGCAAAAGGCACCGTTTTGGGTTCAAGATCTTTATGTGTGACTGTAGGACTGGATACGTGCAAGACATAGTCTTGTACACTGGTGCACAGACAGACATAATAGAAGATCGAAGTATGGGACTTTCGGGAGCAGTGGTAAAGACGATGATACAAGACTACCTTCATCGTGGTCACGTTCTCTACCTCGACAACTGGTACACTAGCCCTCTTCTCGCTCGTTATCTTCACAGACATGAAACGGGAGTCTGTGGAACCGTAAAGGTGAACCGGCGTCACATGGTCAAGGTAGGGCGGAAACTTGCAAGGAGTGAGGTTGTCTTCTTCAAAGCAAACAACATCCTTGCAACAATGTGGAACCACAACAGAGAAGTAAGCCTCTTGTCCACGGTTCACCGCCCCTTGATGCACCGTACTGATTCTGTTGATTACCATAGCGAGAGCAGGCGTCGTGTTTGGAAACCTGAATGTGTACAATATAAACATGCGCCTCGTGGACCAGTCTGACTCCATGATATCGACGGTAGAGTGTGCCAGGACCACGATGAAGTGGTATAAAAAACTGTTCTTTCACTTGCTAGATATCACTGCTCTGAATTGCCACCACCTTCACGCCATGACCACAGGAGTTCAGGAAACCTTTGAAGGGTTTGTGAGGGAGCTCACACGAGAAATCTTTGCTAAGTATGCTGTTGAAAGGCCCCAACAGCGCCCCCGCACTGCCCCTATTACCCATACTCCCCAGAGAATATCCGGCCGCCATTTCCCCACTCCTATCCCTCCCCAGCCCAACAGACCTAGGCCCCAGCGCAGGTGTCACGTGTGCAGTAATTCCCAGGTGAGACTCACGACACAGAGGAAGGACACCCGCTATGAGTGCGTGCAGTGTGACGTGGGTCTCTGTATTCACCCATGTTTTAGTGAATATCACACGTTGCTGCACTTTTAGCATGGTGTGAATGCGAAAGGACGCTGAAATTATGATGTAAATGCGACAGACAGACGCTCTGTGAAAATATCAGTCATGTGGATCGCCAAATATTAGTATAAAGTGCCTACGGGTAGAACATAAGTGAAAACATTGGGTGTAAGTATATAAATCTGCCTTAAGTTGAAACTTACATAGAGAGGGTTGTTTGATGCGGTATTCTGTCGCTCAGTGCAATAAATACGGCCTCTTATTATATATTTCTTATTATGTGACATTCTTACGGGTATAATATAAGTTCAAATTATTGTATATGATGATGTATATTCTAAGTCAAATATTCATAGCGTGTCTATAAAGATAAGATTTCCTGACGCTTAGTCGAATGAATAAGGCACGTATTAGTCAAAATAAAAGTCAGCAAGTGATAAAGTGAATAATTAGTATATAAGTGTGTGAGTGAATTAGTATATAAGTGTGTGAGTATTATGTATGACGAAACATTCCTTGCGAGGGTATTTTCAGGCGATATTCTCACGCTCACTTGAATAAATAATGGCAGTAAGTATGTACAGTGCATTCTAGGGGTGTAAACGCGTGTAATGTAAGTGGGAAAATATAATTTGAGTGAATAAATAAAGTAGATGATGAAACACGAGTGTTTGAGATCGTGGTTGCTACGTGAATAGGCGCTAGCATATCGCTAAATGCCCTCGTAATGAATGAAAATAATTGAAAACCTTCACAGTGGTGGAGGAAAGGTTCTATGTAAATGGGAAAATAATTGGAAAGTGATAAAACAATTTGGTATGTTGAAATACGAGTCATAGCGAGTGCGCTTACTAAGCTGATGTGCGCTAAACTTATGCTGCATGTCATCATAATGAATGAAAACATCTGAAAACACTTACAAACAGTTGTAATTGGTAAATTGTCATTGAAACAGAAGTATACAAGTAGAAAAAATGATAGGTTGACTCATACCAGAAACTTAGCATATAGCATGTTACAACTCGGACCTAACTCGCTATGCTCGCGCGATGGTACAATGCTTATTTTTCCTATATATGTGTCTGAAATCCAATATATTGTTACTGTTATTGTTTATTAGTTCAAATTCAATAAATGTAGAGGTGTTGTGTGTTGTTTGTCCCATTATTCCTTACCATAGAAAACGTAAACGCATATCCAGCCCATTACAGAATACGATACCTGCGGGGGGAAACCGCACCTGTACAGACCACTTATAGACCGCAGAGACCACTTTCTTCATGATTTTCCATCGTTTCTCGACCTAAGCGGAAGTTTTAGAAGAAATTTTTTTTTTCCAAAAAGGCTCGGGACTGGGGGATGTTATAGGTGCGGAAAGGCTCGGGACGTGACGGGTTAAGTATTGTGTGCAATTCTGGTCTCCGTACTACAGAAAGGACATTGAAAAATTAGAGAAAATTCAGCGAAGAATCACAGAAATGATACCACGACTTAGAAACAAACCATATGAGGAACGCCTTGAAGAACTTAAATTATTTAGCCTAACGAAGCACAGGTTAAGAGGAGACCTTATTGAAGTTTTCAAAATCATGAAGGGATATGACAACTTAGACATGAATAAATATTTTGATATAGACAGGTCGAGTCAAACCAGAAGTAATGGCTGCAAAATCATGGGAAAGCGATTGCAATCCCACGAAGCAAAATACTTCTTCTTTAACAAAGTTGTAAATATCTGGAACAGATTATCCTCAGATACCGTGAACAGTATCTCAATTGAGACATTCAAAACAAATTAGACAAGTATTTGCACCAAAATCCTCAGCTGACTCTTTTTCTGTCCGAATAACTTGCTTTTATAGCTACGGTACATGTAAGTTCATGCCCCTTTAGTCTACAAGACACCCCGTAAACAATGTACCCGTACATAGTGTTGCGTCACGATATTATACATTTTCAATTTATTCAGTGCAAACAAAGCAATATAAGCACAGATTAGGATCTGCACAGATAACCCTGAGTTAATGGTCACTACTCTTACTTTCGACCTGTGATGGGCTGTTGATCACTGAGGGTCCATGTTAGTCAAGTGACCACCATCGGGATTTTTTTAATGTACCAGGGGTCACTGCTTCAGGATGAAACTTGTGTACTTGTCCCATATGGGAGAGTTCCCTGTCTCAGTGGAATGAATGGAGCTAGGGCCTGATTGACTGCTGCCTACCTTAAAAGCGCCAGGCAAGGCTGCCGCACCACCCCTAAACATCCACACTGTGCAGTCCCCTCGTGTCTACAGGACACCCCGTAAACTTAACATAGCGTCACGTCACGTCATTATACGTTTTTCGATTTACCCAAAGCAAATGAGGTAATATACAGTAAGCACAGATTAGGATCTGCACAGATAACCCTGAGTTAACAGTCACTACTTTTACTTTCGACCTGTGATGGGATGTGGATCACTGAGGGTCCCTGTTAGTCAAGTGACCACCAACGGGATTTTTTTAACGTACCAGGGATCACTGCTTCAGGATGAAACTTGTGTACTGTCCCACATGGGAGAGTTCCTTGTCTCAGTGGAGTGAACGGAGCTATTGCCTGATTGACTGCTGCCTACCTAAAAAGCGCCAGGGAAGGTTGCCGCACCACCCCTAAACATCCACTCTGTGCATTGCACATCCACACTGTGCACTGTGCAGTCCCCTTTTATCTAAGACACCCATCCTATATACTTTTCAATCTCCCCAATGCAAAGAAAGCAATATAAGCACAGATTTGGATCTGCACAGATAACCCTGAGTTAACGGTCACTACTCTTACTTTCGACCTGTGATGGGCTGTGGATCACTGAGGGTCCCTGTTAGTCAAGTGACCACCATCGGGATTTTTTTAATGTACCAGGGGTCACTGCTTCAGGATGAAACTTGTGTACTTGTCCCACATGGGAGAGTTCCTTGTCTCAGTGGAGCAAACGGAGCTAGGGCCTGATTGACTGCTGCCTACCTTAAAAGCGCCAGGCAAGGCTGCCGCACCACCCCTAAACATCCACACTGTGCAGTGTGTAGCTTCCACGTTATGTTCACAGACTTCACATTAACTCAATGTACCGGTTTATAATGTCATTCCGTAACTATTATTTTATTTGTTTACTTTCTCCTTCAGGTTACTCTATCGGGTAGCTTATAGATAAAGTATTATAGAATGTGACTTTTCCTTTCCAGAGTTTCCTATAAAATTTCCATATCAGTTTTTCCATGCTGCATGGTGGTTTTTCTCACTTTTTCCTGGAGGGTTTGGTGGTGGGGGGAGCCTTCTTGCTTTACTGTCCTTATACTTCAGCATGTAGAGTTAGATCTTGTAGTCATAGTTTTCTCTAACAAGCAGCCTCGAAAGGACCATAAGGTCTGTTGCTGTTTGCTTTCCTGTGTGTAATCCTGTGTGTAATCCAAAGCCACTCCAACACTACAGTACACTTACAAGCACTTCTCACCCTACATACAATGTCTACCAGGCAGCCTAAGCCACTTGGTAGAGATACATTGGCTGTATCGTCCCCATTTCAGTTGCGATAGGCCGGTCCTGCAGTGGACACTCAAACAGCTGATGAGATGAGAGATGATATATATATTTATATGTACTGTATATATATATATATATATATATATATATATATATAATTTATGCGAGGAAGAAGGAACCAAAGGCCATGAGCCCGCAGTAACAGTTCCCTCCAAGAGAAAAACAAAATACAATAGAGAGCCAAATTCAATATCTGATCATTTTGAGATGCCTGGACACACTGCGTTTGAAAGACTGGAGATCATAGGCAGCAGGAAATACAGACAGAGGGAGACAGTTCCACAGTTGACCTGTTGCATAAATGAAAGACTGGGAGTAACGGTTAAATCTTGCATTAGAGAGTTGGACAGAAAAGGGATGAGAGTTTGCTGCCAGACGGGTGCTACGCGCCCATCGTAGAGGTGGAGGAATGCAAGCAGACAGTTCAGAGGAGCAGTGACCATTAAAGTAGCGACAGAAAAGAGATAAAGATGCAACAGTGCTGCGAAGAGACAGAGGTTGAAGGGAATCAGTAAGAGGAGGAGAGTTAATGAGCGAAAAGCCTTTGACTCCACCCTATTGAGAAGAGCTGTATGTGGGGAGCCTTCCCACACATGAGGGTTGTACTCCACACAGGGGCGGATAAAACCCCTGTATAGAGTCAACAATTGTGCAGGGGCAAAGAAAGAGCGGAGTCGGCTTAGCACACCCAATCTCTTGGAAGCAGATTTTACAAGAGATGTAATATGATCTTTCCAAGATGAATCCCGAGTAAATGAAACCCTAAGCATGTTCAAGGATGGTGCAGGATTAAGCTGAATATTATTAAACATTAGTGGGTATACCTGTGGAAGATTTTGTTGGGTTGATAGGTGTAAGAACTGAGTCTTAGATGCATTAAAAACAACCATATTATTTTTACCCCAGTCAGAGATACGAGCCAAGTCAGACATTAGGTGTGCCATAGCCTCATCCCTTGTTTGTTGAAGTAACTGTTGAGATGGGCGTTGCGAGAACCGAATGGAAAGGTGAAGGGTGGAGTCATCAGCGTATGAGTGGATAGGGTTAGATGTACAGCTTGGAAGATCATTGATGAATAAAAGGAAGAGAGTTGGTGATAGGACAGAGCCCTGAGGAACACCACTGTTGATAGATCTAGGAGAAGAACGATGGCCGTCTACAACAGCGGCTATAGAACGACCGGAAAGGAAGCTAGCGATGAAGGCACAGATAGAAGGATAGATACCGTAGGAGGGCAGTTTGGAAATTAAAGATTTATGCCAGACTCGATCGAAAGCCTTTGAGATGTCAAGTGCAATAGCAAAGTTTTCCCCAAAGTCCCGAAAGGAGGATGACCAGTAGGTGAGAAGATCGCCAGTGGAGCGTCCCTGACGGAACCCGTACTGACGATCAGAAAGAAGGTTGTGATAGGAAAGATGCCTTAAAATTTTTCTATTGAGAATTGTGTGAAGGAATTCTTTTGTGATTCTCATGCAATACACACCGAGATGATCGAGGGAAAACAAAAAAAAAGTAAAATTATATACATTTATTTACATTTATAAATAAACACCAACAGTTCAATAGAAACAATATTAAATAATTCCCAGGCCCCTGCCCATGCTTAAAGGAACGCAAGATAAACCTCGTTAATACATCCCGGGAGATTTAGACAGAGTCCTCCACTGGAAACTAAGCAAATAACACCAGACATGGGATCAAATAAAAGTTGTGGCCGTGCATACACCAGATATATCCTCCGTTGTGGAAGGGGTGCCAAACAAAAGACACGGCCTCAGTAGGGGAACTTGGCGGCAAGTTTAGTGCCTGGACACAAAGTATAAAGCCACATCTCTGGGAACTTAGATGACCAGTGAATCTCTTCTCCTAATCTGAATGGATTCCTCTCCGGCCCGGCCCTCGGCAGGAGGAGGATCCTCAACCAAAAAAAAAAAAAAAACAACAACAGTGTAAACAACAGAAATCATGTACATTTAAATATTTAAACAAAACAAAATATACATATATACACCATATATTTATATCTATATTTATATATAAATATACACATACAATAAGTACATACAAAATAAAATCCGAATGAGAAAATTAACATACAGTCTAGCCCTTACATGGCTCCCCTCCTAAAGTATCTATCCCGAAGGGTAGATACCTTTACAAAAACTCAGAATTAACTTTGTACAAGTACACCTGATGATTACAAGAATAATTATAACAAAACCCAGATTAAATTAAGAATCGACACCGATTTTGATTACGTTCTGACCTAGGAAATGGTGAGCCTCCTAAAATGTACGGATGCCCGGGGTAATCAGTGCCAGAGACAAGGCCAAAACTTACAAAATCGAACACATGAAAAATAAGGGAACATTATGAAACCCAAAGTTAAAAAACAGTGTCTTTCGAAAACCCTCTTGTAGCTTACCACAGGACCAGTTAACCATCTACTCTGCTTAGGAAGTCTGCACCAATGTTATCTTGTCCCGCAATATGGACTAGTCTAAATTTATAAGGTTGTAAACTTAGTGCCCACCGCTGTAGTCTGCTGTTATTGCCTTTAAAATTTCTTAAGTAAATCAAGGGCTTATGATCCACTTCTAGGATGAATTCTGTTCCCTGGAGGTAATAGGTGAATCTTTTTACTCCAGATATAATCCCCAAACATTCTTTCTCAATGGTAGAGTATTTGCGTTCTCTATCAGAAAGCTTCCTACTGGCATAGGCAACGGGGAATGGCATGTTGTCTACATATTGGAGCAGAATTGCACCCAGTCCATAATTGGATGAGTCAGTTCTCAGGACAAATGGTGCAGAGAGATCGGGAAGTTTAAGAACAGGACCTTTTCCTAAACCCAACTTAAGTTTCTCAAAACATTCAGTTGCTTCACGACTCCATTCTAATGGCTCTTTTATCCCCTTTTTCAACATATCTGACAATGGGGAAGTTAGGGAGGAAGCATGATCTATGAAACTCCTGTAGAACGATATCATACCTAGGAACGACCTTAGGGTTTTCTTGGTCATGGGAGGAGAAACATTTAGTATGGTCTGAACTTTGTCATCAATAGGTTTTAGGGTCTTTCCATCTATCACAAAACCTAAATACTCGATGGACTGGAACCCAAATCTACACTTTGTAGGGTTTGCAGTTAAACCATGCTCACGGAGACGTTCTAGAACAGTCCGTATAGCTCTAATATGATCTTCCCACGAGTTAGCATAAATAAGTACATTATCAAAATAAAAGGAGACATTATCTAGCCCTGCTAACACTATGCGCATTAGTCTGATGTAGGTGGCACAAGCTGTAACTAGACCGAATGGTAGTCGACAGAACTCCATTAAACCTTTATGTGTAGGAAAAGCTGTCAGAGGTTTAGCTCTTTCTGTAAGAGGGACTTGATAATATGCTTTGGTGAGATCCAGTTCAGTAAAATATTTTGCCCCAGTAAATTTATGCAAATCGTGCTCTAAATTACACATTGGTTCTGCATGGAACTCAGTCACAGAATTGAGAACCCTGTAGTCAATGGCCATCCTATAGCTACTATCAGGTTTTCTAATCATAACCACGGGTGATGAATGAGGTGACTGCGAAGGTCTGATAATTCCTTGCTTAAGTAGATTTTCCACTTCCTTTTCAAAATGTGGTTGAAGGTGTACTGGAAGTGGATATAACTTTGGTTTTAGTCTCTCGGTAGTACATAGGGAGATATCATGACATATGGTATTAGTACACCCTGGGATTTCTGAAAACACATCTCTAAATTCCTCAGTGACATCCCTAACATCCTCTTTCTGTTCATGTGTTAATTCATTGCATATATCCAACTCTTTATTTTCTGTGAGCGAGCAAAGATCTTGAGAATAGTAAACTTCTAATTCAGTGTCAGTGTCATCTTCTCCCTCCACACACATTTGAGCAACCAAAGGCTGATCGTTAAAAGTCAACCGTGTCAGCACGTCCAGAACATTAGCCATGGATACCTGGGCTCTACGAAAATACTGCTTTAACAGGTTAGCATGGTACAGTTTGAGTTTACCATTTTCATTTATCAAATAGTTAACTTTATTCCTACACTCTACAACTTTATAAGGTCCTTTCCATGCCAGAAGTAATTTTCTGTTGTCATCTGGGAGCAAGACAAGAACTTCATCTCCGGGCTTAAATTTCCTTTCGAGCCTTCACATCAAAATAAGCCTTAAACTTTTGAGAACTGACAGCAGCATTGTGAGCCGCAATCTTAGCACAGTCTTCTACTTTGTCTTTTAACTCAAGTATATATTGATAAAGTGGCCTATCATCGTTCTTCACAGTTTTGTCTTCCCATAAGTCCCTTAACACTGACGAGGGTCCTCTAACCTGCCTTCCATAAAGCAACTCAAAGGCGGAAAATCCTGTGCGATCGCTTGGTATTTCTCTCATGGCAAAGAGTAAGGGAACTAAATACCTGTGCCAATCTTTTGGTCTATCTTCACACACTTTTCTAAGGGAAGCTTCTAAGGTCGAGTGAAACCTCTCTATCCTACCATTTCCACTAGGGTGATAGGGAGTGGTAAACAGGGGTTTGACGCCTAACAGCCTATGCAATTCTTTCATTAGCTCTGATTTGAATTGTGCCCCATTATCTGAGAGTATTTCCTTAGGAATTCCTACCCTGGAAAAGATAGTTATCAGAGCTTCGGCTACAGCTGTGGAAGAAATGTCTTTAAGGGGCATGGCTTCAGGGAATCCAGTTGCAAAGTCAATTAGGGTAAGTATGAACTGATGCCCTTCCGATGATGGTGGATTTAAGGGGCCTACCAAATCTATTGCTACCCTAGAAAAAGGTTCAGTCATAATGGGCATTTGTTTGAGTGGTACTGGTTTCACACGTCCCTTAGGGGCCATGCGTTGGCACTTATCACACGATCGACAATAGTCTCTGACATCAGATGCGAGACGTGGCCAGTGAAACTACTCTAACTCTGGCTTCAGTTTTCCTGTGAGAGAAATGACCTGCTAAGAGACCCTCATGGGCTGCAGACAAGACGAATTTCCTACACTCTAGAGGAACAACTAGAGTGTGAAAATAGTTTAATGTATACAAGTCGGTATCCCTGCCGGAGCACCGCTATGTAAGAAATTTCTGGTATTTACTAATAACAACTCGTAGGTCGTTACTCGTTTATAAAGTTGTTCTTAAGTAAATCAAACAAGTCTCATAGAGTTAGGTGAAACGTAACTTAACCTTAACTCACCTACAATAACTATTTCTCTTCTACCTCATAGCTAATCCCCCCTTGAATTGGCCAATTCGTAAAGGATACTTAGCTAGTGAAGAGGGAGTGATCGATAACCGATGACGATGAGGCTGCCTGGTAGAGTTGCTTGAGCAAGCAAGCGTCCTTATGGTGCGTATGTACAACCTAGCTTGAGAGCGACTAGGAACAGAGTCTTAACTCCACAAGGTCTGGGAGCAGAGTGTGTTAGCTCCACGAGAACTAGGAGCAGAGTGAGTGAACGCGGCAATTCTACCTCCCTCATAGAATGGTAGGTTGCCAACTTTTAGTTATTTACAGTACTAAATACAGTCAAATTACATCATGATATGTACAGGGCAAATCTAACAAATTAATCTTAGTTCCACTTAAATTAAAGTTAGACCAATTATTCCCTTTAACTATGTAAATATCTTAATTCCACATCTGCCTTAACAGGGGAATCTTTCCCTGCTTGCCACGTCACCTATCGCGCAGACGCAGCTTAGGTCAGTGGAAAATACCACATAATTACATGTATTTACAATGCATAGTTGTCCACGGGGGTTAAATGCAGTAGCATTTAATTTATCAATAACAAGAATTATTAAAGAGAACGTCGTTTCTGGGTTACTAAAACCGCTTGAATAATTAACAACAGTCTCTACGTCCTCTGCCTTTAACCAGGGATAAACTATGATAAATTTAGAGAGCGCAACTGCTCTGGGGGAAAATATTTCCCACATAGAGTAAGCTTTCCTGTCATACCAGATTTCTTTGATTTTACACACTTACGGTATAACAGGCCGTCAATGTCATCATACTTAAATATACTCCCATCCTTTGTCTCATCCTTTTCACCTGACAAGCACTTCTTCCTGACCGTCTCTAAGCTAGAGCACTTCTGTTGTAATTCTGAAAACTGCTCAGGGGTGGCATTCAAGGGCTCTATAGAAGGTACTACAAGAGGATGGAGTTTCTTGTTCCTTGTGGATCTGGTCTGAACTGCTTGTACCATCTCTCTTTTATTGCCAGAATTCATGGGAGAACAAGACTGTCTGTTTGGTAAAGGCTCAGAGAAGTCACTCGAACTTTGCGCCTCAGTATGTTTGATAGGATAAGGTGGCATATCTGTAGGCAGGGGAAGGCTAGTTGAACCCTCGAGTGAACTATTAAAATCAGGATTACGGGCTCCAAGAACGTTCCCTATCATGACACTACAAAACTTAATGGGAGCCCTGATTACATCTGCCCAACCTTCATAGTAAGGGCAACGAAGGAAACACCTAACTTGAGGGAAGCTATTAACCCTACCTAGGTAATCCGCAATTTCCACCTCCTTACAGCCTGTCACATCAACATCAGGAAGAGCTTCTTCAGACACTATAATACAGGTACACCCTGTGTCTCTAAGTATGGTAGATACCCAAGCTCCATTGACAGTACCTGAAGCCATGTGTTTGTAAATATTGTTATTTCCAAGGCAAAATCCTATTTGTTGGGTGCTAGAGGAAATATTACTTTTAAACCTTAAAGGATTCTTTGGGCAGATAGGGCGAATATGGCCTCTGTCACCACAACCATGGCAGGTCACATTACTATAGTCAGGTTTCCCTCTTCGATTTTGTGGAGGTTTACTAGCTCCGGAATTTTGTGGAGAACTTTCACTGGGCTTAGATTGGTTGTTCTGCTTCCTCGGTTTAAATACAGTCGAGGAGGTCTTAGGAAATGCACGGTGAGCAGATGACCAACTGTCTGCTAATTTAACAGCTTTGTCTAAATCCTTGACATCATTTTCCTTCAAGTAAGTCAGCAACTCTGGTGATACTGAGGATATAAGCTGGTCTAAAATGATAAAGGACTTTAAACATTTGAACTCTTTCTTTACATCACAGGCTTCTACCCATTGATCAAATAAACGTCCCAGCTTGATAGCAAAAAGATCATAAGTTTCACCCTCCTTAATTCGAGCCGATCTAAACTCATGTCTATAAGCATCTACAGTCTTATGGAAGCCCTTTAATAAAGCCTTCTTTAGTAATTCATAGTTACTGGTAATCTCATCAGATAGAGATGTATAAATGTCAACACATTTTCCACTAAGAACACTACCTAACCTAGCAGCATAAGTATCTTCAGGGATGTTAAGCAATTTGGCAATCCTCTCGAATCTAATCAAATATGATCCGATATCTTCCCCTTCACGATATATAGGCAAGGTAGGCTTAGTGGCATAGTCGGGGTGTTCGATGGGCTTACTAGAATTCGCTTTTAATTTAGCTAGCTCTAACTCATGTTCTCTTTCTCTGGCCCTTTCTTCTACCTCTAATTTCCTTCGCTCCAGTTCTCTTTCAGCTTCTCTTTCTTTTGCTTCATGTTCTCTAGCCTTGTCTCTTTCTTCTGCTTCAAGTTTTTGTCGTTCGAATTCCCTTTCCCTGGCTCTTTCTTCTCTAGCTTGATTTTGGGCATTAATAACATATTTGGGTATGTCTTCTCCGGCGAGACCCAACATTACAGCCTGTTGTTTTAAGAATTCCACTGAAGTATCCATATTAGCGTTTTAATGACTCTACAAAAACTGTTAAACCCAGCTCAACGAAAGGTTGTCTTTGCTAGACACCTCTTACCAACAGTTCAAGCCGGGGGTTTGTCACTTCCGGGCCCCAAGGACAGTGACAGGCCTGATCTGTTTACCAGACCCTCATAAACTTTCAGTAAATGTATATTCAAATATTTTATTTCCTCGACCTCAAGATGTGAAAAGCACGAGAATCCTACTCACTGCGCCAGTTTTGTGAAGGAATTCTTTTGTGATTCTCATGCAATACACACCGAGATGATCGAGGGAAAACAAAAAAAAGTAAAATTATATACATTTATTTACATTTATAAATAAACTCCAACAGTTCAATAGAAACAATATTAAATAATTCCCAGGCCCCTGCCCATGCTTAAAGGAACGCAAGATAAACCTCGTTAATACATCCCGGGAGATTTAGACAGAGTCCTCCACTGGAAACTAAGCAAATAACACCAGACATGGGATCAAATAAAAGTTGTGGCCGTGCATACACCAGATATATCCTCCGTTGTGGAAGGGGTGCCAGACAAAAGACACGGCCTCAGTAGGGGAACTTGGCGGCAAGTTTAGTGCCTGGACACAAAGTATAAAGCCACATCTCTGGGAACTTAGATGACCAGTGAATCTCTTCTCCTAATCTGAATGGATTCCTCTCCGGCCCGGCCCTCGGCAGGAGGAGGATCCTCAACCAAAAAAAAAAAACAAAAAAAACAACAGTGTAAACAACAGAAATCATGTACATTTAAATATTTAAACAAAACAAAATATACATATATACACCATATATTTATATCTATATTTATATATAAATATACACATACAATAAGTACATACAAAATAAAATCCGAATGAGAAAATTAACATACAGTCTAGCCCTTACAAATTGACTCGAAAACTTTTGAAATACAGGACGTTAAAGCAATTGGACGATAGTTGGAGGGTTGGGAGTGGTCACCCTTCTTTGGGACTGGCTGAATGAGAGCAAACTTCCAGCAAGAAGGAAAGGTACAAGTTGACAGACAAAGGCGAAAGAGTTTGCCTAGGCAGGGAGTAAGCACAGAAGCACAGTTCTTGAGAACAACAGGAGGGACCCCATCAGGCCCATATGCCTTGTTAGTACTGAGGCCAGTGATGGCAGAAAATACATCAACTGAAGAAATTTTAATGTCAACTGAAGAAATTTTAATGTCAGCCATGAGGAAGTCAGAGGGGGGAAGTGATGGAGGAACAGCACCGGAATCGTCTAAGGTAGAATTGGAGGAGAAAGTCTGTGCGAAGAGATCTGCTTTATCAGTAGAAGAAATAGCTACAGAACCAACAGAGTAGAAAAGAGGAGGGAAGGATGATGAGGTAAAGTTGTTAGAAAGATTTTTGGCAAGGTGCCAGAAGGAGCAGGAAGAATTCGAGTTGGAGAGTTGAGAGCATTTAGTATGGATGAAATTATTTTTAGTAGAGCGAAGAACAGACTTAGCACGATTCCGGGCAGAAACGTAAAGATGATGTGATTCAGGGGTGGGTTGGCTCCGGTACCCTTTGTAAGCCCTCTCCTTGTTGCGGACAGCATTAGAACAAGCGTGATTAAACCAAGGCTTTCTTGCATTAGTCAAAGGATATGAGAAAGGAATGTATGCTTATTGTCAGAGAGAATAACCTCCGTAATGCACAAGGCACACTTAGATGGCTCACGGCCATGGAAGCAATAATCATTCCAGGGAAAATCAAAGAAGTACTGCCTGAGGGCCTCCCAGTCCGCGGCTCCAAAATGCCATAGACGACATTTCCCTGGAGGGTCCACAGGCCATACCGGAGTGATAGGACAGGTTAAGGTAATAATAAGGTTGTGATTGGAGGAGCCCAACGGAGAGAAAAGATTAACAGAGTAAGCAGAAGGATTAGTTGTGAGGAAGAGGTCAAGTATGTTGGAGCTCTCTCCAAGGCGGTCAGGGATACGGGCAGGGTGTTGTGCAAGCTGCTCTAGGTCATTAAGTACAGAAAAGATATAGGCTTGTTCACCAGGTGGATCATTGAAAGGAGAGGAGATCTATATTCATCATTGTCTAACTGTCTAATCTATTTGTCTATATTATTATTTCCGTGTAATTATCTAATCTGTTCAAATGCCTTTATCTTTGTGTGACTGACTAATCTGTTCACCCGTCTGTCTGTTTAGTGGGAAAGTTGCTCTCTCCAAGGCGGTCAGGGATACGGGTAGGGTGCTGTACAAGCTGCTCTAGGTCATTAAGGATAAAAAAGATGTAGGCTTGTTCACCAGGTGGATCAGTGAA
Source organism: Coenobita brevimanus (assembly GCF_032717465.1). Lineage (NCBI taxonomy): Eukaryota > Metazoa > Arthropoda > Malacostraca > Decapoda > Coenobitidae > Coenobita > Coenobita brevimanus. The sequence goes on along the minus strand of NC_137002.1, from coordinate 10,871,123 downwards.
AGGAGAGGAGACCCAAAGGTGGTGGTGAACATTGAAATCTCCTAGAATGGAGATTTCAGAGAAAGGAGAAATGGATAGAATGTGTTCCATCGAAGAAGTAAGATAGTCGAAGAATTTTTGATAGTCAGTAGAATTAGGAGATAATTTACAGCACAGATATATTTAGTCAGAGAATGACAGGAAAGCCGAAGCCAGAGTGTAGAGAATTCAGAAGAATCGAGTTCAGGAACACGAGAGCAAGATAAGTCGTTGCGTATATATACACAACAGCCACGTTTGGCTTTGAAATGAGTATAGAAAAAGTAGGAGGATACAGAAAAGGGTTTGCTGTCAGGCGGTGGCTGAATCGATAGAGAGGCAGCATGCAGTCCTGATGGACCCAGGTTCGAATCCTGGCTGGGGCAGGGAACAGTTTAAAGATTTGAATTTCATAGAAGCAGACTTTCCTGATCTACCAGATGACCCGCCGACATGTCATAAAAGTACCCCCGCTAATACCAATACACCAGTCCTGTATGAGACAGCCCTAGCATGTATTCAATATGGACGGTGAGTGTTAGCGCCGAAGTGGTGACATGTGGAGGTGTAGGAGGACTACTGGGCCTTGGGATAGGCTACTCTCCCCGAGATATAGGCCCTGAAGCCTTTGCCCAGAGTCGGACACATAAAAAAAAAAAAAAAAAGTTGCCTCAGACAGCTGAGTCTCAGATAGAAAAAGAAGGTGAGGTTTAGAGGAGGAGAGGTGGTGCTCAACAGAGCGAAAGTTAGAGGAAAGGCCACGAATGTTGCAGAAATGAAGAAGAAGAGAGTCAGACAGTGGTTCCAGGCACCTCGAGTCGTCACCGGGAGAGGGGCGGATGGTGGGGGCATTTATGGTCTCCCCCCCCCCTGGGAACTCCGAGGCTTGGTGATGAGACGCCATTTTAGTGAATTTTGAATAGGAAGTGTAGTGTGTACTGTGCATGTAGTTTGGTGTAGATAGTTAGAGAAATTTGTACTGGAGAGCATGCTGGCCTATTCTCTGTGTAACTGAGACATTGAAAAAGTTCAGCAAAGGGGGATGGTCAGGAACTAGTCCTGAGGGCTGATGAAACGGGAGCTCCAGCACTCCCTGTCATCAGCTTTCCATCCACCTCGGGAGTACTGCCCTGCTCGACTGGTGCTACAGTCTACTCCTGTATATATATATATATATATATATATATATATATATATATATATATACACATACATATATATATATATATATATATATATATATATATATATATATATATATATATATATATATATATATATATATATATATATATATATATATACATACATTATATATATATATATATATATATATATATATATATATATATACCTGCGTTTATTATGCTCGTGAAATTTTCACTTATTCTGTGTCGGTATTACATCATCCATCAACTGCGAGTATTTATTCTGGATAAGTTAAAATCTGGTGCCTTCTTCCTCACTGCTACAAGGTTTGACTGTTTCCTTCAAATTAGTTTCTCCCTTTCTCTTCTGGAATCAAGTACTACTTGACTTCTCACCATTCTGTAGTTGTTACCTATATTTATTACTCTGTTCAGTGCAGTTACGTTTTTCACTGTACAGGTATGTGATTTGTCAGTGAAGATATAATTTATTTCATTTTTGTTTCTCCATTTCGTCCAATTCCTATTTTCTGTAGATGGTATGTGTTCATCATCCAGACTGTTCCTTTCACCAGATTCCACCAGCATGTCACCTCTTGCATTCCAGATACCCATTCTACAATGCTCTACTGCAACCTCACCCACACTCTTCTTGCCAACCTTTGCATTAAAGTCTCCAATCACGAGTATATACTTGGTTTTGTGCTTATTCACTTCATACATGTACAAACGCCCAAAGAAGGAATGACCCGATTCCCAGTACCTTTTGGTCAGAAAGTGGTATCTGGCAACTGCCACGGCCTATTTATATTTCCTATATTGCACACCGGAAAGAGCAGTAATTAGGTAAACAACACCAAAAAGCAATATATAAGTGTTTTTTACCATGTATATCTTACATTATGGAATAGGAAATCTCAATATATTAAAGTTGAGGCTTACCATTACTGAAGAATGTGAAACGCGCAGCCTGTCGCTCAACAGTTTCAGCTAAGTCTACTAATAACAAGTCGGATCACTTCTAAAATGGGTCCAAGCTGGTGCAGGGGGCGGAGCATCGGAGTGACGTCAACTTGCACGAAACGCAAGTTCAGTTGACGTCTGACCATTGTGGAGAGTGGGTGTACTGTATGCTACACTCTCCAGATCATGATACATTTTCAGTCCGAAGTGAGGGAAGGGACTGAAATGTATGAGGGAAGGTATGGGGGTGTGAGGGAAGGCGTAAGGGTGTGAAGGAACCTACTGCTATGTTATACAGTGAAACGAGTCCGCACTTCTTCCCCTTCTTCGTTTTCCCTTATTATAAATGTTTAATTTGAGTCTGCCCTTTTATACATTTTCTGTTACTTAAGTCAACTGACGTCACACACAAGCCACGCCTCCCTGTTCCCTGAGGGAAAGTGAACAGACTTGGTATTAGTAGACTTAGGGTTTCAGGGTTAAAATGCGGAGCAACTCTCGTAATAATTATTTTGCATCCTAAATCAACAATGTTGAAGGAAAAATGTCCTGTAAAATAAAACACACAGATAATGTTAATATCCAAATCACGAGAGCCATCAAATTATAAAAATAAACACCTAAAAATATATTTTTATCCACATTTAAATCTCTATGCGGGATGATACGCGGTAATGAAGGAAAACAAAGCCGTGGGCGCTGTAAGCAGGATCGATCATCGACACTCAATGCGAGCATATTATTGCTCTTTAATTAGCAAATATTCCAGCAAGACAGAGATCCCGTCAGCTTAACATCAAGAAAAGGACAGTTAACGGATGGATACGAGCTATAGAGAGGCAGAACATAGAAAATTTGCCAAGTAGAGCCCCTCGTCGCAGAAGACCAAGGCAAATTATTGCATGTTCCCAAGAACAACCCCTAACTACTTGTGTTGCCATCATGAAGCAGATTAATCTGCCGGTATACAGTGAAGTTAGTGAAACCAGAGCAATTGTAAAGGGGAGAATTGGTCATCTTTAATTACACGATGAAATTCCAACAGTTATAAAATATATAGGGCAGTTTTATGAAAGAACTGGGGGGAGAGGCTGACAATAAAAAACAAGAGTGTGACAGTGAAGAGGACTAAACACAAAAAGGATTGTAGTTAAGAGAGAAAAAAAAAGAGGGGAGAAGGAATCGCGAAAAAGGCCAAAACACATCCACTCCCACTCATGGCATGGTAATGCTTGAGTCTGATGGAAAGCCAGGCGTGTAGTGTTGCCAAAGGAAAAATTAAAGAAATCCGTTAGATTAGTTTCAAAAGCGGTAAAAATCCGCCAGACTGAGGGAAATTAACAAAAAAAAAAAAAAAAAAGGGACAAGACTTAAAAAGGCCACATATATGTAAAAATTTAAATTTATACTAACTAGATTGCAAGTAAAACCTCTAAATTTAGCAGGAAAATGGCTTCATTGGTATCACTGATGGCACGAGTGGTGACGACGGGTAAAACGTGCCAGACGTCACTTTTTATTAATTATTGGTTGATCTATAAAAAGAAAAAAAAAAAGGCTAAACATAACTGATATTTTTGCAAGATTAGTGATGGAGCGTTGTGATGTGGATGTGATAGGAAGTGGTGGGAGAAACACACTGAGGTGGTTTGGCCAAGTGGAGAGGATGGAGAGTGAGAGACTGACTAGGAGAGTGTATGTGAGTGAGGTGGAGGGGGAGAGAGGGAGGAGAAGGCCAAGGATGAGATGGAGGGATGGAGTGGAGAGGTATATGAGAGAGGGGGGTGTGAATTGGGAGCAGGGCAGTGAAATGGTGGGGGACAGGGCGACGTGGAGGCGATTTGTTTGTGGCCATCCCGTATGGGATTTAGGAGTCTGGCAATAGATAGATAGATAGATAGTTTTCTTGTACCATAAATAATGTTTGCAGGGCAGACAAAGATTGTTTCCTTCTCCTAACGTCTAATTAAGTGAACGTTGCCAGACCCAGGGAGATTGTCCGAAACACAAAGAAAGCGAGTCATCACTTCTTTGGTCGATCGTACATGAAACTTCTCTGCTTCCTCATCATCACAAACTGATGTTGATGTATCGACTTGCATTAACTTCATCTTGTATCTCTTCTTCAGTGTAATTATTAGGGCTGCTACTCTCTCATTTATACCAAAGAATTCTTCACTGTTGTCACTCCAGTATTTGTTGGCCAGAAATCCTACACCAGATTCCTTCTTTTCTTGCTGGGCTCTGTAGCACACAGTATGTGACCATCATACAATTGATTGATTGCCTCACCTGATCCTCTAACCTCTATATCCTAATTTGCATCTCTCAGTTCTTCAAGAGGAATAGCAAAACTTCCTTCACTAGCAGGAGTTCAGACATTGTAAGTCCAAAGAGTCAGTTTCCAGAGGCAGTTAGCTTTCCATCCCAGAGATTCTTAGCACCCCTTGCCTTGGAGCAGGCCTGACCCCTGCCACAGTCGGCTACTCCATTACTGCTGGGTACTCGGGGCCATGGTTTGGTAGAGCTAGTCATAGTTTTTTATGAATGTGGTTTGGGTCAGTACCTCGCAATGCTGGCTTAGCTAATTACTGTGAGGGGAACGCTTTTCATCTCTAACAGTGAACCTGCCTAGCATGGTTTCACCTGACAAGTATAGCTTCACTGATTATTGGAATACACAAACTTCTTTGCCACATCAAGTCAGTGTTCCTTCGACCATGTTGGACGGTATAATATATATAAACAAAGGCATCTAGGAAACAGATTATAATCATTAACCTAACATCATCTAACCAGACTAGACTCCAGGCAGTCGAAACCTAACCATGGAATACTTGCTTACCAATTTACTGTGAAGGTCTTGCAGAAAGTCAGTGTGTTAGCAGGAGATGGCTGTGGTGAGGGAAGTTTTCCCTTTTATTGTTACCAGTGATTATAGTTTTTTCAATACACTCTCTGGCAAAATTACCAGAGAAGAAACCTCCTGTCTAATTTAATAAAATATGTCATTAACAATTACAAAACCAATAATTCCATATGTGTCAGAAAGTAAAATAATTCTGCTTCTCATATTCAAGACGCTGATTACTGCTGTGGTGCAGGTGGCAGACACTTTCATGTGGTAGCACCATAATAGTTGCGTGGTGATGACTGGTTATACAACGTCCCTCAGTTCTCCTTGTCCAATGACAGTCGGATAGTGGACTGCAAGAGAAGGCCAGTTTCACTCTACAGTTCACTGGATACACATTCAGAGGAGCCTGAGGCTTCAACTACTACTGTTACCACTGTATCTGACCCCTCCAGTTCAAAAACTCTGTCCTGTGCTGAATAAAATGGTCAGGTAATAGATACAACTAGACATTATATTTAGTTTACCTTCACATGACAGAACTGGGTCATTTCCACAACATGAATAATATGTCATGGTTACGTGAAATTCAGTTAGCCATAGTTAAGAGGTAAGAATGCGTCTCCTTGGTCACTAGCCGAATCAACCCTCCAATATGACTACAGTAACCCTTCAGCCAAACTGAGAGGGATTCGGGATTTTTGTCAGGTAAGAGAAAAATTAATTCATTATAGATGTCCGCACTAAAGGTGGAACGTATCCCAGCAAGTGGAATGTGTCCGAGTTGAGCAGCTTTAACAAAAGCTAAGCACAGATGTTATTCACACTCACCACCTTCCACTGCAGTTTCACCTGTTGCTGTAGTTGAACTGTATTTCACTTTGCTGTTTGCTTGCCACAAAAGTCAAATAAGCACGTCGTGACTTGTGACTCTCACGAGAAGCATAATTTGTGCTTTTTGTACCGGTATAGCAGCAGCGGCACCAGACATCGCCAAGCATAATCGGCCACGCCTAACCTCTCACAATCGTTATTTCTGAACTAGTTTTTACTCTTTAAATGGCCAGTCCTGTATTTTTAAGGATGACCAGTCAAATGAACTATTCCAAAGTATCCCAGCTTCAAAAGTTCACCGCTATAACAATTTTAAAAACACATTAGGCATTTTTTAAAATAAAAACTTGATGAATTTTGAGTCTATTACACATGGTGATATTAATTTGGCTATGTGGAGAGGATGGAGGGCGAGAGACTAACGACGAGAGTGTACAGGAGGGAGGTGGAGGGAGGGAGAGGGACGGGGAGGCCGAGGATGAGATGGAGGGAGGGAGAGGGACGGGGAGGCCGAGGATGAGATGGAGGGATGGAATGGACAGGTATATGAGAGAGGGGGTGTGTGAGCTGGGAGCAAGACAGTGATGTGGCATTGGGCAGGGCGACATGGAGGCGATTTGATCGTGGCCAGCCCTTACGGAATTAAGGCGTCTGGCAATAGATAGATAGATAGATAGATATTAATTTTTCACAGAATTACGATAATATATAATTCATATCTTCAAGTTCAGTTTTCCCAGAAATACCATTAGAGGCTGCCCTGACTTACACCCACCTACCAGTAGACTCTGCCACTGCGTAAATCGGGGGTCAGCAACCTTTGATGGACTGGCTGCCGGAACTGCTCTGTTACTAGACTGGCGGAGCAGATGTTTTGAACCTCTTACTGACTACACCCCCTCTCCTCCAATAATAATAATAATAATAATTATATGAACATGGATATGAATGAGAATATAAATATATAAGAAAACACGTTAATAACATTCATTCAAGGCATATTTCGTAAAATTATACTGAAAATATTTATTAAGTTAATGCATTAGAAACAAAAGTAATAAGCAAGATGCTTACCCAAGCCTTCTGACGGACAAAATTCACCTATCCTCACTAGCGACAGGTAGACTGATGGGTTGCCGCCAATACTGACTTGATGGGGAAAGGGGGGCAGCATTTTTAAACTGTCTTTTTTTTTTTTTTTTTTTTTAGGAAAATTATCACACCAACTTAAATAATTGGACTTCTTTTAAATAATCATTAGTTATTAAACGCATCGCATGCATGTTATCGTTTATCACACAGGCCAAATTATCGCAACGGGCAATAGTATTTGCACATCTGGCAGTGCTGGATCACTGAGCGCTGGGTGCAGCACGTCATAGCCTCCTAAGCTGAGCTCAAGTCTGTTCCGATACACACTTTTCCCTCCAAACAAACTCGAACTAGTGTTTGTTAAATGATTAACAGCTGCTAAGGCTTACTGGTTTTTCACTTAGCAAAAAAACGGGAATATTTTAGCGAATTTGTGGAGCATGCTGGGGGGCCGGTTAGATTAAGTTTACTCACCGGGTCAGGCCCGCGGGCCGTAGGTTACCGACCCCTGGCGTAAATGTTCGTGCTCGCTTCGCTTGCTCACTCGTATAATAATAATAATGATAATAATAATAATAATAATAATAATAATAATAATAATGATAATAATAATAATAATTATAATAATAATTAAAATAATAAAAATGATAATGAAAATCATGCTAATAACTGTCCTAATAAACAATGATGTCCCTAAACAAAAAACACTTGCTATTTGTATTCTGAGAGGCATAGTTGTCTTTGTGGCAACTTTCCCGCTAAACAGAGAGACGGGTGAACAGATTAGTCAATCACACAAGGATAAAGGTAGTTGAACAGATTAGATAATTACACGGAAATAATAATATAGACAAATAGATTAGACAGTTAGACAATGATGAATATAGATCTCCTGTCCTTTCAATGATCCACCTGGTGAACAAGCCTACATCTTTTCTGTACTTAATGACCTAGAGCAGCTTGCACAACACCCTGCCCGTATCCCTGACCGCCTTGAAGAGAGCTCCAACATACTTGACCTCTTCCTTACAACTAATCCTTCTGCTTACACTGTTAATCTTTCCCCTCAGTTGGGCTCCTCTGATCACAACCTTATTAGCTTGACCTGTCTTATCACTCCGGTATGGCCTGTGGACCCCTCAAAGAAACGTCGACAGTGGCATTTTGGAGCTGCGGATTGGGAGGCCCTCAGGCAGTACTTCTTTGATTTTCCCTGGAATGATTATTGTTTCCATGGCCAGGAGCCATCTGAGTGTGCCTTGCGCATTACAGAGGTGATTCTCTCGGACATGGAAGCATACATTCCCTTCCCATATCCTTTGACTAATGCAAGAAAGCCTTGGTTTAACCACGCTTGTTCTAATGCTGTCCGCAACAAGGAGAGGGTCTATAAAAGGTACCAGAGCCAACCCACCCCTGAATCACATCTTGTTTATGTTTCTGCCCGAAATTGTGCTCAGTCTGTTCTTCGCTCTGCTAAAAATAATTTCACTAAAAATAATTTCACCCGTACTAAATGCTCTCAACTCTCCAACTCGAATTCTTCCCGCTCCTTCTGGCACCTTGCCAAAAACCTTTCTAAGAACTTTACCTCATCATCCTTCCCTCCTCTTTTCTACTGTGATGGCTCTGTAGCTCTTTTTTCTACTGATAAAACAGATCTCTTCTCCCAGACTTTCTCCTCCAGTTCCACCTAAGACAATTCCAGTGCTGTTCCTCCATCACTTAACCCTCTTTGACTTCCTCATGGCTGACATTAAAATTTCTTCAGCTGATGTATTTTCTGCCATCAATGGCCTTAATACTAACAAGGCATATGGGCCTGATGCAGTCCCTCCTGTTGCCCTCAAGAACTGTGGTTCTGTGCTTACACCCTGCCTAGGTAAACTCTTTCACCTTTGTCTTTCAACTTGTACCTTTCCTTCTTGCTGGAAGTTTGCCTTCATTCAGCCAGTCCCAAAGAAGGGTCACCACATCCAACCCTCTAACCATCGTCCAACTGCTTTAACATTCTGTGCCTCAAAAGTTTTCGAGTCTGTTCTTAACAGAAAAGTTTTAAAGCATGGTTCCTATCACAACTTTCTTTCTGATCGCCAGTATAGGCTCCGTCAGGGACGCTTTACTGGCAATCTTCTCACCTACCTTTCAGACTCCCGGTCATCCTCCTTTCGGGACTTTGGTGAAAGCTTTGCCATTGCACTTGACATCTCAAAGGCTTTCGATCGATTATGGTATAATTTTTAAATTTCCAAATTGTCGTTTTACGGTTTCAGTACTTTTATCTGTGCCTTCATCTATAGCTTCCTTTCTGGTCGCTCTATAGCCGCTGTTTTAGACGGTCATCGTTCTTCTAGATCTATCAGTAGTGGTGTTCCTCAGGGCTCTGTCCTATCACCAACTCTCTTCCTTTTATTCATCAATGACCTTCTAAGCTGTACATCTAACCCTATCCACTCGTACACAGATGATTCCACCCTTCACCTTTCCATTCGGTTCCCACAACGTCCATCTCAGCAGTTTCTTCAGCAAACAAGGGATGAGGCTATGGCACACCTAATGCCTGACTTGGCTCATATCTCTGACTAGGGTAGAAATAATCTTGTTGTTTTTAACGCATCAAAGACTCAGTTTTTACACCTATCAACCCGACACAATCTTCCTCAGGAATACTCACTAATGTTTAAAGATATCCAGCTCAATCCTGCATCATCCTTGAACATGCTTGGGGTTTCATTCACGCAGGACTTATCTTGGAAAGATATATTACATCTCTTGTAAAAACTGGTTCCAAGAGATTGGGTGTGCTAAGCCGACTCCGCACCTTCTTTACCCCTGCACAGTAGTTGGTTTTATACACGGGTTTTATTCGCTCCTGTGTAGAGTTCAGTTCACATGTGTGGGAAGGCTCCCCACATACAGTTAGTATCGATAGGGTGAAGTCAAAGGCTTATCGTCTTATTAACGCTTCTCCTCTTACTGGCTCTCTTCAGTCTCTGTCTCTTCGCCGCACTGTTGCATCTTTATCTCTTCTGTCGCTGCTTCAATGGTCACTGCTCCTGTGAACTGTCTCCTTGCATCCCTCCACCTCTACGATGGATGCGTAGCACCAGTCTAGTAACAAACTCTCACCCCTTTTCTGTCCAACTCTCTAATGCAAGAGTTAACCGTTACTCCCAGTCCTTCGTTTATGCAACCGGTCAGCTCTGGAACTGTCTCCCTCGGTCTGTATTTCCTACTTCCTTTGAACTCCAGCCTTTCAAACGCAGTGTGTCCAGACATCTCGAAATGAACAGCTCTTGAATTTGGCTCTCTTTTGTATTTTTGTTTTTTCTTGGAAGGAACGGTTTGCGGGCTCCTGGCGTTTGGTTTCTTCTTTCTTGCATTAAAAAAAAATAAAATAGATTAGACAGATACACAGGATGATAAATATAGAGAAACAGATTAGGCAGACACACAGAATGATAAGTATAGACAATTAGACAGTTAGGAAGAGAATGGTCAGCATAGGTACATAAATAAGACAGACAGACAGGATGATCAATGTAGGTAAAAAGGTTAGACACAGACAGACATATAACTATAGATAAATAAAGTGGACACTTAAACAGACAGATAAATGTAAGACAGTTGAACAGAAAAACAAAAGACAGACGGATAAAACAACGTTATAAACTAAAGCCTTTCAACCCTCACCTCACAAGAAACTTTCAGTAAGGTACGGGGGAGGAGAGAGAGAGGGAGAGAGAGAGAGAGAGAGAGAGAGAGATAAAGCCAGTTTCCTCTCAACCCCCAGCTCAGACGGAACCTCCAATAGGGTCGTGAGAGCAGACCAACCTCAATAGACGGCCAACATGAAGCTAGTTCTCCTTCTGGCACTCTGTCTGGCACTGGCTCATGCTGGGGTGGGTTATCTATCTTTCTATTTATCTATATATCTGTCTGTCTGTTTATCTGTACCTATCTATCTGTCTGATTATCTGTATGTATCTATGTCTCATTATGTTTGTCTATTTCTCTATCTGTCTGTCTGCCCATCTGTCTGTCTGTTCTGTTTGGTTGTGTATCAGAGTATCTGTCTTCCTAAATGTCTATCTGCCTATCTATATATCTATACATATCAAACTGTTTGCTTATTTATTATTTATTTCATTTATTTACATTTGTTTATAAAAGCAAAGCTTTGATAAAGCTGAGTTACAACACAAATTTTAAGTGCCTATAAGACTTCATTATTTGTTTATCAATCAATCAATCAATCAATCAATCAGTCAGTCAATCAGTCAATCAATCAGTCAATCAATCAGTCAATCAGTCAGTCAGTCAGTCAGTCAATCAGTCAGTCAGTCAGTCAGTCTGCAAGTCATTCAGACACAGTCAGTTTTATATATTTACCTTTTTTCCAGAGTTTTTAGTAGACTGACAAAGCACATAAAACTATAATTACCTGTGCATAAAAGAATGTCCTTCCTGTTCTTACTTGTGAAACATAATTATGTCTGTTGCTGATATACACCCTGGAATGGGAGGCTTCGTAGCACCTCTTCCTCAGCAGTTTATTTTACCCACCATAGCAAATATTATTATTCTCTCGCAGGACGGTAGGATGGCAGGCGTCGGGGCAATTCTCCTTAGTCAGGTGTCTGGCAGCACAAGGACCGGTATTCTCGTCGGCTCAGGAAGATTCCTAACACCTTTTTCTTAAGCAACTTATTTTGTTTATTACATCTCCATATACGTATTACATAAATTATTCTCATATCGCCATACTCTGCATAGATGGCGGACAAGAGGATATTAACCAGCCGTATCCAAAAATAAATCGCTAAGGAAGAGGTGCTAGGGAACCTCATTATCCGACGGGAATACTGGCCAAGGTCGTATCAACGACAATAAAGTTTAGGAGCAAAGCAGTTAAATACTGAGCTTCCTGTACCACAGTAGCTTTGGGAGTGAACGCAAATATTTGTGATTGTTTTACTTGGCCTAAAAAGCAGATTAAATATAGTATATGGAAAACAAACATGGTATTGCATATAGAAACGGCAGTTGCCATGTGCATAAAGATAGAGAGATAAATAGATATGTACGTATACCGTATATAAATTGTAACGGTAAGTACATACGTTCGTTCGTTTAAGGATTTATCCCTCCTATAGAGGGAACCGGGCCTTACATTAGCCTGGTCAGTGGGGTGTGGGCTGGCTTATTAAATAGTAAGGGGGAAGACAGGGCCTGGCAGGTCCCGAAGCGGCCGTCCAGCACACACGCCGTGTCTTCTTGCTGATTTTGTGGTGTGTGTGGTAAGTACATAGTCAAAATATCACAGATTAACTAAATTGCTAAAAACATTGCAGTAACCTGAAATGTTGATGTGAATATTGCTTTTGTAAATCTATTAGAATTTTTGCTTTTTTTTTGCGCAAACCTCAAAGAGAGAGAGAGAGAGAGAGAGAGAGAGAGAGAGAGAGAGAGAGAGAGAGAGAGAGAGGACGAAGGAAAAATAGAAGGGATATGGAAAATGAGAGACGAATAAAGATATGAATGGGGAAAAGTAAGAGTGGAATAAGGAAATGGCTGAAGGTTGAAACAAACAAGAGGTAAAGGGCAATGAACGAAAGCATTGAGGAAGAAAAGATTGGAATGGAAAGGAAACGTAAGAGATGGAGGAATAATGACAGCATGGGAAGGGAAATGAGGGAAAGAGTAAGAATAAAGAACTAGACAGGAAGGCAGGAAAGGGTGAGAATAAAGAACTAGGTAGAAAGGCAGGAAAGAATACCGGTAAAAAATAAAGGACTAGATAGGAAAGAGCGAAAGATTAAGAAATAAAAGTCTAGGTAGGAAGGCAGGAAAGAGCATATATTGTGGAGAAAACAGATAGAAGGAGAAAGGGAAATAAGAAAGAGGAAATACAGAGAGGAAATGACACAGTGTATCAAAATGAAAGAAACAGTAAGAATGAAGAAAGGAAGGAAGGAAATAGGAAAGGGGTGGGGAAAGAGATGGCAGTGCCTTCCCCGCCCCCCTTCCACCCCATGCGTTCCCTGGTTTGAGGGAAGGGTAGGGGGGAGGGTGTGCCCTTTAATGGGCCCCTACCCAAAACAATCAAGGGAGCGGGTGTGTCCCCTTATGGGCCCCTACCCAAAAACAATCTTGGGTTGGCTGTGAGGTTGGCTGGCTGGCTTTGTTTGTGTGGGTAAACAAGATATCTCATGAACAGCTTGAACTATCACCATGAAACTTTCAGGGAATCAAGATATGGCTAAAATCTTGGACGAGTTAAAAAATGGGCACTCGGGGTCAAGGTCAAGGTCACCAAAGGTCAACTAGTTAACCTTTGGCATAAATTTTGGTGATCTTGACCTTGACTCCAAGTGTCCAATTTCGAACTCGTCCAAAATTTTGGTCGAAAGTTTCATGTTGATAGTTCAAGCCGTTCATGAGATATCTTGTTTACACACACACAAACAAAGCCAGCCAGCCAACCTCACAACTGAAAACATTGCCACTCTGCTCGCTTCGCAACGGGGGTGGTAAAAATGGTCTCCCTCACACATAGCTCATAAGATCACCAGTAACTGTAGCTTTGTAACGGTTGAGAACTGGACTCATTTTGATACTGCCATTTTTACTCAGTATTACCTCTACAGAAACCTTCTGAAGTGTTAAAAAAAAAAAAAAAAAACTGTCGTGAGACCCTGTAAAAAGAGTTACAGTACATACCTTTGACTAACAGTGTGAGAACGTTCTGCCCATCTCTCCTGTACCAGCATTCTCCTGGGTTAAGGAAGCTCCCTGACACCTTTCCCGTAGCGATTTATTTTGCTTGTTATACCTTAGACAGTTAGACTCCTATTCTTTGGTATAGAAATCTCTCTAATATCGTCATACCCCGCATAAATACCGTAGAAAAGGATATTAACCTGCCAATCTCCAAAATAATTCGCTAAGGAAGAGATGCCAGGTAGTCTCCTTACTGGACGAGAGTACTGGCCCTGGTTCGTACACACATGGTCAGGACAACTCTAGTGTTCTATTCCAAACGACGCAGTTCAGCTGAGAGTGAGTCAAAGGAACCCGAGAGTGTTTACACGTCCCCCCAACAGCATGTGGAGCCGGACATCCCGGATCAGGTGGAAGAGTCGCAAGTGGAGTTTGAACCAAGTGAATGGGGGAAGTGGATGGGGGTGGAGGAGAGGGAGACACAGGAGGACAGACAACGAATGGAGGAAAGTGTCGCCAGCGAGTACATGAGACAGACTTCGTCTAACTTTACATGTCCTGCCTCAGGGTGGGTTTATGCGATGTGTGTGTGTGTGTGTGTGTGTGTGTGTGTGTGTGTGTGTGTGTGTGTGTGTGTGTGTGTGTGTTTGTTTGTTTGTTTGTGTACTAGATATAAGAGACTACAAAGACGAGTAAGTTAAAGGATAGAGGGAGATGGTCAGACTCCTAAGCAAACCATCTATTAACTGCAGATGATACAGCGCTGGTCTCAGATTCGGTAGGCAAACTTCAGCAAAACTTGTATCTGAGATTGAAAGAGTGTGAAAGGTGTAAGTTGAGAGTGTGTGCAAGAAAAGAGCTTGGTGATTTAGATGTTGAAGAGACTTAGTAGAACGATATTAGCGTAAGTCTGTTTGAAAAAGTTTTTGAAAAAGAAAAGTGTTGTAGGCATTTGGGGTGGAAGTAACAGCGGATGGACATCAAGGCCATGAAGTAAGTCATAGGAGAAGAAGCCAGAGTATTAGGGGCGTTGAGAAATGTGTGGAAGGAAAGTTATGCGTCTCTTCAGGACAAGATGGGTATGTGTGAAGGCGTATTGCTGGTTTGTTGTCATCTGATTAATCTAAATTATTCTCATAACTTCAATACTAAGTTCTGATTCCATAAAATTCAGTGAGCCTTAGTTATGAGGTAAAAACGAGTCTCCTTGGTTACTGGTAGACTTTATCAGTCAGTCTAACTGCGCTAGGTCACCAGCTGAGCTGAAAACTGATTAGGGATCTTTGTCACATAAAAACGAACCGATTTTTGTGAAATCAACTCTGTTGTACGGATGCGAGGCGTGGATCATGAAATCTAGGGACCGAGAAGGGTGGAATCGCTTGAGTTGAAGTCCCTAAGGTCTATATGTGGGTTGAGATGGTGATGGTGTAACAGGGTGTGTAATCAGACGTAGTGTAATGGAATGAGTACACCAATGTGTGTTGATGTGTTATGGCCGTATGGGGAGAATAGGTGAAGAGAGGTCTATATGTGGGTTGAGATGGTGATGGTATGGCAGGGTGTGGATGCAGACGTAGTGTAATGGAAAGGGTAGACCAGTGTGTGTTAATGTGTTATGGCCGTATGGAGAGAATAAGTGAAGAGAGATTGACTAACAAGATATACCGATCACTAGTAGATGGAGTCAGACCATACTACAGTGTGAAGTCCGTATTACGATTCAGTATCAGAGATGAAAAATCAGCAATTATATGTCTAGTTAGAGTGGACAGAATATCTATATTGCGCAGGAAAATAGTTAAATGTTTTGGATTGCATGAGCAAATGAAGGATATTTTTGACACATGAGTAAAGCTGTGATATTCTATCAAACATCTTACTTTTGACACCTTGTATTACTTCTTCTTCTTCTATTACTACTACGGCTGCTACTGGTACTACTACTACTACTTTTATTACTACTACTCCTACTACTACTACTACTATTACTACTACAACTACTACTACTACTACAACTACTACTACTACTACTACTACTACTGCTACTACTACTACTACTACTACTACTACTATTACTACTACTACTACTGCTACTACTACTGCAAACAATAATAATAATAATAATAATAATAATAATAATAATAATATTATTATTATTATTATTATTAATAACTTATGACACATGACAAAAGTTATATTCTATCAAACATCTTACTTTTGACACCTTGCCTTACTTCTACTACTACTACTGCTACAAACAATAAAAAAAATAATAATGATGTGCTAATAACTTGTAAATGATTCCAGGCAATACTGTCACGAGCTTGGAGGAACTTGCCACGGTAGAAATGAGTCAGTTTATGGGTGTGAGGCGCTTGTGTATGGAAGCTTCTGTAACTCTTCATCTTGCAAGTGTTGCATTGGTACGTTGAGTGAAGTGTTGTGATTAATCTGATGTAGTTATAGCTAATGTTTCTAACCTAATTCAACTTACGGTGAATTGTGAGAGCATATCAGGCATGAATATCGTAGCTCGGCAGCAAGTATGCGTCAGTAGACAGGGACAGATCCAGCACTTTGGAGAAAGGGGGGGGGGGGTGATTCCTAACAGAACTGCCATCAGCTGATATTCATCCTGAATCATTACCAAATTTTTATAACTTATTACAAAATCTTTTTCATTTAAATGATTATATGATAATATTTATATAAGCTATTTACTGGATATATTTTTGTATATACCATTGTTCTCTTATTATCAGTAACCATAGGTCTTCCGAAAATAGAGAGGCTACTCCCCCCACACACCCCAATTTAATGCCCTCGCATACATGATGTATCGAGACAGTATACTTGAACATTGCTACAAAGTGTTATAATGCTGTGCCAGCATACATGATGTATGGAAACAGTATACTTGAACATTGCTACAAAGTGTGGTAATGCTGTGCCAGCATACATAATGTATGGAAACAGTATACTTAAACATTGCTACAAAGTGTTCTAATGCTGTGCCACAGTCCAGAAAGCAGTGTCTGGCACTCAGACTGTTAAACATGCCAAAGCTTCTGTATCGTCAAGAGCCTTTTATTATATTGGCCGGGATACAGCAAAGCATGTTGGTCAAAACTGGATGAGGAGTGTGCACTGGTGCAAAATGGTGCACACTGTTGCAGCAACGGTTGCTGTATTTCCTGGACATGCCATCTTAAACTGGCTCCTGTGACGTGATAGTGACGTAGGTTTTCCAATACGAGTTGCTAAGTAGTATATTTATTTTCCTTTATTGTGGATGGCTAAGGAAAACAAATATATAGGTTGTCACTTGGCACGAAGACAGAGGATTAATGGCTCTATCTGATCCTGTGTAACCCTCAGAGTTTAGTTTTATATCCGTAATTATACTTTAATCTGTTTTAATCTAATTGATGCCAAACTAATTCCTTCTAACCTCATTCAGTTTTGTCTGATCTAATCATATCTAATAATCAAACCTAATCTCATGTAATCAAACCTGGCCCAATGGGATCCAGTCAAATATAATGTGGCTATTGAATTTTAACCAAATTTAATGTATTTTTATTCAATCAAAGCAAATCTAACCTAATCAAATGACACAATGTAATCGGATCAAACAAAACATAACATAAACAAATCTAACCAAATAAACGTTAATCTAATCCAACCCAATTATTTCTAACTGAGCTGCTGACAGGACAAACCACTAAGTAACCAAAAGTAAGTTTTGTGATAATTGCAGTTAACGTTTTTGTAAGTGTCCGTAAGTGCAGACGCGAGTTTAGCCTAACATAATATAGATAACAATACTTGCCTGGTCTGGCTGACTATATTTTATGCAAAAAACAATTAGTTATTACGTTCTCTACCTAACTTGGCTTTACACTCCAATTGGTATACTATTCAATACCATATACTAGTATCCTATACATTGGTATACTATATACATACTATATATTGGTATATATTGGTATACTGTAGTGTTGGTTGCTATCCTATTGGTATACTGTAGTTATGAGTGTCAGCAGGTGTGGCCATAAGTCATTAAAATTGCACACAAAAACGCAGTATATGGTTAGTATTAGTGGAAGAAATTATAACATGTTTTCGCGTTAAGATAATTAATTAATATCAATTAATAATTGATAATAAAAAGAAAATATAACAGTGACAATAACATAGACTGTTGCTAATATCAAGCACTTATGAAACATAAATATTACATGTACAGAACATACTGTACATGAAAATTTTATAAGCAAGTACTCACCAATATATGAGATACAGGTGTGCATGACATGGTGGCAGGTGTGGGCAGGAAGAGGTCGTGGCAGGTGTGGCGGGAGGGGGCGTGGCAGGTCTGGGGGGAGGGGGATGTGGCATGTGTGAGGGAGGGGGCGTGGCCGGTGTGGAGGGAGAGGGGCGTGGCAGGTGTGGGCGGGAGGGGGGCGTGGCAGGTGTGGGGAAGGGGGGCATGGCAGGTGTCGCGGGAGGGGGACGTGGCCGGTGTGGGGGGAGGGGGGCGTGGCAGTTGTGGGGGAGGGTTACGTGGTAGGTGTGAGGGAAGGGGGCTTGGCAGGTGTGGGGGGAGGGGGGAGTGGCAGGTGTGGGGCAGGGACTGTCTTTACATGTCGGTGGATGTCATGGTAAATCTGTAATGTCTTCTGTAACGACATTCAAATTCTCATTTTGTTTCCTGCCCCAGCCGGAAGTAGAACCTGCGTTCATTAAGACAGTAGAAAAACTCTACCGACTCGACTACCATCTCCCCCACCAAGACTACACAAAAACACGGTTCACTTCTTTCCCACTTTTCCTGCTGTTCGCTTAGTTTCTGTTCGAGCAATCGTATACATTGCCACCAGCCACTAATAACGTGTCGTATTACAGACTGCCACAAAGACTCACAAAAACACACTTTCTGCTGTTTCTTAATATTTCTTGCTGTTCTTTACCCACCAGTGACTGTTAATGTTTTGTATTACAGACTGCTACCTTAACTACACACAGTCACGGTGTTATACTGCTGTTCGTGGCTATTGAGCCTATGGATGCAATTGTCCTGCATCATATTATCCTGAGCCACTCTATCCGTGCGCCTCCAAAGCATGCAGGTAAATCCCTATACTATGTTCACTTCTACCTAAGAAAACTGGGCCATTTCTTTAACCTGAAGTATCAGGTAAGAAAGTCTTTTTGGTTGTGATTGTTGGATTCTTTTTTACCTGTCATAACTGGGTCACTCCTTAGCTTTACTTGGGAGTAGGGATGATAGATGGTGGCGACCATCATCCACTCACTTGATGTAGTGCTGCCTACTTAGTCTTTCACCTTTATCATTCTGTTCAGTATCTGCCCTCCTCTCTCCCTATTTCTCCCATCCTTCCTGGAACTTTTCATCACTCTTCTTTCCACTTCAGGTAGCTCTACACTGAGTGACAAGCCTATTGGTTTCCTGTGACCCAGGAAACCATTTACAAGGCTGGGCGGTAACTATATAACCAAATAATGGGTGATGTGGAGCCTGCTATGGTGCTTCTGTTAGCTGAGTGGAGAGGCATCAATGCGGCGTCCACCCAGAACCAAACCTCCACACTCTTCCCCGCTCCTCACTATGACCAGGGACTGTCTACCGCAGGGGAGCACCTGTTCACTGCATGGGATAACCCTGCAGGGACAGTTGCTTGCCTGCGGTTGATGGGCCTTCTCAACCAGACACACCAGGTTACTCAGCAACAGTCTTGACAACAACATCTTGTCATGTAGTGACAGGAGAGGTAAAGAATAATATGGGACTATTTTTATTTGTCTTGGAAATATTAACAAGTCTCTCACACAAAACGGAATATAGAGTTTCGCTCCCTCTCTCTCTCTCTGTCTCTCGAGTTGCTAAGCTCTTCTCCCCTTCGGCCTGCCTCGAGTCTCGCTTGTCCCCTTCTGAGTTCTCTTTCCTAAATTCTGGTGAAACAGGAGACGTATCACGTGTATTCCTCGTGGATGGAAAGTTTAAAGAAGCCTGTGTGTATGTGTGCATATGTGTGTGTGGTCACCAGGTCTTTGTTCACGAGAGGACTGCTGACAGCTAACTGCATCATCTTACTGGCCGCTGTCGTCAGCTTTCCTCAGTGTAACTTGCAAACCTCATTTCCTTTTCCCAGGCTCGCAGAGGGCTGTCTATCTATCTATTTATCTATCTATCTATCATGATTTGTATATCTATCTATCATGATTTGTAAATATAATATGTAGTCCTACATCTGCTCGGCCGCGCGAAAATGGCGTACCATCGACAGTTAATAGTCCTAATATATTATTACATACTACATACACATTATAATGAACTTATAAGCTAATTAAGTGAAATACATAATATTGTAAAGTAACATAATTGTATGAATATTGTATACATATATTATTTATAGTAAATAGTGATTATTCAGTAATATTACATTTTAAACAAGTTGTATACATATTTGAATAAATGTATTAAAGTAAATTATTTAACTGTAACACAGTATGTACTTAGGTTATTATAGTGAAATGCATACATGCAAGAATAAAAAATAGTTTAAAATGAAGATTATGGTAAGACTTATTAATATTTCATTTAAAGATAATGGTACTGGTCCGCCATATATGGGTCATTCTTCTTTGTATTATTATTTTATATATATATATATATATATATATATATATATATATATATATATATATATATATATATATATATATATATATATATATATATATAATTAATACTATATACAAAATATATACACTTCATTCAGGGTGGTTAACTGTGATGTTAACTCTCCCCCACTAAATAATGACTCCAAATTAGCAATTCTTGCATGCATTCTGTGCATTGCGAACAGCAGTACTGCAACTACAATGCAGACGATTATAAAGACAGTAGGTGCTGGGCTATACACATAATATGGGTTGAACATACTCAAACTCAAATCTTTCCAGGGCTTCATTGTTTCATTGATCAGCTGCATAGTTTCAAACTTAGGTGAAGTCAGCTTAATACTTGTGCTCATGTTTAAGTTCATATTAGGCAGTGGGTGGAAATGTTTGTGTGTATGGTTGAGAATGGCGTAGTGATTGATGGTGGATAAAGTAGACATGGCTGGTGTAAATACCGCACAGTAGTCTGGTGCTATGTATAATCCTGATGCTGATGTATGAGATGGTGGTATATCTGGACAGACTATGTAAACTGATGTGTTATGAGGAAAATAAAAAAACTGTGAGTGTCCAATGCGTTGATGGTGTACAAGTTTATCTGGAGCAAAAGTGAAGTCGCAATGATGATGATTATTGTTATTGCTGATGATAGCCATTTCACAAGGGACCGTATCAGTAGGCTGAAACGTGAAAATGTACGCAGGACAAAGATGAACAGCATGTAAGGATGTGCGGCACTTTCGTTCAATCGTTGACTCACTTGCAAAAGTGACAGTGTCCCGTCTCTTGGAGACCATGATGAGTTCGGTGTCTGTGTTGATGTTGATGATGACCAAAGTGTTGTTATTTTTATAGGGGAAAGGGTGTATTTGGTATACTGTGAACAGGTCTTCAGTGATGAATGGTACATGAACTACCACTGATGTTAGTGTTAGTGTTGCTTCTAAATACGGGTAATATTGCATAAATTCCCTACTGCGCAACAATGGCTTCAATTTATGTTTATGTATGCCTTGACTAACTATCTGACGTAGCTCATGAACTGGGAGTAAGTCATTTGTGATCTTGCCATCACCAGCATTCGAAATTCCTTGCATAAGTGCCCTGAAACGATCTCTAGTGTTCTCTAATTGTAGTAGAATCGTGTCAATATGTTCTGTGATGATGGAGAAATGCTGGAAAAGAGTAACGTTTCCCTCTAATTCATTTATTTTATCCACACTCTCGAGAGCTACGTTTTCTGCTTGTTTCAGATTTTTCACAATTGTCTTCATTGCTGAGTTCTGTCCTGTGATGAATTTATCTTGGTATGTTAGTACCTGAGCTATCTTATTAAATTTGTTGTTTATTTCTTTAAGGTCATCCTCTGTAGCCAATCCAAAGATGTTCCCAAGAACTGCGCCACCCAGATCGAACAAACGGCGCTTTTGGCGAGTACGTGTGATGTTGTTCCTGTCGCTCAGTGCCTCCGTTCCATAAGATGGGAGATCTTGGATCATGACGAGCATAGTTGACTTCGCCTGTTCTAGTTCCATTTCGCTAACTTCACCATTTCATTCACTTCCTTGGTGTTATGTGCTTGTGAAACATAATTCCCTATCTTGAAGTCCAGAGTTCGCATCGGCGTCGCAAGTCTTTCTAGATAAGTAGGTAAGTCATACAAGTAATCTAGACTTATTTCAGTACTCATGACGTCCTTAACGATTGTAGTCGTGGCCGTTGGAGCTATGAGGCATCCTTGTCGTACTATATGCTTGGGGTCTAGGTGCGCATATACTCTTACTATGTAGAGGAGAATCCATAGCATAAGTCCCTTCATCGTAACCTACCGGAAAAAAATCTATTAATTTCCTATAAAGCTGTGGTTGATGATAGTGATGATGTGCGTTACGGTTGACTGTTATTTCATTTATAGAAGGAGTTTAAATCGATATTCAATTCTCGTAAATGATGTACTGTAGATTTTATTGGAATAGTTGCACCTATGTTCGATTGTTTGGTATATGACCTTAATTTCTTTTTGTAATCATTGTTGTGTTCATGCTTGGTTTCTTGAGGTACGTTCACCCGTTCGGTTGTATCCGAGGCTGAATAATTATGTGATAATTCCCTTGAAACTCGTTTTAAATGGTCAATATGAACTTGTTTCTCCTCGCCACTTGAAAGTGACTTAATTAAAACTTTGTTTGCTTTTATGTTAATTACTCTGTATGGGCCCTCAAATTTTGGTAATAATTTATTGTCTCTCGTATGAATGACTCCGTAAACAATGTCTCCTAAGCTGATAGGTGAATCTTTTGCCTTCTTGTTAAATGCCTCCGTCATTTCTTCCTTGGACATCGTTAATTGTTTTTTCACTCTTTTGTGAATGTCCTGGAATTCACGTAAACGGAGTTGAGAGTAATCATCGTAATTGTATATAGGCATGCTGTCACCTTCTAGGAGCTCATATGGTAATTTTTTATCTGTGCCATATATAATGAAATGTGGTGTGTCACCAATGGATTTATTTATAGACCCATTAATTGAGGCCTCTACTCTGGGAATCCAATCATCCCAGCTTGCATAATTTTCACTGAGAATGTGTCGTAGCACATCTAATACCTTTTTATTTTGTCTCTCTACCAACCCATTCGATGCTGGGTGATAGGCCAAAACGTTAACCTTTTTGATGTTGTATTGTTTACATATTTCTTGTAAGATCTCAGAATTAAATTCTCCTCCATTATCACTTATTAATACCTTTGGGGTAGTAAAGCGACATATTACATTATCTGTTATTGCCTTTGCTACTGTCTCTGCTGTCTTATCTTTAATTGGAGCTAAAATGACATAACGGGAAAAATGATCCGTTGCTACGAATAAGTATAGGTTATTATTGTATGATAATGGCATCTTGAGTAAATCAACAGCGACAACGTCCCATGGTTGATGTGGTACTGGGTAATTACCCATCGGTGCAGGTGTGATTGGGTATCCTTTGTGTTTCGCACATGATTCGCATCTGTCTATATGATTGTTTATATCTCTTCGTAATGAAGGCCAGTAATATAATAGCTGGGCTTGGTTGAATGTCTTATCCTTTCCAGGATGTCCTGCATGTGGGCTGTCGTGTATCAATCGTAATACTTGGGGTATCATGTCATTAGGTACTACCAACTGGTTAGTATTTCTTTGGCGTTTTGGTTGTTTAGAGTTAATTTTGTATAATGTATTATTGACCATTGTGAATTGTTCAAGTGGGACATGAAGTTTGGGTAATTGTATGTCATCTCCACTTTCTAACTTGTATATTACTTTTGACCATATTGGGTCAAGTCTTTGCGATATCCTCGTGGTTTGGGATATTTCCTTTGAGATCTAACGCCGCGACCTGAATTGTGTTCGGGTTCCTAGATAATGCGTCAGCTACTATGTTCATTTTACCTTGTATATAATGAATTTGTACATTGTAGTTTTCAACTGTACATTTCCATCTTGCTCTCCTCCCAGAAAGGAGTTTTTCTTTAAACATACCCACCAGTGGTTTATGGTCGGTGAATAAGTGGATTTCATAACCATATACCAAATCTCGAAACTTTTGTAATGCAAAAACCACTGCAAGTGCCTCTAAGTCTGTAGTGCAATAATTTTTCTCCGCACCTCTTGTTTGTCTGCTGGCAAATGCAATTGGTTGATTCTTTCCTCTTTTATCTTCCTGCATCAGTACAGCCCCTAATCCTTTAACTGATGCGTCTGTACAAATAAGAAATGATTTCGTGTAATCCGGATATGCTAAACAAGGTGCATTGGTTAGTTTAATTTTTAGATTGTTAAATGCCCTTTTTTGTTCTTCTTCCCATTGGAATACAGCATCTTTTTTGAGTAGTTGGAATAGAGGGAAGGCTATATGAGAGAACTGTGGTACGAAGGACCTATAGTACCCAGCCAGACCTAAAAATTGTCTAACTTCGTCAGTCGTAGTGGGTTCAGGAAAATCTCTCACTGCCTGTATTTTGTCATCAGTGGTGTGAATACCATCAGAACTTAATTTGTGGCCTAAGAAATTTATTTCCTTAAAGCAAAATTTGCATTTAGAAAGTTTAATTTTTAATCCAGCATCACTAAGCTTTTGTAAGAGTAAGTCTAATTTCCTGAGATGATCCTTAATATTCTTCGTTGCGATAATAATATCGTCAAGATAAACAAATATTCCTTGTCCTAAAATTCCGGACAATACGTAATTCATAAGACGCTGGAATGTGCCTGGGGCTGTCCTCAGTCCCATTGGCATTCTTGTATATTGATAATGGCCTCTGTTTGTTGAAAAGGCAGTGTATTTACGTGACTCCTGAGATACCGGAATCTGATAGTATCCGTTTAGGAGATCGATGGTCGAGAATATATTATTCTCAGGACCAATATTCTGTAGAACATCGCTTAGCAATGGCATGGGAAATCTGTCTGGTATTGTGTGATTATTTAGTTTACGGTGATCTACTACCGCACGCATTTCTCCATTTCGTTTGGGCACAAAGAAAAGGGGGGCGTTCCACGGAGAAACTGAAGGCTCAATAATTCCAAGCTTTAACATTTCATCGACATACTGATTTGCAAGTGTACGTTGGGAGTGTGGTATGCGGTAAGCTGGTACGAAAATTGGTGGTGTTTCTGGGTGCACATTAATCATGTGACTAATCAAGTTAGTACACCCTAATTGTTCTCCGGGCAATGCTACGGTGTCCCTGTGTGTTTCCAGCAGGGTTAACAAATCATTTTCGTCGTCAAATTCACCTGAGTGAATTAAATTCTCTTTTATTCTTTCTCTATCCGTAGATTTTATCTCACTTGTTACTCCACCAATATTTATTTCCTTCACAGGGGTGAAACATTTTTCAATATTAACTATGCAAGTTCCCTTTTTCAACTGAACTTCCCCATTCATGTGATTAATAATGAATATCTGAGTTAGCCCTTCGTCGTTCGTATGACATAATGCGTTTTCTACTGACAATCCCTTTATTTTACATAATTCTTCTAAGACAAGAACAGTACTATTCCGTAATTTGCTGTTTATGGTAACCTTCATTTATGAATTAGGTGGTATAACTAAATCATTAGTGAGATGGGCTGGAAAAATTGATAAATCAGTACTGTTATCTGGGTCACTACTTCTGGAGGATGTGGTTGGTGGTGCCAGTGGATCTATGCACTCATCTGTTTGTGTATGTTTATTTAAGCCTTTAATATTACCAATTCTTTTTGGCTCTCTTCTACCAATCGGTGAGGGCTCTGAAGTTATTTCCTCTATGAATTCATTATCAAAGTCTATTCCATTCATTTGTGGGAGTATAGCTATGTTCTCAGCTCTCATGGATCTCAAGCCCAGTAACATATGAGCTTTAATTGCTAAGTTTTCAACAATATAGAAAAATGCAGAGAATGGTCTTGTAGTTTCTGTGAAACTGAGATTTAATCTTATCATACCTTTCACTGTAATCTCTTGCCCATCTACTGTGTATAAAACTAAATCAGCTTCATCCAGAAAAGTTACTTTCCTTTTATTTTTAAGAATTCTATTTAGTTCTTCATGTGTTATTAAGTTCACTGGAGAGCCTGTATCTAAAAATAAGGAAAAGTTTTGATCCTCACATACCGCTGGTATTAAGATACACTCATTTCCCAACATGCCTCCTATGTGAAGTTTAGCCTTGTTCTTCTTTACGTTTGTTCGTTTTTTGTCATGACTTGGTCTTCCCCCGATTTGAACATAGACACAATTTTTTCTACTGTTTTGCAATCACTAGTCCAGTGCCCTTGGTATCTATGATGCCTACAGTAAGGACCAAATCCTTGTGTCTTTTGTTTATCATCTTTTGCCTTGATAAAGCATTCATACCTTGTGTGTCCTGGTTTTGCACAATAATGACATAGAATGGACCTATCCCTTGACTGTGACCTACGAGGTGATTTCCCATAAGAAGTGTTGTTTATGGCGCGAGACCTGCTAGGGCTGCGCGAAAACTTATGAAACTGCCTGTAGGAAGGCGTGTGGGAACGATTTCTAGGCGTCTTTGTTTGTTTTGGCTGCCTCACTTCTGGTCGCGATCGATTTTGTTCTCTGTTTGGGGTCGGTGTAGATGTTTTCACAGCTGATACTGTCTCAGGTACCCTGATTCTACCAGAATGTGCATGTGTGTCGACCACACCTGCTTTACTGCACTGCATCTCTACCCCATTCATTAAGTCTAGCAAGCACATTCCTGGGGTGTACGCGATCGTCTTGGCGATCTTAAGGGTCCTATCAGGTAATTTACACAAGGCAGCTACATAACCAATGATGTCCACGACGAGGTCTGGGGACATCTTTCCATCATCTGTTATCCAATTAGAATTCTCCAGAGTAGCTAATAGAGTTCTCTTGATTATGGAGACATCAGCAGTTATTTCACTGAGCACATGGTTTGTAGTGTGCTCCCTTACAAGATCTACAATTTTATGTAATTCTGGAATTATACCTGGCAAGAAGTTCATACCTCCAGAAAATTTCTTCAGAAATTCAGTTTTAAATTCATCATATGTCCTAGCACGATGTAGCTTATTAGAGCGCAATAAATTGCTTGCTGGACATCTTTCCTGGCTTATGCAAGATGACAAAATAGCAATTTTCTCTTGTTCATCTAGTATGTGGTGCTTGATGAACATTTGTTCGCACTGACTGACTAATGAAATGACATCAATGCGATCTTTGTCTGTGCCAGAGAATTTTGGGGGAGTCTTATCCTCGTGATACACAAAAACGTGAGGTGTGGTTTTTAGATCAGCGGTATTTGTTTCTTGATTCATTTTTAATGATTGCCCTGTTAATTCAACTTGTACGTGTTTATCGTTGTGTGAGGGAATGGTGGAATATATATGACTGGACCGGTGAACCCTGTTAAGTATATTGGCATACGTATGCAAGGCAGCTGCAAAGTCCACACTCTCTATGTCTGAAGGGGTTTCCCACTCATCATCTGAAACTCCCGTATTTGTTTCTTTATCTTTAGCGTGTGGTGAGGTTTGTACAAGGGGTGGGCTGTCTCTTAATTGTGAGTCTGATGTTGTGGCAATTTGTGTGTCATCTGGTATTAACGTGGGTGGTGGCGAAAATATTCCTGTCATTAAGATATGGTGTTATGAAATATGCCTCTTGTTTATTTGTGTCCTAGCAAACTAGATGAGTAAATAAGTTGAATATAGCTAATTTTAGCACTGAGAAGAAATGAGCAAGTATAATTTTACCCACTTGATACAGATCGTAGAGGTGTGTCGATACAAAAGTCGATCTCGGAAGAAAAATACAGGTTTGATTGAAGATCTCTTGATAATTCTAGTGGTGTGTTGATGGACGATATTACTCAGGAAATTCCATGGCCTGGTATTTGTAGTGGTTAACGGCTATCCCAGGCAAACCTCAGCATAGAACGTCGAATTTCCAACTTAACTGTGAAAATAAATGAGTATGAGTAGGAGCTATGTGAATAATGAGTAATGAGTAGTGGGTGAGAAGTGCCTGGTGTCAGTCACACGTTGCTTGGCATGGCAGACTCGCGTTGTGATGTCATCTCAGCACATGGTGACGTCGGCTTCCCACACTGGTAGCTGTGGTGAGTGAATGAGTAGCGATGAGTAACTTGAGTGAAGACGGGTGAGTAAGACGAGCTGTGAATATGGACTTGGTGTTTTGCTGCGTGTCTTGACCTCTGGGTCAACAGGCGGAAGGGAGTGGTGGTGGCTTGTGTGCTTGTTGCTTCGGGATTTCCTCTTCTTTATTTGCTTTGTTTTATATTCTTCTTGTTGCTGCTTGAAGTTACGTGAAGATTATAGAGTTGTTTTGTAGACTTGTAGACCATTTGCATTGTAGGCTGTATTTTGTAGTGATTCACTGTAGACTGAAGCTAATCTTGTAGAGTATCGCCTGCTTTTGTAGAAATTTGCTTTTAATTGGGAGACGATGTCCGTAGTTTCGCTGGTTCGTCGTAGAAATTGCAATATTGTATCAATATTTTGTTAAACTACTTGCAAGGCGTCGTGTGATCTCTTGACCTCTGCATCAGCATGATGATCTGGGAGACGGAGGGGGCTGGTTGGAGAGAAGTGTCAGGAGCTGGTTGTGTTGTTGGTTGAGAGAGATATTCTTGTTTTCAATCTTGATATTCTGTAGGAATTTAATGTTGATTCGTCGACGAGGTTCGTATCCCACCGCTGCCACCGAATGTCATGAATGACTTTGTGTCATAAAATACTTTGTGGTTCTTTTGTGGTTGAGTTGTAGTTGAGTTATATATATATTTTAGACTTGTGGTCAAGCGGCTTTTATATCTTGTAGGAACTTCCCATTTGTCATGTAGTGACAGGAGAGGTAAAGAATAGTATGGGACTATTTTTATTTGTCTTGGAAATATTAACAAGTCTCTCACACAAAACGGAATATAGAGTCTCGCTCCCTCTCTCTCTCTCTGTCTCTCGAGTTGCTAAGCTCTTCTCCCCTTCGACCTGCCTCGAGTCTCGCTTGTCCCCTTCTGAGTTCTCTTTCCTAAATTCTGGTGAAACAGGAGACGTATCACGTGTATTCCTCGTGGATGGAAAGTTTAAAGAAGCCTGTGTGTGAGTATGTGTGTATATGTGCGTGTGGTCACCAGGTCTTTGTTCACGAGAGGACTGCTGACAGCTAACTGCATCATCTCCTTACTGGCCGCTGTCGTCAGCTTTCCTCAGTGTAACTTGCAAACCTCATTTCCTTTTCCCAGGCTCGCAGAGGGCTGTCTATCTATCTATTTATCTATCTATCTATCATGATTTGTATCTCTATCTATCATGATTTGTAAATATAATATGTAGTCCTACAATGAGTCTCCTTGGTTGCTATAATAGTTTTCTCTTTTACCTGTCAAAACTGAGCCACAGCTTAGTTTTACTTGTGAGAAGGACTGAGTCTCCTTGGTTGATTTTTACCTGTCAGAACTGGGTGCCCCTCACAACCAGAATACTAAGTCATGGTTGCAAGTAATCTGATGAACCTTAGTAATGAAGTAAGAATGAGTCTTGTTGTTTTCATCCAATGGAACTGGGCTACTGCCGAGTCCTGACCACTAAGTCACAGGTGCATGAAATGCGATATATTTGACCTGCATTAATAAATAAATTATGGTATTTGCATCCATCAGCCTCAGTAAACCCACATATGTGGACTAGTAATAATAATAATAATAATGATAATAATAATGATAATAATAATAATAATAGTAATGACGATGATGCTGGTGATGATGGTGATGATAACAAAGAACAATGAACATAAGGCAAAAACGAGATTACTGTCCTCAAGGGGTGACGGTGGCATTATCGGAAATAATGCTTTGTTCACAGCCAAGAGGATTGGATTCAGTCCCTAGACTGGCCACCTTATTTGTACTCAGGACTGAAAAAGAAACCTGGTTTGTAAAATTAATGGTTGCATGTCATACTCTGGGGAAGACAGAGACTTAGCGAAAATTGAATGTTTGCTTCGTGCTCTTATGCGCCTGATGATGGCCTAGTGGCCAGAATGCCCAAGTCGGAGTGATGACCTTCTTTAAACTGATCTCCAAGAGGTAACTGCATGGTGTTCGGTTACGTAAAGCCATCAAGAAAAGCAGGTTCATCTGTTGTACCTTTATACGTACTTTATTACTGTATAACTGATACATATTTACGTTAGCTTATTTGTCTTCCTTAGCTGCTGCCGTTACTACCCAGTCATCAGGGAGATCTGTTATGGTGCAGCGTGGTTGATAAGGATTCTTCTGCGTCTGTGTTCTTCTTTTACGGTGTAGTGTACATGCTGAAGAGGGACACCTTCAAGTGTTGGCACCGACAGAACTTAAAGGTTGCACTGCATGGTTATACAAACGTCCCTCGGTTCTCTGCCTATTCCCTAGAAGTAGATTGGTGGACGCAGGAGACAGGCAACTTGGGCCTGCAGTCCACAGGGTTCATGACGGATGAGTTTGAGGATGCAACTGTTACTAGGGTGCAGTGTAATCGTTAGGGATTAATATTACTTCTTCCTTACATGAGCTTCTTTTCTTCTCAGTTGCTGTCGATATTGCCCTTCAACCAGCTCATGTCGTAATGGTGTAAGTTACGGGTTTTGTGTGCATAATGTCGACTACTACCTTGCACGTTACTCATATTACTTCATTAACACAAGTGCAACATGCTCACCATCCTCCAAGTGCAAATGTTTGGGGTACTGTACACCGGAAAGGGAGTGTTCGGACGTAGGAGGCTATTGCATAAGGAAGGAAGAATGTTGTAGGGATGGCTACGTCAAGTTCAACTGTGGCTGCCGCACTAACCACTGCTCTTGCTGCGTCCCAGGTAAGAACTCATCTGACGGTCACTGCTGTCTCAGTGTTTATACGTCCTATAGTTAATCCACTTTAACTTGGCATAGAGTTTAACCCTTTTGCAAAATATTTCCCGTAGCTCAATGGTAAAATAAGAATACTACAGCTCTGCCTCGATTCCGTAGCACTTCTTCGTGATTAACATCATATGCTAGTGTTAATCTCCCACAGCTCAGCATTCAATATTAAGAGACGGCAGTTTTACGCCTAGTTAAACAGAGAGTGTAATGCCTTCATGGAAAAAAAAGAGAGTAACTAGTAGGGGGAACTTTGCCCGTAATCATCCGGTAATCACTAATATTTCACTCTTGTAATATACCTATACTCATGATACACTAACTTGACTTAAAATTGCTATCTCTCCATCTTGCATGCTGAATTTTTAACTATAGATCAACACAGATAATTCTGCTATTCATGAAGTCCCATGGAACAATATAGAGCTATAGGATAATCATGAAGAAGTGCTATTGGAAGAATGTAGAGAGTCTTTTTTTTTCACATCTCGCCACTGAGGTTCATGAAATGTTCTGCAAATGGACGAAAATCTGAGCCAAGTTAAGGTCTAACGAGAAGAGTCAGTGTAAAGATCTCGAGGAAGATGAGGAGAGTCACTTACGGGATTTTACTGACATGTGTCTGTTGTAAAGAGCTGTGGTTGGTTTATTTTTACCTGATGGAACTGGACCACTCACACCACTTGAATACTAAGTTCTCATTGGGTAAAATTTGATTAGCCTTAGCTGTGATGTAGGAATAAATCTCCTTAGTTACTAGTCAAAGCGGCCCTTCAATCTGCCTACACTTGGCTACCAACTGAAGTGGCAGGAGTTGGAAATCTTTTTCGGGTTAAATGAAACACAGTGGAGTCTAATTAGTTATTAGTCAAAGTAGCTCTTCAGTCTGACTACACTTGGCTACCAACTGACGTGGAAAGGGTTAGGAATCTTTGTTAGTTTAAATCAGACACGCGATAGCAAGCATAAGGCTCCTGAGGAAAAGGAGAATCACTTAGAGGGAGTGTTCATTAAGACTAACATTTCACTTTTGTAATGTGTTGTACTCTTTCCACTCTAACATGGCCTAAAATTGACATCTTCATCTTGAATGCTGAGCTGTTGCAAGTGATTAACACAAGAACATAATGCTAGTCACGATGAAGTGCTATGGAAAGGATGCAGAGCCACAATGTTGTTGTATTCTGCCATTAAGCCGTGGAAAACAATCTGCAAAAGGATCTGATTTTGGACCAAGTGTTCACGTAACTTATAGGGAGAGAATTGTCTGCAATTGTGGTGGAGAAGGATGCCTTCGTGTGGTGGCACTGATTTAAATGGGTGGCTCCGCTGCCCCATTATACAAACGTCCATCAACTCCTTATCCCCGAAATGACGTTGGTGGAATGCTGGAGGCCAGTTTCAGCCTGCACTCCACCGGGTTCATGTTCAGATGAGCCTAGGGCAACAACATCATCATCAACAGTTCTCCATAGTTCTTTCACCTTAACTTGGCCAAGATTTTCATCCTTTTACAGCTTATTTTATTTAGTTCAGTTGCAGTAAAAAGACAATGCTACGACTCCACAACCTATTTTATTGCACTTGTGATTAACATCGTATTCTGATGTCAATATATTTTTACAACGCAGCATTCATGATGCAGAGATGGCAGTTTTAGGCCAAGTTAGAGTAAAAAGGCCATTGTAAAGCTGTCGAAGAAAAGTAGTCAAATTAAGGGAGAGCTATACCCACATGGCCTGTGTCTGTTTGTGTTGTTTCCTGATCACCAGACATCTCTGTTCTGTCTACTTTAACTTGTCTGTTATTGCCGTCTGTCTGTACTGAATGCTGGAGTTTATCCAAGGACTGTCTGCAACTGCACAACGGTAAAAATGTGTGTGTATATAGATAGATAGATAGATAGATAGATAGGTGGATAGATAGATATGTCAGACACAAGTGGTCCA
Source organism: Coenobita brevimanus (assembly GCF_032717465.1). Lineage (NCBI taxonomy): Eukaryota > Metazoa > Arthropoda > Malacostraca > Decapoda > Coenobitidae > Coenobita > Coenobita brevimanus. Next base: position 10,838,402 of record NC_137002.1, on the reverse strand, counting down.
TCCCTCACGACTTCAATGTTAAGTCGTGGGTGCATAAAATTGACGGGTCTTAGTTATGAGGTTGGAATGAGTCTCCTTGGTTACTAGTCAAAGCAAATCTTCAGCCTGACAACATTAGGACATCAGCTGAGCGGAAAGTGGTTATAGATTTTTGTCAGGTAAAGTAAATTCGTTGTAATTCTTTGCCTTTCTTTTCAGAGTCCAGCAGAGCAAGAGCCGACTCGTGCCTCCAATGCAGTGCCAGCAAGTAGACGCCATCATGGAGACAAACCTCTACACACACAAGGCTGTCATCTAAATAGAGTGGTAGTAATAGTAGTGTTGTCAGTAACTGTAGTCCCATGTTAACCTGAACTGTGAACCTGGTGATAGTAGTGACAGAAGTAGCAGCTGCTGCAGCCCTAAGTTAATCCATAATGTGAAGCCAGTGAAATGCAGGCTGAAGTGGCCGGGTGACATACCCTTTCCATTATTTTTTTTATTTATGAATTTATTAATTTATTTAGCTGCTAATGTGCGGTTTTTGTCGTCAGCGCTTCAATCGGTAGTGTAATTATCTTTATATTCCTGTTGCCACCAGCTTATTAGATTAAGCTTCGGGAAAACATGATTGTGAGGCAGATAATGAAGGCAATCATCTGATCCCTCCATTTCGAAAACCCTCTTTATTGAAAAAAGGAAAAGTCTTTTGAATGCAGCAGCATATACAATGAAAAGTAAGAATGAAATTGTCAAGAGATTAAAAAATATTTAAATTAAAGTCCCCAGGTTCAGTTGACTGAAAAAAAATAAGAGTTTCAAAGTCTCTCTCTCTCTCTCTCTCTCTCTCTCTCTCCTAAAACTCCAGAATTTGTTGGGAATTACAGTTCTTACTTTAGTTTTTTCAAGATGGCGGCCATAAATGTTGAAAATAATTCCAAACTGATAATTCTTGTCAATAAATAAATGCATTAAGGAATCCGATACCAAACTGCTATTTTTTAATTTTTGTGGATTTGAAATAATGCTTATCATTGCAAAGCAAATTGTATTTGAATAATTAAACTCTTGGCAAAATAA
>NC_137002.1:10681334-10837243 GCF_032717465.1 Coenobita brevimanus | reverse complement strand
TATATATATATATATATATATATATATATATATATATATATATATATATATATATATATATATATATATATATATATTGGTGAATATATAAGAATTGGTGTATAAACAGACAGGTTGAGGAAAAACTGATTGGAGAGTGTGGAAGAGCAGTAGGTAGATAAAGGCCAAAGAGTACAGTTGAGATGTGTTAATCGTATGCCTGACAGTTCTCCACATGACTGATACCAGGTATTTTGTATTGATAAAATTTAATGAGGAGAAATGGTTTCTGGAGGCGACAGTACTTTAATGCATATATATAAATTTACTGGCGATATGTATAACAAACATTCTTATAGTCTATCACTAAGAATTATTAAAAAAAAAAAGTTGGGAATCAATTGATATTCATAGTAATATTACGTCTAGATGAACGCATATTACAACACAGGCACCACTGGTTATTAAGCCTTTCAATCCCCATAAATTATAACATGCAAGTAGTGGACAATGAACCATAACATGAGAAGCGGTGGGTTTTCCCGAAGCATCAAAGATATTAGAAATTAAACTATATGACCGATGTGTAAATAGTCTATTCACGTGCAGTTACGACCGTAGGAACATCTACGAGGAGGCTAGAAGTGGACACGTCACCGTCAATGTCTGGGGGTGTGTGTGCATCCACGGCATGGGTGACGTCACCAGGATAGAAGGGAGTTTCACTGCTAAAAAATACATTGAAATTTTGCGGGATTTTTTCCTCCCTCAGATTCAGGGAGCGGAACTATGCGTGTCCTCCGGGCCGTATAATTTTTGTTCTTGACCGCTGACCCATCCACAAGTCGAGAAGATCCTCGGAATGATTTGCTTGGAGGTCGTGAGGGACTTTGCAGCTGCTCGAATGGCTCAGTAAGGAAGCAGACATGAACCCCATCGAAAATATATGGGGGAATATGGTAAACTGTTGGGAGCCTAAGAGTGAACGGACACCAGATGAACTACTGGCCCACATCCGTGCCTACAGGGAACAGTTCAGAGGCCAGCAACAGCTCACATGGACCTACGTCGTCTCTATGCAAACAGACTGCGAGAGGTGATCGAGAAGGAGGGTGGGTTGACTTACTGCCAACGAATGAGTTCCATACAAATCTTACTTTGTTTTTATTATCCTCTGATTGCAATGGATGTTATTCAAGCAGTATAACAATCTAACATTAACTTTAATAACTTACTATAACTTACCTGACAATATAACTGATGCGACACTATCTTACATATTTTGCTCACTGACATGATTTTTATTACGGGACATTTATACAGGAATTAGTGACGTTTATGTGCATTTCTTAACGCAACTTTCCTGTTCCAATAGCAGTTTTTTTTTTTCATTAAAATATGATGCTTTCTTGATTGGCACAATCACAACTCTCTAGACATTTTGCCAACTTACTAAACATCTTGCCACCTGCTGACATGCCTAAGGTGCTGTTTTCCAATCGCGATAAAGATTTTAAAAACTTACTCAGGAGTAAGATGGTCAGTGTTTGATCAATAACAAATACCGGTAAACTAATAACAATTGCACTTGCTGTCTGTTCGATGTAGTTTTAAGTGAACGTCCATCATGACTTCACTTATAATACATTATATAACATATTACTTAAAGCTACAGTATAACGTAACTTACTGATCAAAGGAAATCCGATAATCTAAGCTTAAGAAACACTGCACCTACGACGTATTTAAATAGATGTTATAATACGGTAATATGTCTTCCTGAAATATTGTTATTCATGTATTTTGCCACACGTAATGCATTTTTTTTTAAATATTTCAGTGTTTGTCTTTATATTGTGTTTCAGGTTTCACCCCAATCATAATAATATAATAATGTAACATGCTACAAACATATGAATAGAACCTAAATAAATACTGAGATGTGTGTCATCAACACTTAAAGGCAAAGATTACATATCAATCATGGACGTCCTTAGCCACGTATGCACACACCCATATTACCATTATGACACACATTTCATTCTCACTATATTCCCCCCACCCCCCACCACACGTATTGTCCCACACCCACACGCGCACACACACATACTGTATTTGGCATTCTGTGTACTGAATGAAATCCTGCTTTGAATTCTGTTGTTCCAAATGTAATTAAGCATGTACAACTAACATTGTAGTATGTTCATTAACACCACATTGTCAGGCTGGCAGTACTGAAACAAAGGATCAAGACTATGACTGGTGCGTGAAAGCTGGAAAGCTCCCACAATATGCTTCATAAATGTATTTTCAGAGTTTCATATAGACTTTTTTTTTTCATAAGAAATGGCTGTTCATCAATATGTAAACTTTAACTATTGACATAACTGGAGGAACAGGAACCTCTGCAGTGACACTACAACTCACCACAGTAGCTATGAGGATTGGAGGTGTCAGCGGCCACCTCCCCTCTAACTGGTATCCGCCACTGAGCACATGATTATCTTTAACATTAGCGAAATATATCACTGTGGGTATGGCTACCCCATGACTATTACTGAAACATAAACTATGCAAATAGGTATTGATTTCTGGTTAACTTAATCCATAATGTGAGGTGGTTATGTATTGCACTTGTATTTTGACACTATTAAATTTTAGATAAATGTACTAAATGACACGTCATTACTCATTAGCACAAACTGATAATGTGTGTGTGTGTGTGTGTGTGTGTGTGTGTGTGTGTGTGTCAAGCCAGCTGAGGAGTTTTAGAGAGAGAGAGAGAGAGAGAGAGAGAGAGAGAGAGAGAGAGAGAGAGAGAGAGAGTCGAGCCGGTGGAGCAGGCTGCATGTTTTCCGTTAACGAGGGTGAGGGTATCCTAGTGTGCAATCGGGTCTGTAATAAATAAGTTTATTATTATTTACGATACAGGATATCATTGACACCTTAATAACTATACTGTAATGACTAAGAATATGTAACTGTTGGTCGCCCAATCCCTATGGGGGAAAAATTAGAAAAATTTAGAATATACCCCCGGTAGTGTCGTAAATATTTAACTGGCTAATCACTTGCACTAAACAAGACAAAAATAGGCCTACAACACTACATAATTTGTCCGGATATATATATGTCTTACTCCCAGGACTCACCTGGATCGTAATGACGTGTAGGTTGTGTTCCCTACTAAGCAACTAAACGATCTATTTAAGGATCCTCAAATAAAAGCTGGAAACCCTGGTGAAATATTATTCGCCCAGTCTTTCGCCACTAAGGGTCATTTAGTTACTTAGCTTAAGAATAGCAATGGAGAGGCTTGTAGGTTGTTGCCATATGGTCGGGGTTGTTGAAGATGTTGCTTGTTGCTAGTGCTTGGCGGATTATTGGAGGTTACGGCCTGGACCAAATACGTACTTTTTACGTAAGCATTACTATTTACACTATTTATAAATTAAAGTGAATTGATAATGTTTATTCCCATCTAGGAGGAAGCACTGTCGTAAATTAATTAATCAGTCCAGTCTGTCCCAACCGAATTCTCTCTCAATACCACGAGAGTGGTTAGACTGCTTCCAAGCGTGACTAAAGCATGACTGGGACTGCCTCTGACTCGAATCGAGATCATCTGAGACTAAGACTCAATGAATTAGGACTGAGAGCGTGGGCGAGAGCCCGAGCAACTGAGGTCTCGAGACTTGTAATTGACCGAGGCCTAGCCGAGACTAAAACTTAGACCTCTGGAGAGAAGAACAGAGGCGATCCACCAATCAAATAACTAAAAATGCATATGTGCACATTCCATCCATGGCTGGGAAAAAGACTAAATTATGAACCATAGTATAAATATACGTAATCCTATATACCCATCACCCTGGGTTACGTATAATACATTATACTTCCAAAATACGACTGCCCATCACCAACTAAAATAGAAAATGGGAGGAATTATTCCTAAATTTCCGACATCCTGGGGGCCAAGAAATCTAAACATCACCCCGTTTAATCAACTCCCCCAGGTGAGCTCGGAACCGTTGGGCGGCTCCCCGCTGTGGTCTATCTGAGCTTCCCGCATCTGTATCCCTACGGCCATGAGTAACGTCCCCGAGTGCTGTATTAAGCGCCTACGGACGGGAACTCACGGCTGTTTCTAATGGATATAATTTATTGATAGTCCTGAGTACAAGGCCTTGGGCCGTCTTTAACTTCACTGTACGAACTATCCCTTGCTTATCCGGATAGCATTCAATAACTTTCCCCAATGGCCAACTATTCCTTGACTTATCAGTGTGAATTAACACTACATCCCCCTCCTTAATATCAACATCAGTTTTATTGGCCGACTTTTGGCGTACATGTCTATCGAGAAGGGATGACAAATATTGAGTTTTCCATGAATCCTGCCATTTGTTAATCAATTTGGATAACTGATGGTACTTAGCGTTCAATTTATCAGCTTCAACGTAAGAGGGATCCAAATCATAGGGTGCCGTAGTTATTGCAGGCAAGGAGTCCAATCGATATCCACAAATAAGATGAGAAGGAGTGAGGGCTTCTGGCTCATCGAGGCTGTTAAGGACATACGTTAAGGGGCGGTTGTTAACACGGCATTCCACTTCCGTAATTATAGTGTGTAAATCATCCATGTTTACTGGTTTTCTGAATAATACCTTTTTAAGACACCCTTTTACTATGCCTATTAGTCTCTCATAGAAACCACCGAACCATGGAGCTCTCGGCGGTATGGAATTTCCCACTCACATTCTCTGCTGGTGAATTCATCTTGGACTTCCGCACTCTGCAGGACCTGATGTAGAAGTTCGGATCCTAATTTAAAATTAGAAGCGTTGTCACTGATAATTAATTTCGGGCAAGATCTTCTCGACACAAATCTCCCTAAAAGCATTCAAAAAAGTTTCGGCTGTTAAATCTGTGACCAACTCCAAGTGAACTGCCCTGGTGACAGCGCAAGTAAACAGTACCACATACACCTTTTGCTCTTGTAGGGTGTCTGGTTTCAAGACTTCCATATAGCCTGTATAATCTAAACCGATTATTTCAAAGGGTCTAGCTTCTTCCACCCGCTCTCGTTAGGTAAGGGTGGTGGTGAAGGATAATGATACGGTCGTCCTTCTAACCTCTTACATGTATAGCAGGATTTAATTGTAGATTTCACAACTTGTCGGCCTTTAGGGATCCAGAAGTTTTCTCGCAATTTGCACAATGTATCAGAAACACCACCATGCAAAGTGGTTTCATGAGCATATAGGACCAATAATTTCGTCAAATGTTGCTGTCTAGGCAACAACAGTGGAAATTTAGTGTGAAAGGGGAGACCAGCTTGGTCCAGCCTACCACTACATCTGATCAAATCATTGTGCTCAAATAAGTTTAAACTCTTAACCAAATCTGGCATCCTTGTTACAAGTGGTTTCTGAAAATATTGGTAAACTTCGGGGAAGCTACTCTTCTGTAAGTATAGCAACCAATATTGTTGGGGTTTCATTAGGTTTAGAGTTTTGTTCCCCCTAATCTTTTGCAAAAATTGGAAAACCAAACTGGTGATCTTTATTAACTTCTTCCAACTACCAACTCTTTCCGGATCAAACAAGGGTTCAAGTTCTTTTTCCTGAACTTCTAGGACAGTCAGCGCATTAGGCTCCATCTTCGTCTTAAATTTCTGTTCTCGCCAAAGATCTTTATTATTCAACCATTCCGGACCATGAAACCAGGAGTCACTATTTATAAATTTATCATAAGTTAGGCCTCTAGTTAACAAATCAGTTGGGTTATCTTTAGTTGTGAGATGGAGATAATAACAGTCAGGATCAGCATCTCTCATATCTTGTACTCGATTTTTGACATACAAGATGTTACTTTTATTGTTCACTACCCATTGAAGGGCTACTTCACTGTCTGACCATATATAGGTGGTATTAATCTTTATATTACTTAAGGTCTTCCTGATATACACCCCAAAATGGGCTGCTACATACATGGCTGTTAGTTCTAACTGAGGTAAAGTTTTACCTTTTAGAGGAGCTACTCTTGCCTTAAAAGATAAAATTATAGGAACATCCTCATAATTACTGATGTAAGCAACTACTCCATAAGCCTTGGGTGAAGCATCACAAAACAGATGTAAATCATAGGAAGAACCTTCTTTTCCCACCATTCTCGGAAATTTAACACTTGCTAGGTTGTTGCATTCTTTTGAGAGGGTTTCCCAACTCTCCAGCAAGTCTGTAGGTAAAGGGTCATCCCAGCCTAATTTTCTGGTCCATGTTTGTTGAATTAGAATTTTTAAAGGAATAGTTAGGGGAGAAATTAGTCCTAGGGGATCAAAAATTTTACTAATGTTACTTAATAAAGATCTTTTGCTATCAACTGTATCCCACTCTACATTTTTTACATTAAGGACATCAATGTCTGGATCCCACCACAATCCTAATATTTTATTACAGACTTCAGAATCAGAATTTATTTCAGTGGAGTTAGATGTCCACTCCTGCAATGGCATGTTAGCCTCTTGCATAATCTTGTTGGCTATCAGATGAAATTTCTTTAGATCCTCCTCAGTATTTACAGTCCCCTGAAGATTGTCCATATATAGCGAATCTTTAATTTGGTTAGCCACTTCTATATTTTCTTTTTGCTGCTCTAAGTGATAATTTAGCGTCATTTGCAACAAGAAGGGTGAGCTAGTGGCTCCAAAAAGGACTGATTTAAATCTGTAAGTTACCAGAGAACTGTTATCATCATGAGGATTACTTGGCCACAAAAATCTGGTGAAATCCCTGTCTTCTTCTTGAAGTCCTATCCGTAAAAAAGCTTTACTGATGTCTGCTGTAAAGGCATATTCATTAGTTCTGAATTCTAGCAGCACATCTAATAGATTTTTGGTTAGAGTTGGACCAGTGTACAAACAATCGTTCAAGCTGTTAGTGTGGGAGCCTAATTTGGCACTACAATCAAATACTATTCGCACAGGTGTAGTCTTACTGTCTCTCATTACTGCCAAATGAGGAATATAATGAGTATTTTGTCCAACCTGTGCCTGCTTAACTTCCTCGATAAACCCCTTTTCTAAATGACTCTTGATTAACTGATCATATTTATCTAGTAAATCTCCTTCACCTTTAAGTCTCTTTAAATTTGAATTTAGGCGATTAAGAGCTAATTTATAATTTGTGGGCAAACTAGGTCGATTGACTTTCCAAGGAAGTTTTACCCAATATTGGTCATCATAGTACTGAACAGTCTTTTTATAATTTTCAAGCACAAAAGCTTCTTCGTGAGTTATCTGTTCAGGTTTAATGCCAATGCTATCCATTTTCCACAAATTGGAAATGTCAGGCTCTTCTGAATTTAGTGAGGGCTGCAAGCATATATTCGTTACCATAGCAACCTGAATTGCTTTCCTTGTACTTACAAAATTGTCAGGAATATTGCCATATACAACTAATCCTCCTTGTACTTTTAGGAATGCCCTTGAATTTAATGAGACCATAAACTAATTTAGGATAGAAATCAGCACCAATAAGGAGATCTATTTTATCTATGTGATCAGTCCAACCAGGATCAGATACTTTAATTTGTTGATCTTTCAAATAGGTCAAACACTCCTCTAGACCATCTGTTCTTATGTTGTTAGGTAAGGTGTCTCTAACCACAGCCTCTAGTCTAGTGTACTTCCTGCCAGCTTTAACAGTAATCTTAACTAGCTGATATTCTCTTCTCTGATCTTCACTAATGAAGCCGAACAGCTGTAAATTAATCGTACCACTAGGCTTTAATTTAAGCTTGTTTACTAGGTCCTGAGAAATGAATGTCCTCTGTGATCCTTGGTCATAAAGAACTTTTGCTTTAATTTGAGATTTATTCTTAATAATATGAACAGCTCCAACCGGTAAAGCAGTTGAGATGGTATGTTGATTTGTTGGAGTGACTGAGCAAATTTGTGAATTAAGTGTATTCAGCTTATCACACAAGACATTGTGATGAAACCCCTTTTTACAAAGGTCACATCTTTTCAAATTGAAGTTACATTGATCAATCTTGTGCCTACAAGTACATCTACCACACCGTCCTATCTGTTCGAGTCTTTCTACATGAGTAGAACGACCTGAATACGCCTCACAGCTCTTGGACAGATGTGCTCCATCACACAAAATACACTTCAGCTGCTGAGCTGGCTGCTGACTAGCCGATGCAGAGGTTTGTGACTGAGCATTCTTGGGAGATGTGGGTGAAGATACTTGTTCTGAAGTGTGGTAAATCTTAGGAATTGATTTAGGAGATAATTTGACTTTATCAGGCTTCTCTTTAGTTAAAGCACCTTTAGTACTGGAATCTGATTTAGCTTCAGGCCCTTTGGACTCTAAATGATGAATAGCTTTTAATAATGAGTCCCTAATTTCCTGTAGCTGGGGATAATCTTCATTTGTTACATGCTGGATTCTCTCAATAGTTTTACTGGGTAACTTTTTCATTACTAGTGGAGAGATAAGCCAACTGGAACTACTTAAATCACACCCCATTTTTTCCAATTTCCTAAGGGTGCATTCTAGATTAGCCCTAAATTCGGCCAAGGAATTACAAGTATGAATAGGAGTTTTAAGGTGTAGCAGTCGCATTGCAAGTTCGTGCTGATTTCTCTTAGGATTATCAAAAGTTGCCTTAAGTAGCTGCACTGCACTGCTATATCCATCACTTTCTATACTGAAACCATCGATGAGTTTCTTCACGTCACCTTTTAACACTCCTCTTAAATAATTTAATTTGTCTACTGGACTAAGATCTTTTCTGGAATCAATACTGGCAACAAATTGATCCCAGAAGGAATTCCAATTAGCCGAAGTGCCATCAAACTCGGGTAGTTTAAGTGTGGGCAGCTTCGACTCAGCCCTTGGACAAGTTAAATGGGTAGACTCACTTTTCAGAGAGGAATTAATTTGAGCTATTAGTAGGCAAATTCTCTCTTCTTCGTTAGTCTTAGCTATAAAAATTTCATTAAATTCATCATCGTCCTTTGTGGCTTCCAATAAAGAATCATAAAGTGTTCCCATGACAGTCAGCTGGTTCTGTAATTGCTGGCTCCAGGCCTTAAGTTTAGTGTAGTCTTTGTCAGAGGATTGGAATTCATCATTTACTTTACCACTGAGAGTGGTGACATAGGCCTTATGGCCTGCAATCCTCCTTGACAAGGACATATTGAACCAAGTCTGAAAATCAAAATTAATAGAATCACTAAATGTAGCCAACAGCAATGAAACCACTAGAATTAAATTAACTAAATGTACATAGAAGAATTCAGCATCAAACAGCAATACTAAGAATGATACATAAATCTGAACAACTAAATTAATAGTACAATTAAATTTAGATTACAAATTAAAGCCTTCTAGCGGTTACTACAAAATTAATCCATATTTAGTTTGTGTTAGCAACCCACTGATCATAATGAAATTTAATAGCTCCTCGCACCTTGGCCCAAATTCTACGTCTTCCTTCCCAAGTAGGGTGAATTTGGTCCATGACTCGTACCTCCAGAGGATAGGTCTTACCACCAAGCAAAATAATTTTCCCTTTTAGTTCCTTGGTTATTTTCTTATTAACCGCGTTCATGATCTTATTGTAAACAATGGGATCCACATATCGAGGATGATTATGTGGATATTCCCTCTTTTCTACAGTGCATATCACACATTTAGCACCTGCATCTTCTATAGCCTCATTAATTTGTAGTAGTGTAGCCACTAAGTCCTGCACGTCAGTTGACTCATTAATATCGTTTCCCCCCAACATGACTATAACCAAATTATAGCCAGGTCTAAGTACTTCTGCAAATTCCTCGTACTCAAAAAACTTGTCTGCTCTGGCACCCCCTACTCTGATCATCTCCATGGTCACCAAGGGCCATGGTGAAGGCACAGACATCAAGGTGTCACAGGTGACCAGAGAGTGGCCTATATAAGCCACCCGATAATAATTTAATTCCAGAGCAGTCGCCATGTTGGAGTGTTAACAATCCGGTTCGAAGGACCACTTTATGGGGGGAAAATTAGAAAAATTTAGAATATACCCCCGGTAGTGTCGTAAATATTTAACTGGCTAATCACTTGCACTAAACAAGACAAAAATAGGCCTACAACACTACATAATTTGTCCGGATATATATATGTCTTACTCCCTGGACTCACCTGGATCGTAATGACGTGTAGGTTGTGTTCCCTACTAAGCAACTAAACGATCTATTTAAGGATCCTCAAATAAAAGCTGGAAACCCTGGTGAAATATTATTCGCCCAGTCTTTCGCCACTAAGGGTCAATTAGTTACTTAGCTTAAGAATAGCAATGGAGAGGCTTGTAGGTTGTTGCCATATGGTCGGGGTTGTTGAAGATGTTGCTTGTTGCTAGTGCTTGGCGGATTACTGGAGGTTACGGCCTGGACCAAATACGTACTTTTTACGTAAGCATTACTATTTACACTATTTATAAATTAAAGTGAATTGATAATGTTCATTCCCATCTAGGAGGAAGCACTGTCGTAAATTAATTAATCAGTCCAGTCTGTCCCAACCGAATTCTCTCTCAATACCACGAGAGTGGTTAGACTGCTTCCAAGCGTGACTAAAGCATGACTGGGACTGCCTCTGACTCGAATCGAGATCATCTGAGACTAAGACTCAATGAATTAGGACTGAGAGCGTGGGCGAGAGCCTGAGCAACTGAGGTCTCGAGACTCGTAATTGACCGAGGCCTAGCCGAGACTAAAACTTAGACCTCTGGAGAGAAGAACAGAGGCGATCCACCAATCAAATAACTAAAAATGCATATGTGCACATTCCATCCATGGCTGGGAAAAAGACTAAATTATGAACCATAGTATAAATATACGTAATCCTATATACCCATCACCCTGGGTTACGTATAATACATTATACTTCCAAAATACGACTGCCCATCACCAACTAAAATAGAAAATGGGAGGAATTATTCCTAAATTTCCGACAATCCCATACTCCCCCCTTCCCCCCTACATCGCACCATTTCTGAGTGAACTTGCTCTCTGTTTCTGAACCACAACTCAACCTGTATCGTGGTTCACGCTACAAGGCAAGAGAATTATTTTATATAACTCAGACTATAAATAGTATAGTGCACAGCCCGTTATCCCAATCACATAATATTTATTAGCCTATATCAGCATAAAATAATGGCCACATATTATAATTCGGAGGATGAAGCTTAGCGATTCGAAAAATTGTCGGGCATGTACTATTGCAGACACCCGATCCTGACCCACTTAGTATCAGCCTGGTGCTGTCTGGCAACCGAACTGTAGTAGGCTGTTGCGTTTTATGAATGAACTCTGGCACTGTTTGTAACCCTGATTGTGTCTGGGGTGGGTAACATACGTTTGGTTGCATTTATGTCGGTTAATATAGGATAAATGTAAACGATTTTACACCTATAACCTTTAAATATTTATTTTATGATGCTGAATCCCATTCCATATCCCCACACATTAAAGTGTGATTGTATTATGAATACGTCAAAACAGTAGCCCTGGCAACATACATGTCAGGCTTACCAAACGTTGGTAGGTGGCCACAGTGAAGAAGCGAAACAGAACCGAAATATGCGGGAAAATATTTGGTAATTGAGCGATGTTAATCACAAATTATATCTGTAACACCCTTAAAGTGTATAAATAGAGAGAGAGAGAGAGAGAGAGAGAGAGAGAGAGAGAGAGAGAGAGAGAGAGAGAGAGAGAGAGAGAGAGAGAGAGAGAGATATTAGCCGTGGTATGGATACGTAGACGTAAGGAATCGGAAAGGTTGGCCACCCTTCACCACCAACCAGCCACACCTCCATCCACCCACCGACTCACCGACTCACTTTCCTTCACCTAAGATATTGTTCCCTCCCATAAATATATAGTCCATTAGTTTAGGTTTCAAGAACGAAGTCACTGTAATACCATGTATTTTGAACCCATATCATACCATGTCCAGATTTAGTGATGACAGCCGAGCACCTTTTTATTGTATTTTTATTGGCTCTTGTAATTAACAGGTCCCGTAACACTTCACACATCACAGCTAATGTGATGTTAATATTAGGAAAGGCAATCCCTAGTACCGGGTTGTGGTTCCCGGAAGAAATGCAGTGTTTGGATACTATTCAGTATGGACACTGATGAGAACATTACACCCACACATGTTACTCAAATGTGTATTACCACTCAGTCATGCAAAACATGAGGGATACAATAAACATAAACACAGTAATTATTTAGTTAAGCAGTCATTGACACTACATATGCCTTGTAATGCTACCACTGTAACTTTGTCCAGAAATATTACACGAAACACAGTTGTTACCCGATTCACATCTGCGACAGAATTGCTCATCAGCCAACAGGTGGTGTGAGCAATATCTTGACGTCAGAACAGCCGCAAACCGCAGGACCAGAAGCGTGGTGGCTGTGCTATAACCAAAGTATTGACGGGACCCACATGCTATAAACGGAGTGCAACAAGACAAGAACAGGCAGCAGGAAAGAATCTCTCTGCGGGGTCGAATGGTCGGAATGAGAGTGGCAGAAGCTTACGTGAAATTGCAGCAGACCTTAGCATTTCTAAAACAACGGTAAGGTTATGGTTGAGAGGATGGGAGGAAAGAGGCGATTTACGTGACCTCCCCAGGAGAAGAACAACACTCAAAACCACACCAGAGCAAGATCGGCAAGTACTTGAAGCAATTCGTCACAACCCTTTTACAAATGCTTTATCAGTAACTGAGACATTGCAGCTGGACGTGACTCCCCGCACCGTGAGACGTCGCTTGCACGAAAGTGGTATTCGTCGTTGGACACCTGCGAAAAAACAATTAACTGAACGCCACCGCGAAGTGAGGATGAGGTTCACAGAGCAGCATGTCCAGGATAATTTGGACTACTGGGGAAGAGCCGTCTTCACTGACGATAGGGGAAAAAAAAAAAATCAACGTCCTATGGATGAATGCATTGCTGGAGTAGGAATAATTGCAGGTTATACATTTTTTTGTTAAAATTGCCAGTTTCTGTTGCCTTCATTATGGTTCCAATCAAGGACACTTTATAGTGGAAGGGAGAACTTTACTCTTTGCACCCATTAGGTGGTTGAATTACGGCGGTGATTGTTCATTTTGCTAGTCATAAGTAACATGTAGAATATATGCTAAATAGGCCACGAATTACGTATTACAATACGTGTTACAGACATAAGCAATAGGTATTACAGGCATAATGTATAAGGGTATATATATATATATATATATATATATATATATATATATATATATATATATATATATATATATATATATATATATATATATATATATGCAGCATATTTTGGGTCCCGACTTCTCGGGTTCAGGCACGGTGCGACCTTGGGTTCTTTGTTCTCGACCGGGTCAGTCACAGGCAAGGAAGGAAAGTCTAAACACAACAGGTCAAAGGCACACTTATATATTAACAATAGACAACTACATACACACCCGTGATCAAAACTATGGAACATATAATAACCCTTACAATATATATCTCCACCTAGTTCAGCGAGTTTGACCTTTACACAGTATTCTACCTTTCCTTACATATGATAATTTCCACACAGCGTCGAACATATGGTTCACACAATACACCAGGTGCGCTTGGTCTCAGATATATAACAGAGACAGTCAAGTATATCTCAATATACCCAAATGCGTGACACAGATGACAGGATATACTCAAGTCCTTATATATACCACAGTCTAAGTAATATACAGTCGTCTCACGCGCAGGAGGATGACTTCATGAGGATGACGTCACATTGCCTTCCATATAAAACGAAAAGTAAAGGGATAACTCAAGTGTGACAAGTATACCTTGTTCACTCAGCTCTGCTGGCTAGAGCCAAGAAACATTTGAATTAAGACTGCTCATTGGTTTATGCAACACTGAGGTGCGTGGTAAATCTACAGCTCTTCTTATTTTAACACATATTTTTATATTTGTAAACTGCTTGCAATGTAAAGCTGCCAGTTTAAATATGGAATAATTTCCAAAGCTAAAGAGGTCAAAGTTGGCTTTAAAAGTTTACCATTATCAAAGAAAACTAAGTTGATTATAAAGCTTAATAAAACAATGAATGACAATTGAAGTAAATTCAGGCATGTATTATAGCACAACAAGCAGACGTACGTGTTCACAGTGGTTGGATAATATTCTTCAACTCTCTCTCTCTCTCTCTCTCTCTCTCTCTCTCTTTTGTGGGTCTTCTCTCACTCACCCTCCTTACTTCCTTCATATCCTCATATCTTCTCTCTTTCTCTAATTCCCCCTCCCTCTCCCCTCCTTTCCTCCTACCCTAAGTTCCCTCATTCCTCCCTCCCTCTCTCTCTTCTGCTCCCTCCCTGCTTTCCTTAATGTCATCTTTTCCTCCTTCCTTTCTTTCCTCCTGTCTTCATAGCCTCCTTTCCTCCCTTTTTCCCTCCCTCTCTCTCTCTCTCTCTCTCTCTCTCTGAACATTACGTCCGTCACTCATTGTCTTATAAAACTTTATGATCTTTAATTTTCTTTGATAAAGGAAAACTTTTGAATCTAAATTTGACCTCTTTAGCTTCGGAAATTATTCCATATTTAAACTGGCATGTTTTCAAATGCCGCACGTCCGAACTTCCCGCACGAGTGAGATGAGCCTGAGGGGAGACATATGCTATGGTGATACCACTCTTAACTGGCGGTTTGGGTGGGGCACGGACCTCTGTACGGTGGTGCCACGTTTTCCATACCCGTGATCTCTCTCTCTCTCTCTCTCTCTCTCTCTCTCTCTCTCCTGGGGGGAGATGTTCGTCACCCTAGGGTATTTTGTTTCTTTTATGTGTCTTATAAATTTGTGCTTTCACTTCTTTATATTGTTTTTTTATTATATTGTTTTACATATGGCGCCAGATGACCTCGGTGTTGCGGCGCCTTGATTTATTTTCATTCAATCATTCTCGCCCTCCTTCCTTCCTTCCCTTCATCTTTCCCTCAGCTTGACAATGCATTCAACGCTGCCCCTGGCCTGCCTTCTCTCTCTCTCTCTCTCTCTCTCTCTCTCCTGGGGGGAGATGTGCGTCACCCTTGGAAATTTTGTTTCTTTTATGAGTGACTTATAAACTTGTGCTTTCATTTCTTTATTTTGTTTTTATTATATCTAATTATATTTAAAAATATTATTGTTTTACATATGGCGCCAGATGACCTCACTGTTGTGGCGCCATGAGTTGTTTTCATTCAATCACTCTCTCCCTCCTTCCTTCCCCCCTTCCTCCATCTCTCACTCAGCTGCACTCAGCACTGCACCCGATCTGCCTCCCCCCCCCCTCTCTCTCTCTCTCTCTCTCTCTCTCTCTCTCTCTCTCGGCTGTGGTATTTTAGGATACATTTTGGTTGTTTTCTTTTACATTATAATGTACATATTGTAAATTTGACTTTATTTCCACACCACCCAGGAGGTAAAAGTCCTGTCTGAGTCAAGGACACAAAGGAACGAGATAGAGGAAGCTCTGGCCAGGTCGGACTGGGTGTGTGTGTGTGTGTTGCCGCTCACGAGGGTTTAATGTATAATTTTTTTTTACTAAGAAATTGGCATATTTTTACTTATATTCCTGCACATTATCTTATAGTCATAATTGTGACATTATTACCAACCCCAGAAATAAGGTAACATCCAATAAAAGTGACTACTTTTTTTTTAGCAACACTGTAAAATATTTATGCCATGTTTCTGTATTGCCATATAAATTTTTTACGCATAATAAGTTTACTGTTCTTTCATATATTATAATACACACATTACCATTGTATTCTTATGTGTTTATCTTATTGTGATGCCTTTTACATATATCAGAGCCGTTCACATCGCGGGTATGGAACACGTGGCAACACTGTACAGAGGTTCGTGCCCCACCCAAACCGCCAGTTAAGAGTGGTACCACCATACCTACCGCCGCCCCGACCCAACTGACAGCTGTGGGACCCCGTGACGTCAGGCGTGGACTGCTCCAAAATTTGAACCAAGCGTGAGACGACTGTATATTACTTAGACTGATAAATACCGTATATTCGCGTAACATAAACGACCTCCTATGCTAGTTATATGCATCCACGTGACACAGATGATACCCTAGCTAGCCTTATGCTACATGTGCGTATATAGGACGAGAGAATATAGCATTCACGATCTATCCGTGCGTAGGGCAAAGGGGGGGGATGGGGAAAGGGGGGAGTGGTGATATAGACTTCCTTACGAGACAGGAGGTTGGGAGTACACCTCATATATCACTTTCTATTCACTTCATAGCCAAAGCAAAAAACGGGAGGGGGAGGGAAAGGGGTGCGGCACTGATGCTGTCTGTCCGTATGTAACACTGGGTGGGAGGGGATAGTCACACTTGGGGGCAGCCCGTGGCCTAGCACCATGCACTCCATGCATGAGCTTATTGGTAGGGGGTTCACTATTCCACATGGGGAGGTAACACTGGGGGGGGGGAGACACTGGGGCAAGGGGGTGGGGCCACTGGGGTAGGGGCTTCCCAGACACTAGGGGACAAACAACCACAGAGTCTTTTACTCACGCAACAGGCATAGGGGAGTGCTCGGGTCACAGGTGGCAGGAGGCCCTGCGCCAGGAACCGCAGGTGGCGGCCGGGCATCGGGGGTGGATCGTCCAGAGTGTATTCCAGGGGTAGGTCACCTGTGGGGTCGCCATGAGTCCCGTAGGAGTTGGTAGGTGGCGTGGTGGGCGGCCCTCTTTCTGTAGAGGCCCTGTGTGATGCAGGGCTCTCTGGGCTAGGGCCGAAGAGGGCCAGGAGGTGCGCCACATGCCGCTGCCCCTTAGTGGTCTTAGGGGTACTGGGGGCTGACCTGGGGAGGCCCAGGCTGAGGGTCAGCTGAGGTGAAGTTGGCGCCCTGGCTGGGCCGTGGTCTCATCCGACAGGAGCGGCCGTCAAGGGAGAACTGCGGCCGCCAGTGCTGGGGGAGGTCTGGAAGCTACATCAGGCATTAGGGGAGGCCTGCTGACTCCAGGGGCTGTGGTCTTGCTGTCGGGAGGAGGCCGGCAGGGGTGAGCTGCGGCCTCTCATCCTGGAGGAGTTCGACAAGACCTGGAGCTGCAGGAACAGGACACCGGGCCTCGGGGACGTCGCGCCCATTCTGGTCTCTAGTGGGGTCCCTGGAAAGGAGCAGAAACCGCCCTCTTGTGTAAAGGAGCGGGGCGAGGGGCATCTTACTCTGCCAATGGAGTGGTGGACGGGGCAAGAGGCACCTTCCTCTACAGGAGCCTGGAGACAGGCGGAGGGAGAGCGGCCGAGGGCCGACTCTCCTAATTGGCAGGGCGGAGAGGCCCCGCCAATACTCAGGTCTGGGCTAGACAGGGGAGGTCCAGGGGACTTTCCCTCCGTCAGGCAGCCCCGTTGGGTACTGCCTGGGCTCCTATGGGGGACAGTAGGGCCAGAGGAGTTGGGGGAGGCTCCTCTGGGCATTACAGACCCTGGCGGCTGGGAGAAGGCACCTGATGGATACGCCCAGCTATTGCCACAGCTCTGATGGAGGTTGCTCCCAAGCTGTAGACCTGGCAGTGGGGAGAAGGCGCCCAGTGGATATTGCCACAGCTCCAATGGAGGCTGCACTCTAGCCGTTGGGTCTGGGACTCCAGTCCTGGAAACAGCATTGGTGGATGGCGATGTCTCGTCCGCTGTTCCTTAGGAGGAATAGCAGCTCTTGAGGCTCCTCCTGAGTCCTCTATCAAAAAGGAGGCCAATCCAGGGGACTCGGTGTCTGAGGGTCTGCTTGGGATCTTGTCATTCCAAGTCCCACCCCGATTCTGGCGAGTGTTCCCTTTACTGTACACTGCCTGGTGGTCTGGCTGTGGGGAAGAAGAAAATAGGGTCACGAGAGAGATACGCTGTTTTTCCCCGGAAGGCTCGGCATGTGAAAACAGCCTTTCCGTCATCTCCTTGTGGGGTGGGGGTCACCTCCCTGTCCCTTCCGCCTAGGGTGGTGGTATCTGGCTCGCTCTGCTGAGCCGATATTTCAATATATATATGATGAGTTTCATTTTATATATATAAATATATATATATCTATATATATATATATATATATATATATATATATATATATATATATATATATATATATATATATATATATATATATATATATATATATATACTACACTGAGTGACAAACCAAATGGTTTCCTGAACACCAGGAAACCATTTACTATGCTGGGTGGTAACCATATAACCAAATTTTGGCGTCTGGTGGTTTAGTGGGTAATTATTGCACTCCAATCGGATTGAGCCGGTGAAGGTTTATATCCAAGGGGTGCTTGGGGTTGATTGCTCATGTAATTCCACTCAGGGATGAGTGAGGCTGGTCACTCTCATGTTAAATATTGGGACCAACTGCCTAGCCCCGGGCTTCTACGCTCCTCAAGGGGCAATGTAGGATTGGATGATGGATGGATGGATGAATATATATATAATACTAGAAGTTGCACTATTCCAGTTCTGCTCGTGAAAACATCTTTGAGGAAACTCGAAGCGGTCACGTGACGTGTAACGTCAGTGGGTGGATATCTCTCCATGGAATGGGAGAAATATCAGAAATAAAAGGCAGGTTCACAGCAGCACAATATATTGAGATACTGGAGGGTGTATTTCTTCCCTATTTATGGGCCCGAAACCTTCCATTTCAGGGACGGATATTATTTATCAAGGACAGACGACCGGTCCACACAGTACGCACTATCCAACATTGGTTTGCTGGCCATTCAAATCTGGAACTGTTGGAATGGCCACGTCGGGGATGTGGCATGAACCCCATAGAGAACATCTGGGGTAATATGGTTAATACACAGGAACCAGCTCAGGAGAGGACTTAACAGCAACTTGCAGAACACAAGAGAAATTAGTGGGAATTATTTAGGGGTAATCCTGGACTGGGCTATAACCATGTTTCCTCGATGCCCAGTCGATTGCAGGCTGTCATTGATAACAATGGAGGATGGAGCAAGTACTGAATATTTTTTACCGTAAAGAATCAGATTCTGTGGTAACCATTTATGGCAAATGATATGAGTTACAAGATGTTTGTGTATAAATCTGTATGTTGAAATAGGTTATGCTATGATGCAGTTTTATTCCACATTGCTATCTGACATATCATTTATTATTTTCTCTTGCAAATAATGATAGTCAATAAGTCTGATAAGCATTTTTGCTGTATATGTTTTTGAATGTGGTAACGACTGATATTCCTGGACAAAGGTTTGTAGGGGATGACAACCTTGTAGCACATTACAAGGTGAGAAATGAAGGGCAAAATAATATGCTACTATCTCTCCTACTATAAATACCATGTCCCTTTTATTTTTAATGAGTGAGAGCAATGGAAATGAGTTATTTGAGAGGAGCATGTGGTGTTACATGGAGAGGCTGACTGACATATGAGGAAGCGAAGGAGCGCTGTAGTGTGGATGTGAATGTGATGGAAAGCGTTAGGAGAAATGCACTGAGGTGGTTTGACCATGTGGAGAGGATCGAGAGCGAGATACTGACCAGGAGAGTGTATGCATGTGAGGTGGAGGGGGGAGAGGGAGGGGAATGCCGAGGATGAGATAGAGGGATGGAATGGAAGGGATGAGAGAGGGGGTGTGAGCTGGGAGCAAGTCAGTGAATGGCACTGGACAGGGAGACATGGAGGAGACTTGTTTGTGGCCACCCCTTATGGGATTGAGGCATCTAGATATTGATAGACAGACAGAGTGATAAGGCACATTTGAGTAACAAGTGTGGGTGTGTGGATTTTGGCATCTGTGTTCTTACTGCGGAATACGCAGTCATGCATGACTTCTGGGGGTTGCAGCCCTGCACTTGGGATTGACGTTCATACTATGAATATCACATTAGCTGTTGTAATGCTAGGTGTTTTAGGGTCGGCTTCCCGTCCTTCTAAGGCCTAGTGTGTAGCTGGGTTCCCTTTTCTTGACTGGAGCCTAGACAAATAAGAGAGAGGCAGGACACTAAAACC
Source organism: Coenobita brevimanus (assembly GCF_032717465.1). Taxonomy (NCBI): domain Eukaryota; kingdom Metazoa; phylum Arthropoda; class Malacostraca; order Decapoda; family Coenobitidae; genus Coenobita; species Coenobita brevimanus. Next base: position 10,817,151 of record NC_137002.1, on the reverse strand, counting down.
TTACACGTGTATTGCTAAATTCTACAAGTGGAAAGGGTAGATGTCACAAAAGTACTTATACTGAACGATTATAAACCTCAGGCTTGGATTGTGGGTGTTAGTATCACGCAGGATACTACTCGTGACAAGATCGGGTAAAGTGAATAGCACTATAATCAGGAGTCCAAGGGCAGTGGGGCCAAATACTATCACTTAGGGGAAGTCTAGGTTTTATCTATTGGGTGGAGTTCTGTTCACTAGGGCTGTGGCGCTGTTTTCACTGTTGGCGGTCTAATTTGTTTGTCCATCGTGTCGTTGATTATTGTTCTTGCACTGGAGCCTCCGTATGAACTTAGTGTGAGGCTATATCACTAGGTGGTAGCGTGTTCACTCAGACAGACACTTATTCCACTGCCCTGCTGTATTCATTGTCTCACTGTTACTTTAATTATTCCATCTTTCTTTTACACTAACACTGATGCTTTTAATTCTCTGACTTCCCATATTCTGATAATTCACTGTTCTGTCCTTTCTTCATTGTATCACTTTCACTGTGCTTTCACTGTCACTCACTTTTGGGACTGGGCGTATGGTCAGGTACAAGGGTGGCGGGAACATCTTAGTCTAACTACTGACGGGGCTGAGTTCTGCCAGGGGCCGCCATATTCAGGGACCACAGGATCACGTGTTGGGACATCCTCTCTCGTCCAGGACTGCTGGTGGCGAAGGGGCCCGCGCTCTCAGGGCTTGGGGAGGAAGTCTGGCCCTCTGGGCTGGGCTGAACAGCTGCCTGAACCTCTCACTCGGGGGCCTGACGGAGGATGAGGGTCTCCGGTGTCGGGGTGTAGGGATATCCTGCCTGGGGGTCCTGGGGATGGTTTGGAGGTCCCGTGGGTTGCAGTCTCCTGTGGTTGTGGATGCTGTCAGGAGTGGGCTGCGGCGTCGACCTCTGTTGGGGTCCATCAGGTGAGTCCTCTCAGGAACAGGCTGCAATGTGAAAAGCCCAGTGGTGGTAACGGGGCCTCTCCAGTAGTCCTCCAGGCTGGGGCCTCCCTCTGGGTCGTAGTCTCGTGTAGGGGAGTCAGCACCTGACGGAGGAGCGGCTACCGGCCGTCTCCTGTCGTAGGGCCCAGCTACTGGCCGTGGCCTTCTATGGGCAGGGCTTCCGGCCGTTGCAAAGGTCTGGCTACTGGCCATGGCCTGGGGAAGGGAGCAGCTACAGGCCGACTCGAGGACACCTTCGAAGCGGCTACCGGCCGTCTCCTAGTTACCTCCGGAGCAGCTACCGGCCATCTCCTGCAGGAGGGTCGAGCGGCTACAGGCCGTCTCTGTTAGGGCACCTTTGGAGCGGCTACCGGCCATCTCCTAACGAAGGCAGTAGTGGCTACCGGCCGTCTAATTATTACCTTTAGAGTGGTTACAGGCTGTCTCCTATAGGAGGGTCGAGCAGCTACTGGCCGTCTCTTTAACCCGCCCCGTCCTGACCATTTTCTCACCAATGGTACCCCCCCAATCCCGACCATTTTTGGACCCAAATTTTTTTTGCTAAAACTTTCGCTTTTGGTCAGAAACAATGGTCAGTCACAAAGAAATTGTTCCCCGGGGTCCATAATTGCCCTAAACAGGTATGCCTTGGTCACACCTGGCACCGTGTTCTCCGTAGGTGGTCTGAGCCTCTAACGTTTTCTATGGTATTATAAGTCTGGGAAACCAATGAAAGTAAGTAGATATGTATTTATTACAAACATAAAAACATGTGATAAAAGAGTAAATTGGATTTTATACAAAAATAGAGCTGAAATAAGCATTGTACCATCATGCGAAACGAGCAAAATCGGGCAGACTGGTCAGGATGAATCGCTAACATTCCAGAATCATGATACATATCATTTTTTCTACTTACATAATACTTCTACAATAACATTATACCATTTTACATTTTATTGAACTGTTTTTACGTATTCACAGGCCTTTCGATAACATTTAGCGTAATGTTAGCGCTTATTTACATAGTGAGTGAACTCGCTGTGACTGTTGTTTCAACTCGTATTGTGTTTTTTCTACTTACATAATACTTTCCTAATAACATTATACACTTTTCAACTTTAGAGAACTGTTTTGAGATAGTTTCAGGCCTTACGTAAATATTTAGCGTAATAATAGCGCATAATAACACACACGGTGAAGTCGCTATGACAACTATTTCAACTTACAACCTATTTTTGTACTTATATAATAATTCTCCACTAACATTGCACATGTTTACACTTGATATAATTGATATCACATCATTTCAGACCTTACGATTCAACTGAGCGTCATATTATCGCGTACTTACACAGTGAGTGTTATCGCGATATCATTTGTTTCATCTTACACTAGTATTCAACTTATAAATTACCTTACTACTAACATTACAACCTTTTCCACTTTATATAATTCCTATCACATACTGACCAGAATGTTCTACTGAGCATAATATTTTCGCAGATTTACACAGTGGGTGACATCAATTATTACAACTTACACTATTTTTCAATTATACGTTTTATTCATGCTAACATTACACCCGTTTCCACTTTATATTCTTGCTATCACATATTTACTGACCAGAGTGTTATACTGAGCGTCATATTTTCACAGATTTATGCAGTGGGTGTAGTTTTCATATCACTTCGTTCAACTTACACTATTTCTCTACTTATACATTACTTTCCTGCAAACATTACACCCGTTTCAAGTTTATATAAGACTTAGCACATACTGACTGGCCTTACCATTATACTGAGCGTCATATCGCCATCCCACACAGTTTCAGTAGTGTAGGAAGTTATGGTACTCTCTGAAACATGGCTGAAGGCACAACGCAACATTGGTGGTGGTGGGGGAGGTGGAGAGCGGCGCCTTTCATCACTCGCACTTCTCTTCCCTCTCCCTTTTCCTTTACCCTTTCCCTTCCCTTTCCTTCCTTTCCCCACATCCTGGGGCTGTGTGGAGGAAGTTTGGGAATATTGTATGGCAAAAGACGTGCTGGGGAGTGGCTCCACCTCCTCTCCCCTAGGCCTACGTGCACCACGTGCTCGTGCTGCCTCCCTCACACCACTTTCCCTTTCACTCCGCACTCCCACCACACCACTTTCGCCTTCCCCAGACAAAACACTAGGCCATACTTTATTTGCCTTCTCGCCCCACCTTCTGATCCTCAGGGTGAGATTTTTTCCTTCCCCAACCACGAGGCAACATCACGTCCTAAGCCGCCGTCATCGTCCTCATCAGAATCTCTCTCTAGGGGATGGAGAGAGGTCCATGCAGGTGTTTTGGGTGCAGGCTGGCCTTCCCTTGCCTTACGATACATGACATACCGCTTTTTCCGGGGCGAAGGGACCTCCTCATCACTGCTTGTTATTTCCTCTTCAGGCTGCACATAATCTCGATCCACCACATCATCATCAAGTGGAGAATCACTATCTCCAGTGAAGGCATCCAGGGCGGATTGTATTTCGTCGTCTGAGAGACCTTTACGCACCATGTCTGACCTGGGTCACTGCTAACAGGTGAGTGACCGAGACAAGGGCAAGCGCAGGTCACGCGGGGTCTGGGATGCTGCCCGCCTGGCGGCAGGTAGGGGAGGCTTGGGTAGGTGGGCGAATCGAAAATCTCGCGCGAATTTTGAAAATTGTGGAAATTATGAACCTTGCAATTGCAGGACGTTGAAGTACGTCAACGGGATTGGCAGTGACAAAACGTGAGGACGTGGAAGTACGTCAATGGGACGCTGCGGGTTAAGGGCACCTTCAGAGCGGCTTCTGGTCATCTCCTGACGAAGGCGGGAGCAGCTACCGGCCATCTCCTTATTACGTCCAGAGTGGCTGCAGACCATCTCCTGGAGGATGGTTGAGCGGCTACCGGCCGTCTCACAGGCGTTGACTGGAGCTAAAGTAATAGCCCCACCCCGTGGTTGTCAGTGGTTGTCTTGTCCAGAAGGTAGTCTCGCTTTCATGCTACGGTGGTGGCAGGCGAACTCCGGATCATAGGGGGAGCACAGCCGGGGCGGACTAACGTCCCTGTCGCCCAGTCAGGTCGTGCTCTATTTGCCCCTCCGTGGCCTCCTTCTGGGGGTGTTGGACTGTCCTCCATTGGACTGCACTGCTTTTTAGCTATGATGTGTGAAATGTTACAGGACCTGTTAATTACAAGAGCCAGTGCATCGACAATATTTCACAATGGGGGTCTTGGCTCTGTAACCGCGAACCTTTGGTAGAAAGGATGTTGCATAGGAGGATGGCTGGATGGATACACTAGCTCATATAATTTGATGCTCTATGGTCAGACTCAAATATGAAGTCCGTTTGGGTGGGGCCCGAGAGGGGATTTCCCTCTCTACAGCTCTGCCGCATCAACCCCAGTACCTATCTCTCTCTCTGTCATATGTCAGCTATTTACTATTTGAAATTGTATATTAAATATTCTGTACTTATTAAATATATTAAATAAGGCTATATAGTGCTATGAATGTGTTGCTTTTTAGGATAATAGCAATGATTTGTATAAATTCCACACCACGTGACAACGTCGCTTTCCGACGTTGCCAGAGGTTAAGGACACCCACCTCAGACTACAGGTGACCGGTCACTTCCTGCCTGATCCCCACCCACGATGGCAGCTACTCCGACTCGCTCTCGTGTGCTCCACAGTCGGGAGAAAGAACTTATTTACAATGTGAACAAGTTTTTTTTAGAAGAAAGATCAGAGAGGACTTATGCCTACGGGGGAAACCTCTACAAAAAAAAAAACACGCCAAAACTTTTACCTCAGTGGTGGTGTGGAAAAAAGGTCGAAACAATATAGAAGAAAACACAACTTATAAATATATAAAAACTTTCTCAATCAACTGAGAGAGAGAGAGAGAGAGAGAGAGAGAGAGAGAGAGAAAGAGAGAGAGAGAGAGGAGGTTTGGCAGAGCTGTAGAGAAGGAAATCCCTACGCGGGCCCCACCCAAACGGACTTCATATTTGAGTTTGACCATAGTTTACAGCTACTACTGTGGACTGACATCTGTGCACATTGCCATATCAACCGTATTCGTAATGACTGCCAGCACTCTGTTGTTACACTTATTATATAACCATGACCGTTATGATATCACAGTAACAGTTACGAGAGTTTTATTCGTGCTTTATATCGTGTTACAATAAAAAGGTGTTCGGTTGTCATCACTAAATCTGGACATGGTGTGATATGGGTTCAAAATACATGGTATTACAGTGACTTCGTAATGGAAATTAAACCTAATGGACTATATATTTATGGGAGGGAACAATATCTTAGGTGAAGGAAAGTGAGTCGGTGGGTGGATTGTGTGGCTGGTTGGTGGTGAAGGGTGGCCAACCTTTCCGATTCCTTACGTCTACGTATCCATACCACATTTAATATCCTGCGTTTTTTTTTTCTATTTATATACTTTAAGGGTGTTACAGATATAATTTGTGATTAACATCACTCAATTACCAAATATTTTCCCGCATATTTCGGTTCTGTTTCGCTTCTTCACTGTGGCCACCTACCAACGTTTGGTAAGCCTGACATGTATGTTGCAAGGGCTACTGTTTTGACGTATTCATAAAACAATCACACTTTAATGTGTGGGGATATGGAACGGGATTCAGCATAATAAGACAAATATTTAAAGGTTATAGGTGTAAAATCGTTTACATTTATCCTATATTAACCAACATAAATGCAACCAAACGTATGTTACCCACCCACAACACAATCAGGGTTGCCAACAGTGCCAGAGTTCATTCATAAAACGGAACAGCCTACTACAGTTCGGTTGCCAGACAGCACCAGGCTGATACTAAGTGGGTCAAGATCGGGTGTCCGCAAAGAGGGACTTTCAGGTGTCGTCTGCTACCTAATTCAGCCTACGGCAGCTCTTTCCCAGTTACCATGCATGTAATATTTGTGGATTATTTTTGCTCCATTGTTGAACAGTGGGATATGGTAATGGCATATATAATTGAGAATAATAAAAATACTACTTAGAAAACTCATAACCAATATGAATGATCTATCTATCTATCTATCTATCTATTGCCAGACGCCTCAGTCCCGTTTGGGGTGGCCACAAACAAATCGCCTCCAAGTCGCCCTGTCCCCCGCCATTTCACTGCCCTGCTCCCAACTCACACCCCCCTCTCTCATATACCTCTCCACCCCATCCCTCCATCTCATCCTCGGCCTCCCCCTCCCTCTTTCCCCCTCCACCTCACTCACATACACTCTCTTCGTCAGTCTTTCACCCTCCATTCTCTCCACATGGCCAAACCACCTCAGTATGTTCCTCATAACGCTTCCTATCACATCCACATCAACACCACAACGCTCCTTTATATCCTCATTCGTCAGCCTGTCTCTCCATGTGACTCCAGAGGCTCCTCTTAAATAACTCATTTCCACTGCTCTCACTCTTGACTTGTGTCCTTCCAACAACGTCCAAGCTTCACTTCCGTACGTTAGAGTTGGTATCACAATACTGTCATGTAGTAACTTTTTCACTTCCATGCTCACTTCCCTGTTTCTTATCACTGCTTTCAAAGAACCAGCAACCTTTCTTCCCTGCTGTACCCTTTCAAGCACTTCACCCTCCAAACCTCCATCCTTACTCATCACACTACCCAAGTACTTAAACGTACTCACATTTTCCAATTCCTCACCATCCAACCTCGCTGTACATTCACTGACTTCACCTCTCTCAAAGACCATCACTTTACTCTTCCCTACATTCACCTTTAGATTCCGTTTCTTACACACTCTCCCAAACTCATCCACCAAGCCTTGCAGCTCCCCTTCGTCTTCACTCAACAACACAGTATCATCTGCAAACAACAGCACAGGGAGTTTCCAAACACTATCCTCTCTCACCAGGGCCACTCCAACATCCACTACCCTACCTTGTACCTCTTTTATTACCCCATCCATGTACAGATTGAAGAACCATGGAGACATGACACATCCCTGTTTCAACCCAACTTTCAAAGAGAAAAATTCACTTAGTTCACCATCCACACGCACTGCAGCCTTCGCACCATCGTACATACTCTTCACAGCATTCAACAGCTTCCCATCTACTCCATATATTCTTAACACTTTCCACAATCCTAGTCTATCCACCCTGTCATATGCTTTCTCCAAATCCATGAAAGCTGCATACAACTTCTTTCCCTTCTCTAGAAACTTTTCCACTAAAGATCTGAGAATGAATATCTGATCTACACAACCTTTTCCCTTCCTAAAGCCTCCCTGTTCTTCTCCAACTAATTCCTCTGTTCTTTTTCTAACTCTGTCAATAAGTATCCTACCATACACTTTGTGCTATTTCATGAGTTACGATGGTAGACTCGCTTCTTCAGTGATAGTACTTCACAAATTCTCTTTGCATAAATCCTGTTTTGATTGTTGGATATTGTAGCTGATCCCATACATATATGAAGTCCCGATCATTATTCATTCTTAACACCAATTTTCGACATGACAGTCGTTGTCTTACCTGTAATTTATTAGTTTGTAAGTTTTACCTCTTAACATTTCTCCAAAACACTCGCTCATGCGCACCAGAGGGACAGTCCCGGATTTGAGAAAAGGCCACCGAGAGTGTTTACAGAAACAGACGAAGGCTAAACAAGGTTGGAGAAGAAGAATGTGGTTGGCGAAGGGTCAGGTTCTTAATGTGCTGCTGCCTAAGGTGTACAGGAAACCATTTGGCTTTTCACTCAGTGTAAAGTCACCCATAGACAGAAGGAAAAGGAAAGAATGAAGGAAAGATAGATAGAAGAGGGAGTGTAGTCACCGGTAGACAAAAGGACTCGGAAGAAATGAAGTAAAGAACGACAAAAGAGGAGGGATAAAAGGAAGGAGGAAAGGAAAGGACAGACACCCGAGAGCAGCACTACATGCTGTTGCCTAATAAATGTTGAATGTTGTTTTCTGTGATAAAAGTGTATTCTTATCCATTTCTTTTTTCATAAACTCTTACCATTGTGACCACACAATTATTTTGCAGTTGCTACAGTTTCTACATTTCTTATTCCTTGCTAGCTGTTACCCTGTAAGTGCATACTCCCAAGAAAATACACAGACCGGAACAAATTGCCTTCCGGTGGCATGCGTAATATAGACAGAAGTCGTACCAAGACTCCAGTGCCATTTAGAATCATGTATGTTCCTTCAATTTTTGGAAGGGATGGTAAAATAAATCATAAAACATGAACCGAATGATGATCAGGTAAGCCTCTGAGGTTCTGAAAGATTGATTGCAGAAGCTTAACTTTTTCAGTCCGATGATATACAGTTTTATTCTTGCTGCCAACGATTTTACCATTTAGAATACTCATACTGAAAGGGTTAATGAAGCTGTATCATCCAGTTCAGTCTGTCCTGAGCTGAACAATGTCGTCGGAATAAAGAATAAAATGATTTACGTCCTCATAGTGAAGGACGTAATCACGCTCATATAGCAGCACTAAGCTAACCTGTAATTTTTTTTTTTTTTGTATCCTCATTGTATAAATCAAGGTACATCATACGAATCATGCAAATACTGGACTTCAAAACCTTGGTTAATCGCCATAATGGTCTAGTACAGTGGTTCCCAACCTTTTTGGTCTTGTGGCCCCCCGAGAAAATTATGAGAAGCTCCATGGCCCCTATATAACTCAGATCATATATTTATATATTTTTAATATTTGATATTGTGCAGAAAACGGTAATTACCCCGATATACTTAAGGTTAAACTAGCACAGTAAGGTATATTTCATACTTGATTTCTGTCAGGTTTTACCCAGACCAAATACCTTATAATATCTTATATTACCAATAAGGCCCATGGCCCCCAGTCAATGTCCCATGGCCCCCTTGGGGGCCATGGCTCCCAGGTTGGGAACCGCTGGTCTAGTAAATGAACCGTATACACCTCCGCCTTCACCGAGAGCTAGCGAAAAGTGTGCTATGTTTAACCCGCCATGGGGACGGTCGCCTATGGCGTATGGAAACAGATGTCAAGTGGCGGTATTTGGCAAATATCAAATTTAAGAAAACTAAGGCAATGACAAGCTTCAAGAAAGCACTATTCTTACTCAAAAAGACGATACGACTGTAGATATGAAAGCCAATTGCACTGAACTCATCAGTAACACAACGAAATGACTGTGTGTAAGGGATTGCAGGATGGGAGCCCAATGTACGCATATGCATAATAGCCAGTCAAAGGTATTCATTCATGGGCATGATATATTTTATCAACGAGTATTTTAGTGACTTTAATGGTCTATAGTGTTGCTAACTCTTGTAAGTTTAACCAGTTATACAGAATAGTCACAATAATTGTAATGCTAGGTGAAAAAGGCCCGACTCCTCGGTCCTAAAACACCTAACATGTAGCGGGGTCCTCTTTCGTGACCGGAGCTTAGTGCAATGAAAGAGAGGCAGAACACAAAAACTCTAGGCAATAACCTTTTACACGTATATTCCCACAGTCAGACACAGGACAAAATACAGATATTACAACACAATAGTGACAGAAATAATACCTTACTTAGGATATTAGTATCTCACAGGATACTGACTTAACCACTACGGTTGCCAATACAGAAAGTCTAGTGAACAGGTGTACAGGGATCACGGGCGCGCGTGAGAGCGCCAGAGGGGGAGTTCACACGGGGGAAGGGGAGGGGAAGGACTCGTGACGAGCCGGAACAGAGTTATAGTAATATTGGGAAAAGATACGTCTTTCTACTTCACTCTTAGTATCACTCGATAGAGAAAGGGTTTTGACATTTGATTCTAGCTCTCGTTTATATTACGTTAGTTATGGGGAGGGGATGTTGTAGAGGGGGAGGGAATAGCGGGACACTGAATATTTACGGTAATACAACGGGACGGGTATTACTCTCACTTTCTATGGTTTTCTGACGACAAAGGACATATGTATATTTTCACTACAGAGACTTCCTCAGGGGGAGAGTTCTTACTGTTTTCTTACGAGGGCGTCACTTATGAGTCAGAGTTCTCGAGACTCACTGTTCTCATCCTTACTCACTCTCCCGTGATTTCACTCGCCCTGCTACTGAACATACATTTAGTCACTGTAACGCTGTAACCTGTTTTCTAGGGCAACGTCACACTTAACATAATTTCCGTCACTAGTCTTAGGGCAATACCACACTTGACATATATTCACTCGTGTCGTGGGGGCGGCAGGGAGACACGCCGGCGTCTATTTGGCCGGGCTAGGAGCACCTCCAGGGAAGGGCGTGCCGAGAGGGCACGGGATGGCTCGCAGGGGCGTCTTCTCTCGTCTAGGGCTGCACGTGGCGCAAGGGCCCATAGTCTCCGGGCTGGGACTAGGGGTGTGGCCCTCAGGGCTGGGGCCAAACAGGTCTAGGAGTCTCTGGCTCCTATCTCGGCCAGAGGTGGAGGTCCGTCGCCGTCTCTTGGGCGTGGAGAGGTTGCGCCCAGGAGTCCTGGGGAGGGCCCGGGGAGGCTGAAGGCTGCAGTCCCCAAAATCAAGGGGCACCGTCAGGTGGGGGCTACGGCACCCGTCTCGTACTGGGGCCTGACAGGCGAGTCTTCTCCAGGGCCAGGTGTAGGGACCGGAGGCCAGGGGAGGCCGTTAGGCCTCGCAGGGTCCCCCTGGTGCTGGGGAGCTGGGCGTCTGTCTCATGTAGGGGCGATGTCGGCACCTCTGTCTGGTCGTACTGCCCGGCAATAGGCCGTGGCTGTGTGGGGGAGTCAGTGCACCTCTTGTGGTCTTTCCAGAGGCCGTGGACCCGTCTCTTCTGCAGGAGGGGGGAGCGGCAATCTGCTGTCTCAGGGGCAGCGCCTCTAGAGCGGCAATTGGCCGTCCCCTTCGGCAGGAGGGATGAGCGGCAATCAGCCGTCTCAGGTGCAGCACCTCTAGAGCGGCAATCGGCCGTCTCCTTCGGCAGGAGGAGTGAGCAGCAACAGGCCGTCTCGGGGGCAGTGCTTCTAGAGCGGCAATCGGCCGTCTCCTTCGGCAGGAGGAGTGAGTGGCAATCGGCCGTCTCAGGGGCAGCACTTCCAGAGCAGCAATCGGCCGTCTCCTTCGGCAGGAGGGTTGAGCGGCAATCGGCCGTCTCAGGGGCAGCACCTCCAGAGTGGCAATAGGCTGTCTTCTTCGGCTGGAGGGTTGAGCGGCAATAGTCCGTCTCAGGTCTCAGGGGCCGCGCTTCCAGAGTGGGAATCGGCCGTCTCCTTCGGCAGGAGGGTGGAGCGGCAATTGGCCGTCTCCTGGGGCAGAAGAGATGAGCGGCAATAGGCCTTCTCGGCAGAAACACCTTCAGTGCGACGCTTGGTCGACTGATGAAGGCGGGAGTGGCAATCGGTCGTCTCCAGAGGGGCGCTGATGGAAATTGAAATATCAGTTCCACCTCAGTCTGATTTGGCAGTCCTGCTTTCCGAAGGTAGTGTCCTCCATCTGCTATGGTGGTGGTGCAACGGCTGAGTGTGATAAGTGCGCACGGCCCCGGGCTGGCTTATGCCATTGTCATATTGAATCCCCTAGTGTGGGTGTGGCTACTCCGTGGGGTCCGGGTAGGGGTGTCGGTGTGTTTCTGGGGGCACTACAGTTTCTTTCTCACTGTGTTTCTGAGGGCACTACATTGTTCTTCCTGTTTCTCTCTCACTGTGTTTCTGGGGGCACTACGTTGTTCTTCCATGTTTCTGGGGATACTATGTTGTTCTTCTCTCACATCATCTCCAGGGGCACTGATTTGCAAGCCACGCATTTCAATAATTATGTTACTTTTCTAGGTCTGGATTGTAATAGGACTCACCAGCTAGGTAGCAGACGACACCTGAAAGTCCCTCATAGTACACACACACACACACACACACACACACACACACACACGGGTGCGCGCTGTTGACAGGTCAGCCAAATCCCGCAACCAGGTGGTCCAGTCTGAAATCTTGCCGAGTGTACATACCAGAGGCAGTAGCTGATAGTTCGTTATTGTATTCTAATTTTAGTCGCTTTTACACAGAGTTGATTACAGTATAAAGAAAACGGAATATTATATTACATTTTCTCTAACTTATTGTATGTGGAACTAAATTATTTCAAACTGTTGAATTCGTAGTTTTATAAGTTGCATCATATTTCACTAAGAAAATATCAAAACATAACACGTATCAAAGGAAAAAAAGGCAAAAAGAAGCCAAACTTAAAAAAAAAAGCCAACCAGCTATTTTCTCCAGCCAACCACTTAAAAAAAAAAAAAAAGCCAAATTTGAGGAAGTTGGCTTTTAAAAAGCCAACCTGGCAACCTGCTCACACGTAGCTCATTAGATCACCAGAAACTGTAGCTTCGTAACGATTGAGAACTGGACCTATTTTGATATTGCTATTTTTACTCAGTATTACCTCTACAGTAACCTTCTGAAGTGCTAAAAATAAATAACTGTCGTGAGACCCTGTAAAAAGAGTTACTGTACATACCATTGACTAACAGTGTGAAAACGTTCTGCCTATCTCTCCTGTACCCGTATTCTCCTGAGTTAAAGAAGATCCATGACACCTATCCCTTAACAATTTATTTTGTTTATTATACCTTACTCTCCAATTCCGTGTTATGGAAATCCCTCAGGTATCGTCATACCCTGCATAAATACCGTGGAAAAGGATATTAATCAGTCAAACCCCATAATAATTCGCAAAGGAAAAGGTGCCAGGTAGTCTCCTTACTGGACTAGAGTACGGGACCTTGTTAGTACATTCATGGTCGGGACAACTCTAGTGTTATTCCAAACGACACAGATGATTTAATTCAGCTGGGAGTGAGTCGAAGGAGCCGAACAGTGTTTACACGTCCCCCCAACAGCATGTGAAGCCGGACATCCCTGATCAGGTGGAAGAGTCGCAAGTGGAGTTTGAACCAAGTGAATGGGGGAAGTGGATGGGGGTGGAGGAGAGGGAAACAGAGGAGGACAGACAACGAATGGAGGAAAGTGTCGCCAGCGAGTACATGAGAAAGCCTACGCCTAACTTTACATATCCTGCCTCAGGGTGAATTTATGCTATGTGTGTGTGTGTGTGTGTAGATATAAGGGGACTACAAAGACGAGCAAGTTAAGGGATGGAAGATGGTCAGACTGCGATGTAAACCAGCGGTTAACTGCAGATGATACAGCGCTGGTCTCAGAATCGTTAGGCAAACTTCAGCAAAATTTGTATCTGAGACTGAGAGAGTGTGCAAGGTGTAAGTTGAGAGTGAGTGCAACAAAAGAGCTTGGTGATTTAGATGTTGAAGAGACTTAGCAGAACGATATTAGCGCAAGTCTGTTTGAGAAAGTTTTTGAAGAAAAGAAGTGTTGGCATTTGGGGTGGAAGCAACAGCGGATGGACGTCAAGGCCCTGAAGTAAGTCATGGGAGAAGGAGCCAAAGTATTAGGGACGTTAAAGTGTGGAAGGAAAGTTGTGCGTCTCTTCAGGCCAAGATGGGTATGTGTGAAGGCGTATTGCTGGTTTGTTGTCATCTGATTGATCTGGGTTATTCTCATAACTTGAATACTAAGTCCTGATTCCATAAAATTCAGTGAGCCTCAGTTATGAGGTAAAAACGAGTCTCCTTGGTTACTGGTAGAAATTTATCAGTCAGTCTAACTATGCTAGGTCATCAACTGAGCTGAAAACGGATTAGGGATCTTTGTCACATAAAAACGAACCGATTTTTGTGAAACCAACTCTGTTGTACAGATGCGAGGCGTGGATCATGAAATCTAGGGACCAAGAAGGGTGGAATCGCTTGAGTTGAAGTCCCCAAGGTCTATATGTGGGTTGAGATGGTGATGGTGTAACAGGGTGTGTAATCAGACGTAGTGTAATGGAAGGAGTACACCAATGTGTGTTGATGTGTTATGGCCGTATGGGGAGAATAGGTGAAGAGAGGTCTATATGTGGGTTGAGATGGTGATGGTACGGCAGGGTGTGGATGCAGACGTAGTGTAATGGAAAGGGTAGACCAGTGTGTGTTAATGAGTTGTGGCCGTATGGAGAGAATAAGTGAAGAGAGATTGACTAACAAGATATACCGATCACTAGTAGATGGAGTCAGACCATACTACAGTGCGAAGTCCGTATTACGATTCAGTATCAGAGATGGAAAATCAGCAATTATACGCCTAGTTAGAGTGGACAGAATATCTATATTACGTAGGAAAATAGTTAAATAAAATACATGAGAAAACTGGGGATATTCTTGACACATGAGTAAAGCTGTGATACTCTATGAAACATCTTGCTTTTGACACCTTGCATTACTTCTGCTACTACTACAACTACTACTGTTACTACTACTACTACTACTATACTACTGCAAACAACAACAACAACAATAATAATCATAATAATAATAATAATAATAATAATTGTTATGACATGAGAAAAGTTATATTCTATCAAACATCTTACTTTTGACACCTTGCCTTACTTCTATTACTACTGCTGCTTCAAACAATAAAATAATAATAATGATGTGCTAATAACTTGTAAATGATTCCAGGCAATGCTGTCACGAGCTTGGAGGAACTTGCCACGGTACAAATGAGTCAGTTTATGGGTGTGAGGCGCTTGTGTATGGAAGCTTCTGCAACTCTTCATCTTGCAAGTGTTGCATTGGTACGTTGAGTGAAGTGTTGTGATTAATCTGATGTAGTTATAGCTAATGTTTCTAACCTAATTCAACTTACGGTGAATTGTGAGAGCATATCAGGCATGAATATAGGTAGCTCGGCAGGAAGTATGCGTCAGTAGACAGGGACAGATCCAGCACTTTGGAGAAGGGGGGGGGGTGATTCCTAACAGAACTGCCATCAGCTGATATTCATCCTGAATCATGACCAAATTTTTATAATTTATTACTTTTTCATATAAATGATTATATGATAATTTTTATATATGGTATTTACTGGATATATTTTGAATATACCATTGTTCTTTTATTATCAGTAACCATAGGTCTTCCGAAAATAGACGGGCTACTCCCCCCACGCCCAAAAATTAATGCTCGAGCATACATGAAACAGTATACTTGAACATTGCTACAAAGTGTGGTAATGCTGTGCCAGCATACATGATGTATGGAAACAGTATACTTGAACATTGCTACAAAGTGTGGTAATGCTGTGCCAGCATACATGATGTATGGAAACAGTATACTTGAACATTGCTACAAAGTGTGGTAATGCTGTGCCAGCATACATGATGTATGGAAACAGTATACTTGAACATTGCTACAAAGTGTGGTAATGCTGTGTCAGCATACATGATGTATGGAAACAGTATACATGAACATTGCTACAAAGTGTGGTAATGCTGTGCCAGCATACATGATGTATGGAAACAGTATACTTGAACATTGCTACAAAGTGTTCTAATGCTGTGCCACAGTCCAGAAAGCAGTATCTGGCACTCAGACCGTTAAACAAGCCAAAGCTGCTGTATCGTCACGAGTCCTTTATTTTACTGGCCGGGATACAACAAAGCATGTTGGTCAAAACTGGATGAGGAGTGTGCACTGATGCAAAATGGTGCACACTGTTGCAGCAACTGTTGCTGTATTTCCTGCACAAGCCATCTTAAACTGGCTCCTGTGACGTGATAGTGACGTAGGTTTTCAAATGCGAGTTGCTAAGTAGTATATTTATTTTCCTTTATTGTGAATAGCTAAGGAAAACAAATATATAGATCGTCACATGGCACGAAGACAGAGGATTGATGGCTCTCTGTGATCCTGTATGAGACTCAGAGTTTAATTTTATCTCCGTAATTTTACTTTAATCTGTTGTAATCTAATCAATGCCAAACTAACTCTTTCTAACCTCATTCAGTTTTGTCTAATCTAATCATAAATAATAATCAAACATAATCTAACGTAATCAAACCCAGCCTAATGGGATCCAGTCAAATATAATGTGGGTGTTAAATTTTAACTCAATTATTTGTAATTTTATTTAATCAAAGCAAATTTAACCTAGTCAAATGACACAATTTAATCGGATCAAACAAAACAATACCTTAGAAAATCTAACCCAATAAAGGTTAATCTAATCCAAACTAATTATTTCTAACTGAGCTGCTTAGAGAACAAACCACTAAGTAATCAAAAGTAAGTTTTAAGACAATTGCAGTTAACGTTCTTGTAAGTGTCCGTAAGTGCAGACGCATGTTTAGCCTAACATAGTATAGATTACAATACTTGCCTGGTCTGGCTGACTATATTTTGTGCAAAAAACAATTAATTATTATTTTCTGTACCTAACCTAGCTTTACTACCCTACTGGTATAATATCCAATACTATATATTGGTATACTATGATCATACAATATTTAATTGTATATTGTGGTATACTATTGGTTACTATCCTATTGGTATACTGTATAAGTTTTAACAGGTGTGGCCCCAAGTCATTAAAAGTACACACAAAAATGCAGTATATAGTTAATATTAATGGAATAAATGTAAACATGTTATTGCTTTAACCCCTACACCGCGGGCATGTTTACCAGTGTTTTGCATGTCCCGCGGGGTTATTCGGGCTCCGACAGACTCTCAAAAAATATTTGCCAAAAATCAGTTATTAGTCCTAGAATAATAAAATTAAATATGCTTATGGCACATACCTTCAGCTTTCTCCTGGAATGTTTGTTGAGCCTTCGTCGGTTACCGTAGGACTTGTGGAGACCTCTGAAGTAGGGTAACGAAGTCTCCACTTTACACTTCCCGACAACCCATAATATGATTACCACAGCCAGATATAAACACTATAAACACTATTCTATGATTTTCAAGTAGTTTGGGATCCATACTCCAAAAAAAAACCACTGTGAAAGCAATGGAAATTACGAGCGCGTCTGATCGTCACCCTTGCGCTAGTTCGCTCTTGGTACTCTGTCATTTATTATTCATAAAACCCCTCACACTTTATATTTCTATTACTATATCACACTTATATATATCTGGAGTCTTTCTCCATAAGCTTCTTTCAGTCGTATTAGTTTATTGTCAGTGAAGTCATTCAATTTTTCATTAAGTAAAATATGTAGAGAGCCACGGATTCACTTTCACTGTTATAAATTATTTGTACTCATATTCTTATATTACTAATTACCTACATTACTATTTACATTTTCTATTCTATTTTCAATATTTACCCTTCTATTTTACTTACACTATGTTATTCATTGTCACTTTCAGTAAGATAAAACTATAATACACTGTTCAATCATATGTACTGAACATCCATTGCTTTCACCTGCTATTTACACATTATTTACACATTATTTCCAAATTATTCTGCTTTCACACTTGCACTGTTAGAACTGCTTCTGGCTGTGGTAATCGAAGAAGCAGGTAACACAGAGGGGAACCTGGCACTCAGCGCACTGCCAAGAGGTGCGTTTGTGCTCAGGTGTGCGGCAGGTGGTATGTGCACATACCTGACACCTGCGAATCGCAGCCTTCCTTTTCCCTGTGGCAGGCATAAGCTCAAGTCTGTGCTGATCCATATACGCCCTCTGCTCAAGTCGGTCGGGAAGCGTTACTGGATGGCGCCTTGGAGTTGCTGCTGTCACCCTACCATATCTTTCCAGCAGCTGCTGGACACAAGTCCTGGCGAACAACCTCAGGGAGAAGGACTTCGGTGGCTTGACCTTCATCTTGTACAGGATGAAGGCGTTCAGCATCGTCATATCTATGAGATGCAGAAAAACTTTCCTGTACCACCTAGTATTCTTCCTGAGGTAGTCGATCTCACCAATCATCATGTCGGACTTGTCCACCAGCCGCATGTTGATATTATAGTCCAACACAGCATCAGGTTTCATCACAGGTTCGCCTGTCCTACGGTCGACCTTTCCACTGTCTCTCATCTCCCCCTTATGTACGGTGGTGAGCATGTGCACGACCCTCTTGTCATGCCACCGTATTGCCAGCATCTTCTCAGACTTGTGTAGGTGCACGTCTCCTCGCTGCGAGGTTCCTGCCTCTGGGAATTTGGGGAAGTGGGCATGATTACTTTTCACAGTGCCGCAGGAGCCAGTGCCGTGCTCAGAAAGGTATTTGGCAAGTTTCGGTGCTGTATAGTAGTTGTCTGTATACAGCACATGATTCCCACCAAAATACTTTTCTAGGAGCACTTTCACTACACAGCCTGAGAAGCCAAGGAGGTGTGTTTTATCCAGATCGACAGTGCTGGCTGAATATATGACGAGGTCAAGGATGTACCCCGTCTTACAGTCGCACAGTACAAAGAACTTAATTCCAAAGCGATGGCGTGTGCTTGGAATGTACTGAACAAACCGAAGACGTCCTCTGAACAAAATCAAGGATTCGTCAATGACAACCTTCTGAAAGGGGTGGAAGAATGACATAAACTTATCCTTCATTCTGCTCAGAATCTCCCGGATCTTCCAGAGTGGGTCGGTTTGGGAAGGTACATCGTTGTCAGCAAAGTGCAGGTTTCCCATGATGTTCTGGAAGCGATCTCTGGTGGGTGAGGGTAGTAAGGGGTCCATGGACCAGTATTCTTCCAACTCATGCTTCTTGGAGTGTGGCATGAGAAGCATGAGGGCAAAGAACACATACAGCTCCTGCACTCCCAGCATGGACCACTGTTGCATCTTGGCTGCACCTGTACCACTTGCAGCACGTTGTGATTCATACCTGTTGGTCTCATCACATATGTGCTGCATGACTTCGTCATCTAGGAAGGCCAAAAGGTAGTCGACACACTCAGCATTTTCGTCCATAGTGAAGGCAGGCTGAACTCCTGAGGGGCTCTCATCAAACACTAAATCTTCTGGCACAAAATCTGACCCTTCCGTCCACACGAAGGAGTCCAGGATTCCCTGTCGTGGCGGTGTAGGGCAGGTGGTGGTGGCGGTGGTGAAGGTTGGCTGTGAGGCAGGTTTATCTCAGTCAAGGTCACTCGCACTGACCCTAGGTTGCCGTACAGCACTAGCAGCCCTTACCCTACTAGCTACACTACTTTTCACTCTCCTTGATTTACCTCTACCTCTACGGCCTGCCTTCACTGTTGATGCTGGTGGTGACTCCGACGACGAAGACTCCGGAGATAACTCAGCCAACGATGATGAAGAAATGAGTGAAGTGGGGCTTGGGGAACGGGGAGGTGAATGCATTCGTGACTCATGGCGGGCTGGGTCACGTGGGGGCATTGTTCTGGGGCTAACACGCCGCCTTTTCACTCCCTTCCCAAATTCCTGTCCTTGCTGCACTAAAGGCTCCTTTCCCTTGGAGCTAGACACTAATTCAGACACTGTAGCACTCGTTGTAGCTGTTTCTGGCACGATAACCTCACCCGGCTCATCAAAAGATTCACCCGAATCGTCAAAGTCACTGTCCATCATAACCATGGACAATTCTGCCAGTTCACGTGCCACTGCAGAGTCACTAAGGCCTTTCCTGCTTGCCTCACTACTTTTCTTAGGGGTAGAGGTCACGGGGCCCTTTGCAATGGGCGCAGAAGTGGCAGGAATGGTGGGGCGCGAGTGCGACATTGTTTCTCTACAGCGGAGGACAAGGAACTAAATGCCGCGGCTTATCTGAGAAGGGAAGGGTTGACAATGACACTTTAGGCTGACTGCTGCTAACTTACATGCTAATTTTTTGCAGGTAGAAAATCTCGGCAATACATAAAGAAATAGGTAGTTCCAGGTGAATGTAAATGTCACTTAGGCTTCTCCCTTCCTTTCTGATATATATTTTTATTACAGACATCGATTACAAGGCATAATTCAAAGGGGAAATTACCGTGGTAATGTAGCAAATGAATGCACATGAGGTTTTGTCAGGTGATAATTAGCCAATTCCTGGTGTATAACACTATCACTTACCTGTTTTTTTTTTTTTGGTATATATTATTTTGTATAAGTATAGAGCATAGGGCTTATTTCAATGGATGAAATCTGTGGAAAAATCCAGGGGAAATTTGTGTAGCGCAGCGCGGCATGGGAGATGAGAGGACAGGGTAATGGAGGGCAGGTAGGGAGGGGAGTCACGTAGGGGGTAAAATCGCTAAATTGTCAACAATGGATGGGAGTACAGATGAGATTTGGAGTGCTGACTAGTGTTGGACATTGGCAGTACTGATAGATGATACAAGCCACCACTTGAGAGCCTGGGATAATTCAAAATAACACAGAATCACAAAAGTGATGCCCCGCGGTATGATCCATTGTGGCCGAGCTTCACGAAAGTGACGCCCCGCGGTTAAGGGGTTAAGATAAATTGTTAAAATCAGTAAAAAGTTGATATTAAAAGGAAAATATAACAGTGACAAAAACTTAGGATGTAGTTACTACTGTGCACTTAGAAAATAATAAGTATTATATATACAGACCATACATGAAAGTTTTGTAAGTACTCACCAGCGTATGAGATACAGGTGTGCGTGACGTGGTGGCAGGTGTGGCCGGGAAGGGGACTTGGCAGGTGTGGGTGGAAGGGGGGCATGGCAGGTGTGGGTGGGAGGTAGGCGAGGCAGGTGTGGGCAGGAAGGGGACATGGCAGGAGTGGGGGAGGGGGGCGTGGCAGGTGTGGGGGAGGGGGCGTGGCAGGTGTGGGGAGGGGGCGTGACAGGTGTGGGGGGAGGGGGGCATGGCAGGTGTGGGGCAGGGGGGCGTGGCAGTTGTGGGGCAGGGGGGCGTGGCAGTTGTGGGGGGAGGGGGGCATGGCAGGTATGGGGGGAGGGGGTCGTGGCAGGTGTGGCAGGAGGAGGGCGTGGCAGTTGTGGGGGGAGGGGTCGTGGCAGGTGTGGCGGGAGGGGGTCGTAGCAGGTGTGGGGGGAGGGGGGCATGGCAGGTGTGGGGGGAGGGGGGCATGGCGGGTGTGGGGGGAGGGGGGCGTGGCAGGTGTTGGGGGGGCGTGGTAGGTCAATACTAATTTTATGGGTATTAAACAGGGGTTAAAGGCTGCCTTTACCTTACCAAACACTGTATCCGTCAGAGGTGAGTTTGTTGTTTGTGTCCCGGGGGATAAAGCAATATCAGGTTATTGGTGAGCTCCTTGGTTGTCCTTTTAATATTCTCTCTCTCTCTCTCTCTCTCTCTCTCTCTCTCTTTTTTCTTTTCTTTTTTTTTCCTCTCTCTCTCATTCATCCAGCTTTTAGCTTATTCACTACTCTTTCCTGCCATTCTCTCAGTTTCTATTCGAACAATCTTATACTGTACATTTTAGCTAATCACTATTGACATGTTACATTATATTCTTCTTTCATGAGGCTGACTCTGGGCACAGGTTTTCCAGTCCGTTCCCTAAAGCACAGCAGCCTCCTTCATACCACACACCTCCACATGTCACCACTACGGCGCTAATACCCACTGACCATATTGAAAACATGCTGTCTTATATGACTAGTGTATTGATATAAGAGGGGCTGTTTTTACATGTCGGTGGATGTCATGGTAAATCTGTAATGTCTTGTGTAACGATACTCAAATTCTTATTTTGTTTCCTGCCCCAGCCGGAAGTAGAACTTGCGTCCATTAAGACAGTAGACCACCTCTACCGACTCGACTACCACCTCCCCCACCAAGACTACACAAAAACACGGTTCAGTTCTTTCCCACTTTTCCTGCTGTTCGCTTAGTTTCTGTTCAAGCAATTGCATACATTGCCACCAGCCACTAATAACGTGTCGTATTACAGACTGCCACAAAGACTCACAAAAACACACTTTCTGCTGTTTCTTAATATTTCTTGCCGTTCTCTCTAGTTCTCTTTACCCACCAGTGACTGTTAATGTTTTGTATTACAGACTGCTACCTTAACTACACACAGTCACGGTGTTATACTGCTGTTCGTGGCCATTGCTACTATGGATGCAATTGTCCTGCAACATATTATCCTGAGCCACTCTGTCCGTGCGCCTCCAAAGCATGCAGGTAAATCCCTATACTATGTTCACTTCTACCTAAGAAAACTGGGGCCATTTCTTTAGCCTGAAGTATCAGGTAAGAAAGTCTTTTTGGTTGTGATTGTCGGATTCTTTTTTACCTGTCATAATTGGGCCACTCCTTAGCTTTACTTGGGAGTAGGGATGATAGCTGGTGGCGAGCATCATCCACTCACTTGATGTAGTGCTGCCTACTTAGTCCTTCACCTTTATCATTCTGTTCAGTATCTGCCCTCCTCTCTCCCTATTTCTCCCATCCTTCCTGGAACTTTTCATCACTCTTCTTTCCACTTCAGGTAGCTCTACACTGAGTGGCAAGCCTATTAGTTTCCTGTGACTCAGGAAACCATTTACAAGGCTGGGCGGTAACTATATAACCAAATAATGGGTGATGTGGAGCTTGCTATGGTGCTTCTGTTAGCTGGGTGGAGAGGCACCAATGCGACGTCCATCCAGAACCAAACCTCCACACTCTTCCCCGCTCCTCACTGTGACGAGGGGCTGCCGACCGGAAGGGAGCACCGATCCACTGCATGGGATAACCCTGCAGGGACAGTTGCTTGCCTGCGGTTGATGGGCCTTCTCAACCAGACACAGCAGGTTATTCAGCAACAGTCTTGACAACAACATCTTGTGGGCAGAAATGAGTCTACTTGGTTGCTATTGTAGTTTTCTCTTTTACCTGTCAAAACTGAGCCACAGCTTAGTTTTACTTGTGAGAGGGACTGAGTCTCCTTGGTTGATTTTTACCTGTCAGAACTGGGTGCCCCTCACAACCAGAATACTAAGTCATGGTTGCAAGTAATCTGATGAACCTTAGTAATGAAGTAAGAATGAGTCTTGTTGTTTTCATCCAATGGAACTGGGCTACAGCCGAGTCCTGACCACTAAGTCACGGGTGCATGAAATGCGATATATTTGACCTGGATTAATAAATAAATTATGGTATTTTCATCCACCAGTCTCAGTAAACCCACATATGTGGAATAATTATAATAATAATAATAATAATAATAATAATAATAATAATAACAATAATAATAATAACAATAACAATAATAATAATAATAATAATAATAATGACGATGATGCTGGTGATGATGATGGTGATGATAACAATGAACAATGAACACAAGGCAAAAACCAGATTAATGTCCTCAAGGGGTGACGGTGGCATTATCGGAAATATTACCTTGTTCACAGCCAAGAGGTCTGGGTTCAGTCCCTAGACTGGCAAGTTTATTTGTACTCAGAACTGAAAAAGAAAGCTGGATGGTAAAATTGATGGTTGCATGTCGCAGTCTGGGGAAGATAGAGGCTTAGCGAGAACTGAATGTTTGCTTGGTGCTCTTATACGCCTGATGATGGTCTAGTGGCCAGAATGCCCAAGTCGGAGTGATGACCTTCCTTAAACTTATCCCCAAGAGATAACTGCATTGTGTTCGGTTACTTAATGCCATCAAGAAAGGCAGGTTCATCTATTGTACCTTTAAACGTACTTTATTACTGTATAACTGATACATATTTACATTAGCTTGTTTGTCTTCCTTAGCTGCTGCCGTTACTACCCAGTCATCAGGGAGATCTGTTATGGTGCAGCGTGGTTGATAAGGATTCTTCTGCGTCTGTGTTCTTCTTTTACTGTGTAGTGTAGGTGCTGGAGAGGGACGCCTTCACGTGTTGGCACCGACAGAACTTAGCGGCTGCACTGCATGGTTACACAAACGTCCCTCGGTTCTCTGCCTATTCCCTAGAAGTAGATTGGTGGACGCAGGAGACAGGCAACTTGGGCCTGCAGTCCACAGGGTTCATGACGGATGAGCTTGAGGATGCAACTGTTACTAGGGTGCAGTGTAATCGTTAGGGATTAATATTACTTCTTCCTTACATAAGCTTCTTTTCTTCTCAGTTGCTGTCGATATTGCCGTTCAACCAGCTCATGTCGTAATGGTGTAAGTTACGGGTTTTGTGTGCATAATGTCGACTACTACCTTGCACGTTACCCACATTACTTCGTTAACACAAGTGCAACATGCTCACCATCCTCCAAGTGCAAATGTTTGGCGTACTGTACACCGGAAAGGGAGTGTTCGGACGTAGGAGGCTATTGCATAAGGAAGGAAGAATGTTGTAGGGATGGCTACGTCAAGTTCAACTGTGGCTGCAGCACTAACCACTGCTCTTGCTGCGTCCCAGGTAAGAACTCATCTGACGGTCACTGCTGTCTCAGTGTTTATACGTCCTATTGTTAATCTACTTTAACTTGGCGTAGAGTTTAACCCTTTTGCAATCTATTTCCCATACCTTAATAAGAATACTATAGCTCTGCCTCGATTCCATAGCACTTCTTCGTGATTAGCACCATATTCTAGTTAATCTCGTATAGTTCAGCATTCAATATCAAGAGACGGCAGTTTTACGCCTAGTTAAACAGAGAGTGTAGTGCCTTCAAGGAAAAAGAGAGTAACTAGTAGGGGGAACTCTTCCCGTAATCATCGGGTAATCACTAATATTTCACTCTTGTAATATACCTATACTCATCTTACACTAACTTGACTTAAAATTGCTATCTCTCCATCTTGAATGCTGAATTTCTTACTATAGATCAACACCAGAAAATTCTGCTATTCATGAAGAAGTTCCATGGAACGATATAGAGCTATAGTATAATCATGAAGAAGTGCCATTGGAAGAATGTTGCCAGTCTTTTTTTTTTTTTTTTTTTTTCACATCTCGTCACTGAGCTTCATGAAATGTTCTGCAAAAGGACGAAAGCCTGGGTCAAGTTAAGGTCTAAAGAGAAGAGTCAGTGTAAAGATCTCGAGGAAGATGAGGAGAGTCACTTACGGGATTTTACTGACATGTGTCTGTTGTAAAGTGCTGTGGTTGGTTCATTTTTACCCGATGGAACTGGACCACTCACACCACTTGAATACTAAGTTCTCATTGGGTAAAATTTGATAAGACTTAGCTATGATGTAGGAATGAATCTCCTTAGTTACTAGTCAAAGCAGCCCTTCACTCTGCCTACAATTGGCAAACAACTGAAGTGGCAGGGGTTAGGAATCTTTGTCGGGTTAAATGAAACACACTGGAGTCTCATTAGTTACTAGTCAGAGCAGCCCTTCAGTCTGACTACACTTGGCTACCAACTGACGTGGAAAGCGTTAGGAATCTTTGTTAGGTTAAATCAAACACGCGAAAGTAAGCATAAGGATCCTGATGGCTCTGTAGCTCGGCCTATTTCTTCTACTGATAAAGCAGATCTCTTCGCTCAGACTTTCTCTTCCAATTCCACCCCTCTGACTTCCTTATGGCTGACATTAAAATTTCTTCAGCTGATGTATTTTCTGCCATCACAGGCCTCAATACTAATCAGGCATATGGGCCTGATGGAGACCCTCCTGTTGTTCTCAAGAACTATGCTTCTGTTCTTACGCCCTGCCTAGGCAAACTCTTTCGCCTTTCTCTGCCAACTTGTACATTTCCTTCTTGCTGGAAGTTTGCTCTCATTCAGCCAGCCCCAAAGAAGGGTGACCATTCCCAACCCTCTAACTATTGTCCAATTGCTTTAACCTCCTGTATCTCAAAAGTTACCGCGTCAATTCTAAATAGAAAAATTTTTAAAGAATCTTTCCTCTTGCTACAATCCTTCTGATCATCAGTTTGGGTTCCGTGAGGGACGCCCCACTGGCGATCTTCTCGCCTACCTTTCAGACTCCTGGTCATCCTCCTGTCGGGACTTTGACGAAAGCTTTGCCATTGCACTTGACATCTCAAAGGCTTTCGATCGAGTCTGGCATGACTCTTTAATTTCCAAACTGCCCTCTTACGGTCTCTGTCCTTCTGTCTGTGCCTTCATTTATAGCTTCCTTCCTGGTCGTTCTATAGCTGCTGTTGTAGACGACCATTGTTCTTCTCCTAGATCTATCAACAGTGGTGTTCCTCTGGGCTCTGTCCTATCACCAACTCTCTTCCTTTTATTCGTCAGTCACCTTCTAAACTGTACATCTAACTCTATCCACTCATACGCTGATGACTCCATCCTTCACCTTTCCATTCGGTTCCCGCAACGTCCATCTCAACAGTTACTTCAACAAACAAGGGATGAGGCTATGACACACCTAATGTCTGACTTGCCTCGTATCTCTGACTGGGGTAAAAATAATCTGGTTATTTTAATGTATCAGAGACTCAGTTCTTACACGTATCAACCCGACAAAATCTGTCACAGGTATACCCACTAATGTTTAATAATACTCAGCTTAATCCTCCATCATCCTTGAACATGCATGGGGTTTCATTTTCTCGGGACTTATCTTGGAAAAATCATATTTCATCCATCCATCCATCATCCAATCCTACATTGCTTCATGAGGAGCGCAGGAGCCCGGAGCTAAGCAGTTGGTCCTGACATTTAAGATGAGAGTGACCAGCCTTACTCATCCCTGAGTGGCATTACATGAGCAATCAACCCCAACCATCCCCTGGATATAAACCTTCACCGGCTCAATCCGATTGGAGCACAATAATTACTCACTAAACCACCAGGCGCCAAAATTTGGTTATATGGTTACCACCCAGCATAGTAAATGGTTTCCTGGTGTACAGGAAACCATTTAGCTTGTCACTCAGTGTAGAGTCACCCACAGCAGAAGGAAGAGGAAAGAATGAAGGAAAGAAAGACAGAAGAGGGAGCGTAAAGTCATCCGTAGGCAGAAAGACAAGGAAAGAATGGAGTAAAGGAAGACAGAAGAGGATAGAAGGAAAGAAGGATGGAGGAGAGGAAAGGGCAGACACCCGACAGCAGCACTACATCGAGTGAGTGGATGGTGAGAGCCCCCCCCTACCACAGAGCATCTCTAGTCAAATCTGCTTCCAAGAGATTAGGTGTGCTAAGCCGACTCCGTTCCTTCTTTACCCCTGCACAATTGTTGACTCTATACAGGGGTTTTATCCTCCCCAGTTTAGAGTACAACTCTCATGTGTGGGGAGGCTCCCCACATACAGCTCTTCACAATAGGGTGGAGTCAAAGGCTTTTCGTCTCATTAACTCTACTCCTCTTACTGGCGTCCTTCAACCTCTGTCTCTTCGTCGCACTGTTGCATCTTTATCTCTTTTCTATCGCTACTTCAATGGTCATTGCTCCTCTGAACTGTTTGCATGCATTCCTCCACCTCTACGACGGGCGCGTAGGACCCGTCTAGCAGCAAACTCTCATCCCTTTTCTGTCCAGCTCTCTAATGCAAGAGATAACCGTTACTCTCAGTCCTTCATTAATGCAACAGGTCAACTGTGGAACTGTCTCCCTCTGTCTGGATTCCCTGCTTCCTATGATCTCCAGTCTTTCAAACGCAGTGTGTCCAGGCATCTCGAAATGGTCGGATCTTGAATTTGGCTCTCTCTTGTATTTTTTTCCTTGGAAGGAATAATAATTGCGGGCTCCTGGCTTTTGGTTCCTTCTTCCTCGCATAAAAAAAAAAAAAAAAAAATTGGCGGGAGTGTTCATTAAGACATTTCACTTTTGTAATGTGCTGTACTCTTTCCACTCTTACATGGTCTAAAATTGACATCTCCCCATCTTGAATGCTGAGCTGTTTTAAGAGAGTAACGCAAGAACACAATGCTAGTCATGATGAAGTGTTATGGACAGGATGTAGAGCCACAGTGTTGTTGTATTCTGCCATTAAGCTATGGGAAATAATCTGCAAAAGGATCAGATTCTGGACCAAGTGTTGACGAAAGTTATAGGGAAAGAATTATCTGCATTGGTGGTGGAGAGGGATGCCTTCGTGTGGTGGCACTGATATAAATGGGTGGCACCGCTGCCCCATTATATAAACGTCCATCAACTCCTTATCCCCCGAAAGGATGTTGGTGGACTACCGGATAAGGCCAGCTTCAGCCTGCACTCCACCGGGTTCATGTTCAGATGAGCCTAGGGCAACAACAACAACATCAACAGTTCTCCATAGTTCTTTCACCTTAACTTGGCCAAGATTTTCATCCTTTTACAGCTTATTTTATTTAGTTCAGTTGCAGTAAAAAGACAATGCTACGACTCCACAACCTATTTTATTGCACTTCGTGATTAACATCGTATTCTGATGTCAATATATTTTTACAACGCAGCATTCAAGATGCAGAGATGGCAGTTTTAGGCCAAGTTAGAGTAAAAAGACCATTGTAAAGTTCCCGAAGAAAAGTAGTCAAATTAAGGGAGAGCTATACCCACATGGCCTGTGTCTGTTTGTGTTGTTTCCTGATCACCAGACATCTCTGTTCTGTCCACTTTAACTTGTCTGTTATTGCCGTCTGTCTGTACTGAATGCTGAGTTGAGGCAAGGACTGTCTGCAACTGCACAACGGTAGATTTTCTTTTCTTTCTTTTTTTTTTCTTTTTGTCTGGCAGAAGTGGTCCATCCCTCAAGACTCAGTGCTACGTCGTTGGTGCATAAAATCGACGGGTGGTAGTTACGAGGTTGGAATGAGTCTCCTTGATTACTAGTCAAATCAAACCTCCAGCCTGACAACATTAGGCCATCAGCTGAGCGGAAAGGGTTATAGATTTTTGTCAGGTAAAGTAAATTCGCTGTAATTCTTTGCCTTTCTTTTCAGAGTCCAGCAGAACAAGAGCCGACTCGTGCCTCCAGTGCAGTGCCAGCAAGTAGACGCCATCATGGAGACAAATCTCTACACACACAAGGCTGTCATCTAAATAGAGTAGTAGTAATAGTGGTGTTAGTAGTGACTGTAGTCCCATGTTAACCTGAACTGTGAACCTGGTGATAGTAGTGACAGAAGTAGCAGCTGCTGCAGCCCTAAGTTAATCCATAATGTGAAGTGGCCGGGTTAGGTACCCTTTCCATTATTTTTTTTTTTAATGAATTTATTAATTTATTTAGCTGCTAATGTGCGGTTTTTGTCGTCAGCCCTTCAATCGGTGTCTTAATTATTTTTATATTCCTGTTGCCACCAACTTATTAGATTAAGCTTTGGAAAAACATGTTTGTGAGGCAGATAATGAAGGCAATCATCTTATCCCTCCATTACGAAAACGCTCTTTAGTGAAAAAGGGAAAACTCTTTTGAATGCAGCAGAATATACAATGAAAAATATGTAATGAAATCTTCTAAGATTTAAAAAATCTAATCAAATGAAAGACCCCGGGTACAGTTGACTAAAAAAAAAAAATCTTCAGGGTTTAAAATTCTCTCTCTCTCTCTCTCTCTCTCTCTCTCTCTCTCTCTCTCTCTCTCTCTCTCTCTCTCTCTCTCTCTCTCTCTCTCTCTCTCTCTCTCTCTCTCTCTCTTTCTCTCTCCGGCTTCAGAATGTACAGAATTTATTGGGAGTTACAGTTCTTATTCTAGTTATTTTCAAGATGGCGGCCATAAAAGTTGAACATTTTTCTAAATTAATAATTCTTGTCTATAAATAACTGCATCAAGGAATCTGATGTCAAACTGCTATTTATAATTTCTGTGATTTTGAGATAATATTTATAATTGCGGTGTGAATTGTATTTGAATAATTAAACTATTGGCGAAATAAAGCATTCCTAAATGGTCTATGTGACTGTTTCTTTACTCCTTCACACGTGGACAGAATGACACGAAGGCGATTTGTTTGTGGCCAACCGTTCTGATTTTAAGACTTATCATAGATGGACAGAAGATCGGTACATAGGGAGAGAGAGAGAGAGAGAGAGAGAGAGAGAGAGAGAGAGAGAGAGAGAGATGAATGGAGAGGTGAATGAACGGATGGATGGATGGAAAAACAGAAACATATAGAGAGACAGCCAGATACACGGATAGATAAATAGACAGACATACAGTACAGACATGCACATGGACACTTAAGAGGTTGCTATTGACCCAGGCTGTGATAAACACAAGCAAACCAACAAAAAAATGTACAATAACATTTCAGAAAAAATGTCTTATTCACACGAAATTTTCATTTGTCTAAACATCTTTGGAGATTCCGTAACCCCTCTCCCTTGGCGATTTATTCTGCCAATTACGCCTCAGTCTCTTCTTGCATCCTTTACACATTTCATAAACTCGAGGGTTATTTTTTGACATTGTTGGCTTTGGTTGTATTACCGTGGCTTTTCCTACTACCTCTGCTGGTTTCCTTAACAAATTTATTAGCCTCTCAATCAGCTCATCAATATCACATTCAGCGTAAGTTAGAACCTAAATGTTTTTCTTTATTTTTAAATGAAATGCAGCTTTATTATTCCTTACTTTTATCGGGCATATCTTGTTATTGTTAATAACTTTCTTTCTTTCAGTTCTGAAATTGAATCAGAGTGTGCAACCCACCATTCTGTGGTAACTTCCTGTATTTACTTTGTTGATGAGTGTGACATCAGTGACTGTGTTGTTCTTATCTGCTGTAATGAAGTCAGTTTCATTCTTTGTTTCTCCATTTGGGCTTCTCCAGGTCCATTTTCTCCCTGTTCTTTTGTGGAAGAATGTGTTCATTATTTTCACATTGTACGTTTCTACAAAATTTACCACTATTTCACCGCTGTTATTTCTCTCTTTCATTTGCCGAGACAGTGCCTACTCGCTTTTGGTGGGACACTGCCCATAAGCACAGGAGGCAGTGCATTTGGACCTTTAGTAGATGATGATCCATCAGGAGCGCCCGTAAAATCATTGCCAGTAGCATTGATGTTTGGTTAGGACGACTGTGGCAAATAATCTCACCTCCTGCCACTTAGTTTCTGGTGGAATGTAATTTTTTTTTTCCACATTATTTAGTATAATCAGTGGAGTTCTGTATATCTCTAGGGGATCCCATGGTCCTGGCCATCTACAACGGTACTTCATGTATTTAATTATCTATGAGGCACTCCCTTATCCACCACCCAGGGAAGTGCCAGGTAGCACTGGAATCCCGTGCCCTGGGTATATATATATATATATATATATATATATATATATATATATATATATATATATATACATATATATATATATATTATTACGGAACAGAGATAGATAATGAACACTTCAAGTGAGAAAAAAAAAAAACACTACTGTCCCGCAAAGTTCCAGGTTCAAAACAAAAGAGTTAGGTAAAATTACAAGTTAAAGTTTAATGCACAAACTAACAACTAAACATTCAGGACTCATAAGGATAATGTAATGGCAAAAAACAGGTTAAATATATGGTTAACTGCAATAGCCTCTATTAACACGAAATTAGCAAGAGTATATTTATCTAAGTCAGCCCTGATAAATGAGAAAACCGGATAATGCGCAGTTAAAGCAAGATATATTATTATAGATACAAAATGTTATTAATTCTGGCTGACAATATGAATTACAAAAACTTTACTAGGCCTACGAATTAACACCTTATGCTATACAGTACAAGAACAAAATGTAATAATCACTTATACTCAAATTACACAGCAGCTAGATGGTTGGAGACTTCCTGAGCACTCACAAAAATAATAACAACTGGACAGGGGAGGACAGAGATGTGAACAAAATGAGGAGTAGATCTAAGTGGCAATTAATGCAAAGACTGAGCTCATTATATAGGGGCTGGCAGAGCTTGATACAACTTGTAAGAAGGACGCGCAAATGAAGCCATAGGGGACAAAGAGTTGACACTCCTGCTCTGAACAACAGAAAGAACGACTTACTCTACTATAAGGGAGGAGAAGGGGGGAGTGAGGTAGAACACGGAAGCTTGGTCACTATGGAAGCCACGAGGCGAATCGTGATCAAAGATGCAGCATACTGTACGTTAGAATTATACAAAGGATGATGAAATCATAGGCTATGTAACACCTCCCCACAAAGAAAAAGAAATTTATAAAGGAAATTTCTTACTGCTCTAAAACAATCTGTCAAAAGTCTAGGTAAGCAATCTGCAATAACATTTTCTTTCCCCTTGACATGCTGTATGTCTAATGAATATTCCTGAAGAAGTAGACTCCATCTTGTCAATCTCTGATTTTTATCTTTAAACTTTCTAAGGAATTTCAGTGGGTTATGATCGGTATAAATGACTATGGGGTCAAAATCAGAACACAAATAAAATGAAAAATGCTGTAAACCCAAAATCAAGGCCAAAAGCTCTTTCTCAATAGTTGAGTAGTTCTTTTGAGGTGGAGTGAACTTCTTACTGTAATAAGATACAGGGTGTTCCATACCCTGATCATCCTCTTGCAGCAAAACAGCCCCAGCTCCTGTATCACTTGCGTCAACAGCCATCTTAAAAGGCTTAGCAAAATTTGGAGTAGCGAGCACTGGCTGACTTAATAGGATAGCTTTAAGTTTGCTGAATGAGGATTCACAGTTATCGGTCCAGACAAATTTAACTCCCTTTTTCAGTAGGTCTGTAAGTGGTGATACAAGAATTGAAAAGTTAAGATCAAATCTCCTGTATTAACTTACCATTCCCAAAAATCTTTGTAGCTCTTTCCTACTTTTAGGTCTGGGAAGATCACTTATACTCCTACTACTGGGCCTTGGGATAGGCTACTGCCCCCAAGATATAGGCCCTGAAGCCTTTGCCCAGAGTCGGACACATAAAAAAAAAACAAAAAAAAAAAAACTGAACCTTAGCTCCTGGTGGTGCAACATGTCCATCACCAATTACGTACCCAAGGTACTGAACTTTAGCTTGACCAAACTCACACTTTGATAAATTAGCTACAACATTAGCCTGAACCAAAAGCTCAAGAAAATTACTGACATGGCATAGGTGATCTTTCCAGTTGTCACTGAAGATTAATACATCATCAATATAAACAACACACCCTGCCAAACCCTCTGTTACAACATTCATGAGCTTCTGAAAAGTGGCTGGTGCATTCTTCATACCAAATGGCATTACAGAACATGCAAAAGTCTTTCCTAGTGTTACAAAACATGAGATCTCCCTAGCACGTTCAGTCATAGCTACTTGCCAGTATCCCTTTAACAAATCAATCTTACTTATGTACCTAGCCTTTCCGATCTTTTCTATGCAATCTTCCACGCGAGGGAGAGGGTAAGTGTCTGTTTTGGTTATCTGATTAACATTTCTGTAGTCGATGCAAAGCCGCTGTGACCCACCTGGCTTAGGGACTAGAGTGACAGGAGATCTCCACTCGCTCTGACAGGGCTCAATCGTCTTGTGGTCCAACAGGTAGCCAAGCTCCTTCTGGATGAGAGGAACTTTCACTGGGTTCACACAGTAAGGAGGCAGTTTAATTGGCTTTGCGTCTCCAACATCGACATCATGCATCAACACAGTGGTTCTTCCTGGAGTGGCATGGAACACTTGTGGGTACTCTTGCAGTAATGCCGAAAACTCCTGCTTTTCCTCGGGAGCTAGATGAGAAAGCTTAGTCTGGAGATTATTCATGATATCAGGATTCTTCCCCAAACTATCACTCAGGCTCATGCTGCATTGGAGAACTTCACTTGCAGACTCGGGTGGAAAAGCTACAGTGGAGACTGGGTTATTTTCGTCCCGCCTGTGATATAACTTTAGCATGTTGATGTGACAAAGTTGCTTGTTCTTTCTACGATCTGGTGTGGCGATGACATAGTTGACATCACTGAGTTTCTTCTCCACGAAATAAGGACCACTAAACTTGGCTTGAAGAGGTTGCCCATGCACCGGTAGCAGAATCAAAACCTGATCTCCTGGCTGAAAGTGGCGTAGCCTGGACTTCTTATCATACCAAGTCTTCATCTTCTCCTGAGCAGCTCCTAAATTCTCTCTCGCCAGCTGTAAAGCAGTGGACAGCCACTCTTTGAACTTCATCACATACTCCAGCAGGTTGACGTCATCTTCCTCCGACAGCCGACATTCCTTGAGTAGCTTAAGGGGTCCTCATACATCATGGCCAAACAGTAGTTCAAAAGGTGAGAAGCCCAGTGATTCATTTGGAGATTCTCTTGCGGCAAATACAACGAATGGAAGACCTTTATCCCAGTCTTTCTGATGTTCCAAACAGTATTTCTTGAGCATCGATTCGAGTGTTTGATGATATCTCTCCAACGCTCCTTGGGTCTGGGGATGGTAAGTTGAAGACGTGATCTGGGTGATGCCCAACTCTTTCAGAGACTGCTTGAAAACATTTGACATGAAATTACTTCCCCGGTCTGACTGTACCTCCTTGGGAAGACCAAACTTGGTGAAGAACCCTAGCATTTCCTTTTTTGCTGAGATATTTCTAAGTGGAATGCCTTCAGGATAACGAGTAGCCATATCAATCAGGGTCAACACATAAGAAAATCCCGAAGAAGTCTTAGGAAGAGGGCCCACAATATCCACCAACACACGGGTGAAAGGCGCCTCAAAAGGAGGAATGGGAACTAGAGGTGCAACCTTTTCGGTCTGATTACACTTCCCCACAACTTCACAGGTGTGACAAGACTTACAATACCAGGAAACATCTCTGAAGATACCTGGCCAGTAGAAGTGTTTCAAAATGCGTGCCACAGTCTTCCTCACTCCAAGGTGTCCTGCCAAACTGGAATCATGAGCCACTCTAATGATATCTTGCCTACAAACACGAGGGATGACAACTTGATATACAACCTCCCATTCACAGTCGGCTGATGCTGTTGGGGGTCTCCACTTCCTCATAAGTACTCCTGACTTTATATAATAACAAGTAGAAGCACCAGCTGACTCTTCCTCACTGCAAGCAGAGTTAGCTAGACCTTTCAACTCAGGGTCAGCAATCTGCAACTCAACCAACTCTTGACGAGACAAATTATCAACACTACGGGGTACTGCCTCATCTTGTGAGTGGTCCAAATTAGCAAGAAAAGTGTCAGCTAGGATAACATCATCATCATCATTATCCTCTAAGTCACCAGTAACTTTAGACTTAGCCCTAGTGACAGCACATGCAGAGAACACGTCAGGGACATCACAATACTGGATCGCAGTCACTGGTTCACTACACAACTGAGGAGCTGGACACACTTGACTTCCACCAATATCATTTCCAAGTAAGGAAGTTGCACCTGACATTGGGAGTGTCTCAACCAACCCAACCATAACGGAACCATTAACAAAACCAGACTCTAAATTCACTCTGCACAGAGGGACAGAGAAGTAATTATTTCCTACACCTTGTAAGATTACAGTTTCATCAGAAGAATTAACATTAGAGCCTAGAACACTGGTCAGCATAAGGGATTGGCAAGCACCTGTATCACAATATATTTTAACTGATTTCCTGTCATTACTGTCCAGAGGACTGACAAAACCATCAGACAGGAAATTTGCACATGAACTCTTAAGAGTGTCAACCCACCTTACTGCTCAAAAGAGGAGCTCCATCATGAGAATTTAATTTACCCCTCAAAGCAGGTTCAGTTAACTCGGTAAAAGAATTCTAGGAACTCTTAAGGGTGGACACTAGACCAATTGACTGAATATTTAAAGACTCCTTTTTGTTCACATCACGCTGTCTCCTGAAACATTTCTCCGTAGTATGACCAAGCTTACTACAATAAGTACATTTACTTTTCTGAAATCTAGAGGTGAAGCTGGTATTTACTTCCTGAGAAACATCATCTTTATTCTCTTTCCTGTTACCTGTACTCTGAGTAGAGGCAACGTACTTACTCTCAGCTTTCCTTTTTTCTTTAGAATTTCTCCTGTGAGTGAGAACATATTCATCAGCTAAAACTGCAGCATCAGACAAATAATCTATTCTTCTGTCATCAAGATATAGGCTTACATCTTTATTAATACACCTTTTGAAGTCCTCCAGCAAAATCATCTGCTTAAATTTATCAAAATCAGAATTTACATTCGTAGAATTTAACCACTGCTCTAACAGATCTTCTTTGATTTTTGCATACTTAACATGGGATTGCTTATCTTGCTTATAATTTGTCCTAAATTTTACCCTATAGGCTTCAGGAACAAGCTCATAGGCCTTAAGAATCAAGCTCTTAACTACATCATAATTATCAGATTAATCCTGAGGCAAAGATGCATAAGTTACTTGAGCTTTACCAGTGAGAACAGTTTGAAGGAGTACTGGCCAATACTTTTTGGGCCAATTAAAACCTGTAGCTACCCTCTCAAACAACTGAAAATACTTTGTTAAATCAGATTCATTAAAAGGAGGGACAAGTTTAACATTTTTAGCCACATCAAAATCATCAGAGCTAGATGTTTCATGCGATACTCATGGTCTGCCTGAATCCTAGCAATTTCGATTTGTGCTTCTGCCTCCTGAATACGAGCCTGAGATTCAGCCTCCTTAGCACGAGCCTCCTGCAGGGCTAGCTGTAACTTAGCTCTTTCAATCTGCGTTTGCACATCTGGAGGAGTTACATTAAACAAGCTTTTATTAATCATGTCAACAATTTGATCTTTAGACTGATGAGAGCGAACAGCAATTCCCAATTGTTGAGCAACAAGCTTAAGTTCATTCTTTGTTCTGTTTTCTACATCACACACTGTTTGCACATTTGACAAAAATTCTTTGGCTTCATCAAGAGTAGTAATAGTAGACATAATGAATAAATCACAGTCACAAAATATCAAGCAATATCCTTATGATAATATCCTGAATATCCTGATAAGTGGTCGCCAAATTTATGTTACGGAACAGAGATAGATAATGAACACTTCAAGTGAGAACACCAAAATTACTACTGTCCCGCAAAGTTCCAGGTTCAAAACAAAAGAGTTAGGTTAAATTACAAGTTAAAGTTTAATGCACAAACTAACAACTAAACATTCAGGACTCATAAGGATAATGTAATGGCAAAAAACAGGTTAAATATATGGTTAACTGCAATAGCCTCTATTAACACGAAATTAGCAAGAGTATATTTATCTAAGTCAGCCCTGATAAATGAGAAAACCGGATAATGCTCAGTTAAAGCAAGATATATTATTATAGATACAAAATATTATTAATTCAGGCTGACAATATGAATTACAAAAACTTTACTAGGCCTACGAATTAACACCTTATGCTATACAGTACAAGAACAAAATGTAATAATCACTTATACTCAAATTACACAGCAGCTAGATGGTTGGAGACTTCCTGAGCACTCACAAAAATAATAACAACTGGACAGGGGAGGACAGAGATGTGAACAAAATGAGGAGTAGATCTAAGTGGCACTTAATGCATAGATTGAGCTCATTATATAGGGGCCTGCATAGCTTTATACAACTTGTAAGAAGGACGCGGAAATGAAGCCATAGGGGACAAAAAGTTGACACTCCTGCTCTGAACAACAGAAAGAACGACTTACTCTACTATAAGGGAGGAGAAGGGGGGAGTGAGGTAGAACACGGAAGCTTGGTCACTATGGAAGCCACGAGGCGAATCGTGATCAAACCTGCAGCATACTGTACGTTAGATTTATACAAAGGATGATGAAATCATAGGCTATGTAACAATATATATATATATATATATATATATATATATATATAATATATATATATATATATATATATTGTTACATAGCCTATGATTTCATCATCCTTTGTGTAATTCTAACGTACAGTATGCTGCATGTTTGATCACGAGCGTGTTCTACCTCACTCCCCCCGTCCTCCCTTATAGTAGAGTAAGTCGTTCTTTCTGTTGTTCAAAGCAGGATTCTCAACTCTTTGTCCCCATGGCTTCATTTGCGCGTCCTTCTTACAAGTTGTATCAAGCTCTGCCGGCCCCTATATAATGAGCTCAGTCTCTACATTATTGCCACTTAGATCTACTCCTCATTTTGTTCACATCTCTGTCCTCCCCTGTACAGTTGTTATTATTGTGAGTGCTCAGGAAGTCTCCAACCATCTAGCAGCTGTGTAATTTGAGTATAAGTGTTGTTGCATTTTGTTCTTCTACTGTATAGCATAGGGTGTTGATTCGTAGGCCTAGTAAAGTTTTTGTAATTCATATTGTTAGCCAGTGGTAACAATATTTTGTATCTGTAATAATATATCTTGCGTTAACTGAGCTTTATCCAGTGGTTTCTCATTTTATCAGGCATGACTTACATAAATTTACTCTTGCTAATTTCGTGTTAATAGAGGCTATTCCAGTTAACCATATATTTAACCTGTTTTTTGCCATTACATTATCCTTATGAGTCCTGAATGTTTTGTTGTTAGTTTGAGCATTAAACTTTAACTTGTAATTTTACCTAACTCTTTGTTTTGAACTTGGAACTTTACGGGACAGTAGTGTTTTTTAGTATTCTCACTTAAAGTGTACATTATCTTTCTCTGTTCCGTAAAATAAATTTGGCGATATTCAGGATATTATCATAAGGATATTGTTTGATATTTTGTGACTGTGATTTATTCATGATGTCTACTATTACTACGCTTGATGAAGCCAAAGATTTTTTGTCAAATGTGCAAACAGTGTGTGATGTAGAAAACAGAACAAAGAATGAACTTAAGCTTGTTGCTCAACAATTGGGAATTGCTGTTCCCTCTCATCAGTCTAAAGATCAAATTGTTGACATGATTAATGAAAGCTTGTTTAATGTAACTCCTCCAAATGAGCAAACGCAGATTGAATTAGCTAAGTTACAGCTAGCCCTGCAGGAGGCTCGTGTTAAGGAGGCTGAATTTCACGCACAAGTTGAACTTGCTAGGATTCAGGCAGACCATGAGTATCGCATGAAACAAGGTGGAACTGGATCATCTAGCTCTGATGATTTTGATCTGGCTAAAAATGTTAAACTTGTCCCTCCTTTTAATGAATCTGATTTAACGAAGTATTTTCAGTTGTTTGAGAGGGTACCTACAGGTTTTAATTGGCCAAAAAAGTATTGGCCAGTACTCCTTCAAACTGTTCTCACCGGTAAAGCTCAAGTAACTTATGCATCTTTGCCTCAGGATCAATCTGATAATTATGATGTCGTTAAGAGCTTGATTCTTAAGGCCTCTGAGCTTGTTCCTGAAGCCTATAGAGTAAAATTTGGGACAACTTATAAGCAAGATAAGCAATCCCATGTTGAGTATGCAAAAATCAAAGAAGATCTGTTAGAGCAGTGGTTAAATTCTAAGAATGTGGATTCTGATTTTGGTAAATTTAAGCAGATGATTTTGCTGGAGGACTTTAAAAGGTGTATTAGTAAATATGTAAGCCTATATCTTGATGAGAGAAGAATAGATAATTTGTCTGATGCTGCAGTTTTAGCTGATAAATATGTTCTCACTCACAAGAGATATTCTAGAGAAAAAAGGAAAGCTGAGAGTAAGTACGTTGCCTCTACTCAGAGTACAGGTAACAGGAAAGAGAATAAAGATGATGTTTCTCAGGAAGTAAATAGCAGCTTCACCTCTAGATTTCAGAAAAGTAAATGTACTTATTGTAGTAAGCTTGGTCATACTACGGAGAAATGTTTCAGGAGACAGCGTGATGTGAACAAAAAGGAGTCTTTAAATATTCAGTCAATTGGTCTAGTGTCCACCCTTGAGAGTTCCCAGAATTCCTTACCTGAGTTAACTGAACCTGGTTTGAGGGGTAACTTAAATTCTCATGATGAAGCTCCTCTTTTGAGCAGTAACGTGGGTGACACTCTCAAGAGTTCATGTGCTAATTTCCTGTCTGATGGTTTTGTCAGTCCTCTGGACAGTAATGACAGGAAATCAGTTAAAATATATCGTGATACAGGTGTTTGCCAATCCCTTATGCTGACCAGTGTTCTAGGCTCTAACGTTAATTCCTCTGATGAAACTGTAATCTTACAAGGTGTAGAGAATAATTACATCTCTGTCCCTCTGTGCAGAGTGAATTTAGAGTCTGGTTTTGTTAATGGTTCCGTTATGGTTGGGTTGGTTGAGACACTCCCAATGTCAGGTGTAACTTTCTTACTTGGAACTGATATTGGTGGAAGTCAAGTGTGTCCAGCTCCTCAGTTGTCTAGTGAGCTAGTGGCTGCGGCCCAGGATTGTGATGTCCCTGATGTATTCCCTGCATGTGCTGTCACTAGGGCGAAGTCTAAAGTTACTGGTGATTTAGAGGATAATGATGATGATGATGTTATCCTAGCTGACACTTTTCTTGCTAATTTGGACCACTCACCAGATGAGGCAGTACCCCGTAGTGTTGATAATTTGTCTCGTCAAGAGTTGGTTGAGTTGCAGATTGCTGACCCTGAGTTGAAAGGTCTAGCTAACTCTGCTTGCAGTGAGGAAGAGTCAGCTGGTGCTTCTACTTGTTATTATATAAAGTCAGGAGTACTTATGAGGAAGTGGAGACCCCCAACAGCATCAGCCGACTGTGAATGGGAGGTTGTATATCAAGTTGTCATTCCTCGTGTTTGTAGGCAGGATATCATTAGAGTGGCTCATGATTCCAGCTTGGCAGGACACCTTGGAGTGAGGAAGACTGTGGCACGCAGTTTGAAACACTTCTACTGGCCAGGTATCTTCAGAGATGTTTCCTGGTATTGTAAGTCTTGTCACACCTGTGAAGTTGTGGGGAAGTGTAATCAGACTGAAAAGGTTGCACCTCTAGTTCCCATTCCTCCTTTTGAGGCGCCTTTCACCCGTGTGTTGGTGGATATTGTGGGCCCTCTTCCTAAGATTTCTTCAGGATTTTCTTATGTGTTGACCCTGATTGATATGGCTACTCGTTATCCTGAAGCCATTCCACTTAGAAATATCTCAGCAAAGAACGTGGTTAAGGAAATGCTAGGGTTCTTCACAAAGTTTGGTCTGCCCAAGGAGGTACAGTCAGACCGGGGAAGTAATTTCATGTCAAACCTTTTCAAGCAGTCTCTAAAAGAGTTGGGCATCACCCAGATCACGTCTTCAGCTTACCATCCCCAGACTCAAGGAGCGTTGGAGAGATATCATCAAACATTCAAATCGATGCTCAAGAAATACTGTTTGGAACATCAGAAAGACTGGGACAAACGTCTTCCATTCGTTGTTTTTGCCGCAAGAGAATCTCCAAATGAATCACTGGGCTTCTCACCCTTTGAACTACTGTTTGGCCATGAAGTAAGAGGACCCCTTAAGTTACTCAAGGAATGCTGGCTGTCGGAGGAAGATGACGTCAACCTGCTGGAGTATGTGATGAAGTTCAAAGAGCGGCTGTCCACTGCTTAACAGCTGGCGAGAGAGAATTTAGGAGCTGCTCAGGAGAAGATGAAGACTTGGTATGATAAGAAGTCCAGGTTACGCCACTTTCAGCCAGGAGATCAGGTTTTGATTCTGCTACCGGTGCATGGGCAACCTCTTCAAGCCAAGTTTAGTGGTCCTTATTTTGTGGAGAAGAAACTCAGTGATGTCAACTATGTCATCGCCACACCAGATCGTAGAAAGAACAAGCAACTATGTCACATCAACATGCTAAAGTTATATCACAGGCGGGACGAAAATAATCCAGTCTGCACTGTAGCTGTTTCACCCGAGTCTGCAAGTGAAGCTCTCCCATGCAGTATGAGCCTGAGTGATAGTCTGGGGAAGAATCCTGATATCATGAATGATCTCCAGACTAAGCTTTCTCATCTACCTCCCGAGGAAAGGCAGGAGTTGTCGGCACTACTGCAGGAGTACCCGCAAGTGTTCCGTGCCACTCCAGGAAGAACCACTGTGTTGATGCATGATGTCGATGTTGGAGACGCAAAGCCAATTAAACTGCCTCCTTACCGTGTGAACCCAGTGAAAGTTCCTCTCATCCAGAAGGAGCTTGGCTACCTGTTGGACCACAAGATGATTGAGCCCTGTCAGAGCGAGTGGAGTTCTCCTGTCACTCTAGTCCCTATGCCAGGTGGGTCACAGCGGCTTTGCATCGACTACAGACATGTTAATCAGATAACCAAAACAGACACTTACCCTCTCCCTCGCGTGGAAGATTGCATAGACAAGATCGGAAAGGCTAGGTACATAAGTAAGTTTGATTTGTTAAAGGGATACTGGCAAGTACCTATGACCGAACGTGCTAGGGAGATCTCATGTTTTGTAACACTAAGAAAGACTTTTGCATGTTCTGTAATGCCATATGGTATGAAGAATGCACCAGCCACTTTTCAGAAGCTCATGAATGTTGTAACAGAGGGTTTGGCAGGGTGTGTTGTTTATATTGATGATGTATTAATCTTCAGTGACAACTGCAAAGATCACCTATGCCATGTCAGTAAATTTCTTGAGCGTTTGGTTCAGGCTAATCTTGTAGCTAATTTATCAAAGTGTGAGTTTGGTCAAGCTAAAGTTCAGTACCTTGGGTACGTAATTGGTGATGGACAGGTTGCACCACCAGGAGCTAAGGTTCAGGTTATAAGTGATCTTCCCAGACCTAAAAGTAGGAAAGAGCTACAAAGATTTTTGGGAATGGTAGGTTATTACAGGAGATTTGTTCTTAACTTTTCAGTTCTTGTATCACCACTTACAGACCTACTGGAAAAAGGGAGTTAAATTTGTCTGGACCGATTACTGTGAATCCTCTTTCACCAAACTTAAAGCTATCCTATTAAGTCAGCCAGTGCTCGCTACTCCAAATTTTGCTAAGCCTTTTAAGATGGCTGTTGACGCAAGTGATACAGGAGCTGGGCTGTTTTGCTGCAAGAGGATGATCAGGGTATTGAACACCCTGTATCTTATTACAGTAAGAAGTTCACTCCACCTCAAAAGAACTACTCAACTATTGAGAAAGAGCTTTTGGCCTTGATTTTGGGTTTACAGCATTTTTCATTT
Source organism: Coenobita brevimanus (assembly GCF_032717465.1). Classification (NCBI taxonomy): domain Eukaryota; kingdom Metazoa; phylum Arthropoda; class Malacostraca; order Decapoda; family Coenobitidae; genus Coenobita; species Coenobita brevimanus. The sequence continues at coordinate 10,774,510 of NC_137002.1, read as the reverse complement.
TATTTGTGTTCTGGTTTTGACCCCATAGTCATTTATACCGATCATAACCCACTGAAATTCCTTAGTAAGTTTAAAGATAAAAATCAGAGATTGACAAGATGGAGTCTACTTCTTCAGGAGTATTCATTAGACATACAAAATGTCAAGGGGAAAGAAAATGTTATTGCGGATTGCTTATCTAGACTTTAGACAGATTGTTTTAGAGCAATAAGAAATTTTCTTTATAAATTTCTTTTTCTTTTTGGGGAGGTGTTACATAGCCTATGATTTCATCATCCTTTGTGTAATTCTAACGTACAGTATGCTGCATGTTTGATCACGAGCGTGTTCTACCTCACTCCCCCAGTCCTCCCTTATAGTAGAGTAAGTCGTTCTTTCTGTTGTTCAGAGCAGGATTGTCAACTCTTTGTCCCCATGGCTTCATTTGCGCGTCCTTCTTACAAGTTGTATCAAGCTCTTCCGGCCCCTATATAATGAGCTCAGTCTCTACATTATTGCCACTTAGATCTACTCCTCATTTTGTTCACATCTCTGTCCTCCCATGTACAGTTGTTATTATTGTGAGTGCTCAGGAAGTCTCCAACCATCTAGCCGCTGTGTAATTTGAGTATAAGTGTTGTTGCATTTTGTTCTTGTACTGTATAGCATAACGTGTTGATTTGTGGGCCTAGTAAAGTTTTTGTAATTTATATTGTCAGCCAGTGGCAACAATATTTGTATCTGTAATAATATATCTTGCGTTAACTGAGCTTTATCCAGTGGTTTCTCATTTTATCAGGGCTGACTTAGATAAATTTACTCTTGCTAATTTCGTGTTAATAGAGGCTATTGCAGTTAACCATATATTTAACCTGTTTTTTGCCATTACATTATCCTTATGAGTCCTGAATGTTTTGTTGTTAGTTTGAGCATTAAACTTTAACTTGTAATTTTACCTAACTCTTTGTTTTGAACCTGGAACTTTACGGGACAGTAGTGATTTTTAGTATTCTCGCTTAAAGTGTACATTATCTTTCTCTGTTCCGTAACATTATATATCTATATATCTATATCTATATCTATATATATATATATATATATATATATATATATATATATATCTCTATATATGTATATATATATATATATATATATATATATAGGTGGGGGCGCTCATCATCCACTCACTCGATGTAGTGCTGCTTTCGGGTGTCTGCCCTTTCCTCTCCTTCTTCTTTCTTTCCTTCCATCCTCTCCTCTCTGTCTTTCCTTCATTCTTTCCTTGTCCTTCTGCCTACGGGTGACTTTACACTCCCTCTTCTGTCTTTTTTTCCTTCATTCTTTCCTCTTCCTTCTGCCTGTGGGTGACTCTACACTGTGTGACAAGCCAAATGGTTTCCTGTACACCAGAAAACCATTTACTTCGCTGGGTGGTAACCATATCACCAAATTTTGGCACCTGCTGGTTTAGTGGGTAATTATTGCGGTCCAGTCGGATTGAGCCAGTGAAGGTTTATATCCAAGGGGTGGTTGGGGTTGATTGCTCATGTAATGCCACTCAGGGATGGGTAAGGCCGGTCACTCTCATCTCAAATATCGGGACGAACTGCCTAGCCCAGGGCTCCTACGCTCCTTATGAGGCAATGTAGGAGTGGATGAAGGATGGATGGATGGATATATATGTGTCTATCTACCTATGTATGTGTGTATGTATATATATATATATATATATATATATATATATATATGTATGTAAAATGCAGTATAGTGCTCCCGGAAGCACCCAGACACTCCCACAAGGAGCCCACAGAGGAGCAACGACAGCGCGCCGGGACTCGGAGTGACAACGGCATAAGTCCGCCCGGGCCACACGCCCCTATAACCCTGAACTCACCCTCCGCCACCATAGCAGGAATACTAGACTATCTTCCGGGCGAGCCTTTCCCAACCAGCTTCGGGACGGAGCTATTTCTCTAGCTCTGCCAGCACCCCTGAGACGGCCTGTAGCCACTCACCCCTCACTAACGAGACGTCCTGTAGCCGCTCCTGCCTTCGTCAGGAGACGGCCCGTAGCTGCTCTGAAGGTGTCTTTCCTGAGACGCCCTGTAGCCTCTCACCCCTCGTAAAGGAGATGGCCTGTAGTCGCTCTGAGGGTAATAAGGACACGCCTGTAGCCATTACCGCCTTCATCATTAGACGGCCTGTAGCCGCTCCGAAGGTGTCTTCCCTGAGATGGCCTGTAGCTGCTCCGAAGGTGTCTTCCCTGAGATGGCCTGTAGCCACTCAGAAGGTGTCTTCCCTGAGACAACCTGTAGCCTCTCGCTCCTGAAGGAGACGGCCTGTAGCCGCTCCTCCATCTGAAGCTGACGCCTGTTCCCCGACCCACGACCCACAGGGAGTCTCAGGCCTAGAGGAGTTCTGGAGAGGCCCCTTGGTCTTTCCCGGCCTCTGTTCTCTACAACCGGATCTGGAGGAGACCCACCTGACGGACCCCGATGCAAACCGGTGCCACAGCCCCTTCCTGATGGTACTGCCAAGCCTTGGGGACTGCAGCCCTTGGGAACCCTGGACCGCCCCCAGGACTCCCAGCTGGGAACTCCCCACACTTCAACGCCAGAGATCTTCGTCCTCCATCAGGAGTCTGAATGAAAGGTTCAGGCAGTTATTCGGCCCCAGCCCTGAGGGCTGTACTCCCACCCTCAGCACCGAGAGTGCGGGACCTTTCGCCACCCCCAGCGCTGGACGAGAACGGACTCCCCTGCGTGTGATCCTGTGGCCTCTGGATATAGGGACTCCCGACGGAACCCAGCGCTGTCAGTAGCGGAACTGTGACACCTCCACCGCCTTTGAACCTGACCGCCACGATGCCCGGACCCGAAAGGAGTGACAGTGATAGTACAGTGTCTGTGACCTAATAATATAGAGGCCGAACAGTGAACTAACCCTCTAATGGAAGTTAGTGATAATACCAAAGTGGTGGAGTGAGTAACAGTGACAGTGTAACCACAAATACAGCACCCAGTGAGAGTCGAGTCTATCAGTGTGAATACGCTACCACCAGAAAATACCTCCTGATACTAAGACCATATTCAGACCCCAGTGCCAAAGAAACACATATCAGCAAAGAATAATATTAGCGGCTCCACAAATGTAGAAAGCCAGACTTCCCATAATTAATAACACTCTGCCTCAAGTGCTATTCACTGTGATCCGAGCAGTACCCTGCGCGATACTGATAATCCATATCAAGACGTAAGAGTTGTAATTGTCCAGTGTATCTGTATCAGTGACATCTACTCATTCCCCTGTCCAACTTAGTAATACACGTGTAAGGTTGTTGCCTTGAGTTTTTGTGTCCTTCCTCTCTCCTATTTGTCTAAGCTCCGGTCTAGAAAGAGAGCCCCACTACACACTAGGTGTTTACGGGACGGGAAGCTAGACCTAAAACACCTAGCATTACAGTATGTATGTATCTATCTATCTATATACATATATATATATATATATATATATATATATCAATCTATCTAGCTATCGATCTATACGTTTATATTACATGCATACATATATCTATATATCTATATTTATATATCCATATCTATCTATCTATATAGATAAATAGATAGGTAGATAGATAAACAGATAGATATCCGAGGTGCTACCCAAAAGTTCCAGTAATCTGAACAGAGGGAGCCAACTGTTTGCAGTTTTGCTTTTTGCTGCTAGGAGGAGTCAGCAGCATCCCTTGTGCATCAGCGTGGCCCCGGCCGTGTCTGTGAGCAAATGTGTTGTTGAACTATGCTTACTATTGTAACGTGGTGTATAGGTGGTTTGGCGGTTTTGCAATGATGGATCATTGGCGCAGCAATGTCAAGCCAATGTTGATTGTTTTCTTCGATATCGAAGGGATCGTTCACAAGGAATTCGTCCCACCTGGTCAATCTGTCAGCAGAAAGTTTTACTGTGAAGTTTTGCAATGTCTGAGGGAGAACGTCTGCCACAAACGTCCAGAACAGTGGAAGAACAATGACTGGGTCCTGCATCATGACAACACCCCGGCCCACACATCAATTGTTGTCAAGCAGGTCCTGGCTTCCACTAACATGGTAGTCATTCCTCATCCACCCTATTCGCCTGACCTTGCCCCCTGCTACTTTTTCCTGTTTCCCAAGCTGAAATTACGACTGAAAAGACATCGATTTGACTCGATTGAGGAAAATCACAGGAGGTGCTCAAGACCATCATGCCTGAAGCCTCCCAGGGATGCATGAACTCGTTGAAAAACGCTGGGACCACTGTATACACGCCCAAGGGGACTACTTCGAAGGCGACAGTGAGAACTAGGAGGTAAGGTAACTTATTTTCCTACAATATTCAAATTACTGGAATTTTGGGGTAGCACCTCGGGTATATATATATATATATATATATATATATATATATATATATATATATATATATATATATATATATATATATATGTATGGTATTGTCATAGACGATTCACGTGTACCACCCTTGTGGGGAGATTTCCTGCCTCCCCGAATCCGGTACGATACGTCTGATAGACAGTCCAAGAGAGTGTACGGTCCATCCCACAGGCTCAGCGCTTTGGCGACTGTTCCTTCTTCCACTGAGGATTATACAACCAAACACTGTCACTATCCTTGAAGCTCACCTTACTTGCCTTGGCGTCATATTTGCACTTCATCACTCCTCCTGAAAACTTAAGGGCTCCTCACACTTGATGATGTACCTCAGCCAGCCTTACCTGAAGATGCTTCACATAGCTGGAGGTGTCTGTAGGCAGCTCTTCACCAGGTGGTCTTCTTATTAACAAGAAAACAAGTAAGTGTAACTCGTGGCCCAACATCAGTTTTGCAAAAGTGTAGCCGGTAGACTCATGGGATGCAGACCGATATATCATCAACAATGCAGGTAATTTCTGATCCCGTTTGTCTCTCTATGCAGTACTTGGCTACTTCTTGCCCCAGAGTCCAGTTGAATTTCTCCACGATCCCATCTGACTGTGGCCTTAGTGGGGTCGTCCAAGTTTTCTTGTTCCCCAATAACTTGCAACACTCACGGAACAAAGCAGACTCGAAGTTTCTACCCTGGTCTGAATGTTGCTCTTGTGGCATCCCAAAACGACAGAAAAACTGGTCAACCAGCATCTGAGCAACAGTCCCACCATTGTAATCAGGGATGGCATAGACTTCTGGCCACTTTGTGAAGTTGTCCACGGCGACACATATATACTGTACCAGTTTCCTCTTCCAGTGATTGGCAGAGGTCCAGCAATGTCCACCATGACTCTTTCCATCGGTGAACGCACTTGGTACAGCTGAAGAGGGATGCAACCACGTTTCTTGGGTCTCTTCTTGACACAGCATACATCACAGGCCCGACGTCACTCTTCAACATCCTTCCAATTACCAGTTCAGTAGAACCTCTGTTGCAGCCAACTTAGAGTTTGCTTCTCTCCCAGCTGCCCACTAGTGATCTAGTTATGGGACTCATCCAAGATCTCGGACCTCATCTTCTTCGGAACCACCAGTTGCCAATTCTTGCTGAGGCCATCAGGTGTCTCCCACTGATGCTCCAGTAGTCCGTTGCTGAAACGAAGGTCCCACTGACTCCACTGGCTCTTAGTCACAAGGCTGAACCTGGAAACCTCTTCCCAAGTTGGTCGCATTGTACTCTGCTGCAGCCACTCTAGCACTGGTTGTAAATCTGCATCCACCATCTGCATCCTCTTTAGGCCTTCTTCAGCTGACATTGGCCCTGTCACAACAGTACGGAGGCATTCCTTGCCAAGATTCCCATTCCTGCTAAACTGCTTGCTGTCTGTTCTTCCATCTTCTCACACACTATTCATCAAGGTTCTCCTGCATTTCTTCAGTGATTGGGCATCTTGGGAAAACTGGTTGGCTGTTGTCTCTTATCACTAGTCTTCACTAATTTACCCTCATCCTTCTCATTTGGACACTCATAGCTGAAAGGTCCCACCTCACCACATGTCCAAGATGCTGCTGTTACAATTGTAAATTTCCTTGCACTGCTCTGTTCTTGCTCCTTCTTCCATTTGTAACAATCGTCCTTCTTGTGTCCTGGCTTCCTGCAGAACCAGCAGCCTCCCCTGGTCTTCTCCTGTTCCCTCTTCCACTTGTTGCAATCCACTTTCCAATGTCCTGGCTTCTCACAGTACCAGAAACTTCCTCTGATCTTCTCCTGTTCCCTCTTCCACTTGTAGCAGTCCTCTTTCCTATGTCCTGGCTTTTCATGGTACCAGCAACCTCTTTCAAATTATTCTGCTTCACGAACCCGTCCCTTTCTTGCCCTGAATCCTGCACTATAACCTGCCTGAAAAGTGGATGTACTGGACCTGACGTAGGACTCAAATTCTAGAGACCTGGCTAGTGCGTTTTGCATGTTTCTGGGTTGTGCCTACTTCATTTGCATTTTCAACTCTGCACTATCAAGGGCATCGATGAACTGGTCCCTCAGAAGAATAGCCAACAGGTTAGATGCTGCTCCAGGGTACGCCTTATATACCATACTCTCCAGGCCATGAGCAAGCTGCTGTAGGAATTCGTCTCGAGCACGTACACTGTTCCGGAATCTTGCTCTGTAAACCTCAGTCTGGTGCATGGTCCCATATCTGCGCTCCAGTACTTTTACTAAGGACCGATAACTGTTCCTCTCCATCACTGATATCTGGCCCAGAAATTCCACTGTAGCACCCTTGAGGCTAGTAGCAAGCTGCACTGCCCTCTGCCTATCATCCCAACCATTCTGATCAGCAAGTAACTCAAACTGTGCAAGGTAAGCTTCCCAAGATACTCTACCATCAAGTTCCTGAGGTTTCTTTTTACTTGGACCCCCATTATAGCTATGCACTTCACTGATTTGGGGCCTAAAAGCTGGGATATCATAATAATGTCCAAGACTTAAAACTTCTGCATTCTGAATATTCAACTCTGTAATGTTACCTTTAGATGCTTGTGATCCTTCAGGATTCACAATACACTGTCCATTCTTTTCATATGTTCCCTGTACACTAACCTGAGGCTTAACAGTGCAATGTTTCCCTACAGGCTTAATTTTCTCACTAATTATCTTTACGTGGTCGACTACATGCTTCAACTGGTTATCTACATGCTGTCTGCACCCCATTAATATTCCCTCACTAATCTTCAGATGGCTGTCAGTATGCTGTCTGCACTCCATCACTATTCCCTAACTAACCTTCACTTGGTCGTCAACATACTTCATCTGATCATCTAGATGCTGTCTGAACTCCACTTCTGCTGCTGTAGCTCAGCATATACATCCTTCTTCAACTGTTGCTGCTCTTCCTTCATTTCCCCCATGAAAGCATCTAGCTGCCCTTGCATCCTCAGTTGTAATTCCCTCTGTTGCTCCTGTAATGCCTCTTGAAGCTGTTCATATCATTCTTTCTGTTCTTCACTTTGTGCCTGTAATTGTTCCTTGATTTCTTCATTTTGTGCCTGTAATTGTCCTTTAAGTTCTTTCTGTCCTTCATTTTGTGCCTGTAATTGTTCTTTGAGTTTTTCCTGTCCTTCATTCTGTGCCTGTCATAGCTTCAGAATTGCTGGCAGCAATGCTTCCTCTTGCCTTGCTTGGTCTCGTGTTTGTACACCTTCTGCCTCCATGTCGAAGGTTAGACTCACTGCAGCACTGATCCCGCTCCTGACACCACTGTTATGTCCCCGTCCCGCACTCCCACAGGCTCCAACAGCAGTAGATCAGTACAGGAAGAACATTGCCCAGTGAGATGTTCTTCCTAGTGGTAGCCTTTCAGTGTACAACAACACAGCAGCACAGGCGTTGTAAATAAACACTGGCATCTTAAGTTCAAGGTCTTTATTTTCCAAATAATTACACTTAATGCTTGCTAACTTCACTATTTTCACAAGTACCGAAAATATACAAACTTCACTGACTGCACTGTCATTTAATGCTTGCCAACAACACTTCACTGTTTTCACAAGTACCGGAGATAGTCTTCACTGCACTGACACTGAACTGAAAAATGACTGAACTGCCCTAGTCCCTTCCCCAACCTTACATAGCCTTACATTACTCTCGAAGCTTCTAGTGTACTTTAGCGCCTACAGTTGCCAAATCAGAGACATCCAAAACATGCCAGAGTTTTATTACATTGCATAACATTCTAAACTATTTAGCATACACACTGAGATAAAATTACGTAATTTAACAAACAATAACATATATAAAACATTATAGAGAAAAAGAGCACAAAAATATCTATCTATCTATCTATATACCTAGGCTGCTTCCCCCAAGGAAAGGGAGGTAGCCGAGACAGGACGACTCACTCTCCATTTACTCATCAATTTAAACACATTCATTCGCATCTTAGCTCCAAAGGCGAGAACGGACAGATCCTCACCGCATCACACTGCACAAGGGTCAACTGCGCAATGCAATCAGTGACATCTGCAGCAGGGCCCGACAGCAGAATTGGTTTACCCCTGCCACATCATAACAGACCCATCCCCTTACCAGCACCTGACCTGACTAGCTGATCAGACCAAATGCGGGAGAATATCCCCTCAGGGCTGCGTCATCACTTATTCATTCACAATTTCTCTCCATTTATTTCTGTCACGCACTTACAAAATAACTCGCTCAAAAACAGTAGGCTAACTGGCAACTCTGACATGTACCGTAACATACGAGAAACGCCGGGAATTCTCTAGCACAATCTAACTAGCAATCCAGCTTCTTAACAATATATATTATTATGTCGTAAGATTAGCTTAGTTTTCTACAGTATATCTGGAGATGTGAAGAACATTCTAGAAACTTCGACATGTCTGCTTGATTTTCACTCTCTTACTCTGAGAATTAGTTGTTGTGGAAATTATTTCGCCCAGAAGGAGATATCCTGTGTGTAGCAATGTACGTGCACCTTTTAATATAGTTGTTCCTGTTAAAAGCAGAGGATTTTACCAGAGAAGGTATACTGCTGGTTCAAAGCTGTTTAAAATGGTGGGGGTTTATAAATATTTGGTTTAACATAAGCACGAATCTGCAGGACAAGAGTGATGTAGAATATAATCCTAGGAAATTTTAGGCAAATTTTAACGGCAACTTAAGAGGTTTTAGACATGTAAATAGAGAAACATTACTTTTTTTTTTTCAGTTGGAACTGTAAGCTTGATTATGGGCTAAGTTTGTGAACTGACCTAAAAGCTGTTGTCAAACATATTGAACAGTTTTAATGTTGCGTATTGTAATGCCTTTAAGCGAATGCTTGGTGCCCCTTGGTACAGCAGCGGAGGTGTGCGGTCAGTTGCTGTTGCCTCTCCACCTGTCCCTTACATAGGCACGATATTACCATCGATTGATGCATTCCAAAAGCTCTACGAGAACTATTAAAATTAACTTATTTCTTCTTTATAGTGGGTATTTCTGTACATACACTGAACATTACTGCTACTACTACTGTTACTACTACTACTACTACTACTACTGTTACTACTGCTACTGCTACTACTACTACTACTACTCCTACTATGCACGCCAAAGAAAGCTAAAGCAGCCATAGTCAAGAAAGAAAACAAGATACAGTGAAAGGGTAGCTGATCAAAACTGCTATGATGGGAAGGAAGCTTTGTGCAGTCTGTCTAGCGATATAAATTAACGCCAGAGTTCATCGAGGGTGGTCTCAAGGCTCCTCTGTTACCATTCACCTCCACTACAAGTCATCTTCCCTCATGTACTGTTCAGCTGTTGTGGCTTCAGGACTTTTCTCCACAGTCCATTATCCTACTTTCAGGGAACTTGGAGGGAGATGAGGCATGTTAGTGTAACTGGTTGGACATATCAGTGCCACCACGTGAAGGCGTCCCACACCAGCGCCACCGTTGAGACGCGGGTCATGATATAATCCCAGAAGCTTTTCGTCTGCGTCAGTGAGGTCTTTTGTATCCTGAAATCGTATCGTGGCTGTAAGATTTAAAAAAAAAAATTGCCTTTGGGATGATAGGATTAAATCAGTAGTCATACGACCTTAGTTTCTTTTTTTTTTTTTTTTTTTTTTTTTTTTTGTCTCTGAAAGTTTGAGTATATCTGCGTCATCTGTCAAAATTCCTGTTCACCTCTTAATGCGTGACACAATTATACCACCCGACGCTTTTCAGAAAGAATCTCTAGTAATGGAGGAGTTAATGAGGACCATATCTAATCCCTCAAGTTCGACAGACTCTCCTACACGGAATAAAACCATATAATGTTGGCACCTGTATAACCATTCGGAACAGTTACCTAACTATACAAATGTCCCTTAACTACCCTGACTAAACAACCGTTCCTTAATTACCCTAACTATACAAACGTCCCTTAACTATTTCCCTGTCCCCCGAAAGGAGGATGGTGAACTGGAAGAGAAAGGCAGCTTCAGTCTGCAGTCCACTGGGTTCACGTTGCAGATGAATCTGGGGCCACAACGGCAATAGTAACCAGAGTCGGGAGTGTTTTGTTTTCATAACCATCAAAGTTTTCGAATTTCTCCATCATTTGGCAAAATTTACCCCCTCCCCCCCATTTCCTTGCTCGTTGTGGTCCTGGGGACTGGAATTTGATATGCAGGGGGGCCACAGCAGGATACCTTAATGAACTCCATGGTGTCTGTAAGTTTCGTTGCTGGGTGAATGCCGCACTTGCGTCTCCACTCTGTTCTGCCTTCTCCCCTCTCTTTAGGTCCTTGTCGCTGCTTCAGCTGATTTTGCAAGGCTTTTTTCTTCTATTGTTGCATCTTCTTTCCTTCCGTTTCTCCTATCCTCTCTAATCTGCTTTTGGCTTTAAATAGAGTGGAATTTTCCACATTCATCTAAATTCTTATCAATGACCCTTAGCATGTTGCAACAGAAAGGCTTAGGGTGTCATGCCCATAGGCTATTGGTCTGGCCAATTGTAGGGATCATGGTGGTTTGGCACCGCCCCACTGTGTGGACTTACCCAGAGGTCCACCTCCGCGGAGATGAATCTCTGTGGAGGAGGAAATGTCGTTAAGCTGCAGCTTTCTTTTTCCATGAGTGCTGTTGCTTTCTTTTTCCAGGAGTGCTGTTGCTTAGTGGTAGGATTCTTGGCCAATAACCGGTGGCCCATCCTTGTGCTAGGAGTCTTTGCTCTCCCACACGGTGTTACTATCCTTTCTTGGGTAGGGCAGGGAGTGCATGCTTGGAGCTTGATCCCTGCTTGGGTTGTTGGTCGGACCTCTGGACTCTGGGTTCTGCCCAAACAATCATATCTTTTCAGCAGTCATGTTGAGGCTTTTCCTTCTCATGCAAATGATGAAAATTATTTCTGATTCCCCCTCCCCCGGTTCTGCCGATGTTATGACCCTGGTGACGACCCTGGCTTCTCTTTCTGATACTTCTCTGGCTCTTTCCGTTTCTCGAACTGATTCATTCTGCTTACCTATGCTATCTCCTGCCTCACAGTCCCTTACATCTACAACTCTGTCCACCTGTTCGTCTTCTATTATTTGCCTCCTCCCCCTCCTCCATTTACCCATCCTGTTTCTTCAGCTTCCTCGTCCTGTCCTTATACTGCTTCACAACTCACTAATCCTGTCATGACCACCTCTCATTTTGGACCCCAGGCCTGATCTCAGTATTTTAAAATCACTTCACAAACAGATGACCTCTCGCTTTACCTCTCACTGTTACGACAGGTAGGCTCCGATATTATATTCTCTTTTCGACCCAATGGCTCTCTTCCTCAAAATGTACAAAACGTTGCTCAAGCAGAGAAGTTACATTTTTAGTTGACCCTTCAGGCAATCCGATCCTTGTCTCTCCAGATGCACAATTAAATTCAGCCACAGGCACTGTCTGTCTTTCCTCTGTCATATCTTTTGGTAATAGAAACTTTACTGACTGCTTTGAAAATATCAGATTCATTCTCTCTGAACAAGGCACCAAATTCTTTCGATTCACTACTATATAGACCCTCCCCGAGGATGCTACCAACAACCAGAAAACACTGCCAAGAGTGTACTTAAATCTCGAGATCTTCCCTCCTCCATTATCATCAGGGCACACTCATTCCTCTTAAAGAATATGTTCCTCCATTTCGTCAGTGCACTTCCTGGTGGCGTTTTGCTTATCCAGCGAATTAATGCCAATCACAGGCTGTCTGCCCCAGCTGTTCACAGGTTGGACACTACATCCTCATTTTTTTTTTCCAGCCTATCAACCATTGGGGCAGAAGCCCCTGGTTATTAGGCCATATACAGTATATATATATATGTATATACATTTAAACATATATTCATATATATACAAACATATATATATACATACATTGTTACATAGCCTATGATTTCATCATCCTTTGTGTAATTTTAATGCACAGTATGCTGCATGTTTGATCACGAGCGTGTTCTGCCTCAGTCCCCCCTTCTACCGTTATAGTAGAGTAAGTCGTTCTTTCTGTTGTTCAGAGCAGGATTGTCAACTCTTTGTCCCCATGGCTTCATTTGTGCGTCCTTCTTACAAGTTGTATCAAGCTCTGCTGGCCCCTATATAATGAGCTCAGTCTCTGCATTATTGCCACTTAGATCTACTCCTCATTTTGTTCACATCTCTGTCCTCCCATGTACAGTTGTTATTATTGTGAGTGCTCAGGAATTCTACAGCCATCTAGCAGCTGTGTGTAATTTGAGTATAACTGTTGTTGCATTTTTTCTTGTACTGTGTAGCATGGGGTTGATTCTTGGGCCCAGTAGGGTTTTTGTAATTCATGTGAGATTCTTGTTGTCGGCCATCATTAATAATATTTTGTATCTGTAATAATATATCTTGCATTCACTGAGTATTATCTGGTATCTCACTTTAACAGGGCTGACTTAGATAAATTTGCTCTTGCTAATTTCGTGTTAATAGAGGCTATTGCAGTTAACCATATATTTAACCTGTTTTTCCAATTACAATATCTTTATGAGTCCTGAATGTTTTGTTGTTAGTATGAGCATTAAACTTTAACTTGTAATTTTACCTAACTCTTTTGTTTTGAACCTGGAACTTTACGGGACAGTAGTGATTTTTAGTATTCTCACTTAAAGTGTACATTATCTTTCTCTGTTCCGTAACATAAATTTGGCGACTTCTTATCAGGATATTCAGGATATTATCATAAGGATATTGCTTGATATTTTGTGACTGTGATTTATTCATGATGTCTACTATTACTACGCTTGATGAAGCCAAAGATTTTTTGTCAAATGTGCAAACAGTGTGTGATGTAGAAAACAGAACAAAGAATGAACTTAAGCTTGTTGCTCATCAATTGGGAATTGCTGTTCGCTCTCATCATTCTAAAGATCAAATTGTTGGCATGATTAATGAAAGTTTGTTTAATGTAACTTCTCCAAATGAGCAAACGCAGATTGAAATAGCTTTGTTACAGCTAGCCCTGCAGGAGGCTCGTGTTAAGGAGGCTGAAAATCAAGCACGTGCTAAGGAGGCTGAATTTCAAGCACGTGCTAAGGAGGCTGAGTCTCAGGCTAAGGAGGCGGAGCCTCATGCTAAGGAGGCTGAGTTTCAGGCTCGTGCTAAGGAAGCTGAAACACAAGTTGAAATTGCTAGGATTCAGGCAGACCATGAGTATCGCATGAAACAAGGTGGAACTGGATCATCTAGCTCTGATGATTTTGATGTGGCTAAAAATGTTAAACTTGTCCCTCCTTTTAATGAATCTGATTTAACAAAGTATTTTCAGTTGTTTGAGAGGGTAGCCACAGGTTTTAATTGGCCCAAAAAGTATTGGCCAGTACTCCTTCAAACTGTTCTCACCGGTAAAGCTCAAGTAACTTATGCATCTTTGCCTCAGGATCAATCTGATAATTATGATGTAGTTAAGAGCTTGATTCTTAAGGCCTATGAGCTTGTTCCTGAAACCTATAGAGTAAAATTTAGGACAACTTACAAGCAAGATAAGCAATCCCATGTTGAGTATGCAAAAATCAAAGAAGCTCTATTAGAGCAGTGATTAAATTCTAAGAATGTGGATTCTGATTTTGGTAAATTTAAGAAGATGATTTTGCTGGAGGACTTCAAAAGGTGTATTAGTAACGATGTAAGCCTATATCTTGATGAGAAAAGAATAGATAATTTGTTTGATGCTGCAGTTTTAGCTGATGAATATGTTCCCACTCGCAAGAGATATTCTAAAGAAAAAGCGAAAGCTGAGAGTAAGTACGTTGCCACTACTCAGAGTACAGGTAACAGGAAAGAGAAAGATGTTGTTTCTCAGGAAGTAAATACCAGCTCCACCTCTAGATTTCAGAAAAGTAAATGTACTTATTGTAGTAAGCTTGGTCATACTACGGAGAAATGTTTCAGGAGACAGCGTGATGTGAACAAAAAGGAGTCTTTAAATATTCAGTCAATTGGTCTAGTGTCCACCCTTGAGAGTTCCCATAGTTCTTTAACCGAGTTAACTGAACCTGCTTTGAGGGGTAACTTAAATTCTCATGATGAAGCTCCTTTTGAGCAGTAACGTGGGTGACACTCTGAAGAGTTCATGTGCTAATTTCCTGTCTGATGGTTTTGTCAGTCCTCTGGACAATAATGACAGGAAATCAGTTAAAATATATCGTGATAGAGGTGCTTGCCAATCCCTTGTGCTGACCAGTGTTCTAGGCTCTAATGTTAATTCCTCTGATGAAACTGTAATCTTACAAGGTGTAGGGAATAATTACTTCTCTGTCCCTCTGTGCAGAGTGAATTTAGAGTCTGGTTTTGTTAATGGTTCCGTTATGGTTGGGTTGGTTGAGACACTCTCAATGTCAGGTGTAACTTTCTTACTTGGAAATGATATTGGTGGAAGTCAAGTGTGTCCAGCTCCTCTGTTGTCTAGTGAGCCAGTGGCTGCATCCCAGGATTGTGATGTCCCTGATGTGTTCCCTGCATGTACTGTCACTAGTGCTAAGTCTAAAGTTACTGGTGATTTAGAGGATAATGATGATGATGATGTTATCCTAGCTGACACTTTTCTTGCTAATTTGGACCACTCACCAGATGAGGCAGTACCCCGTAGTGTTGATAATTTGTCTCGTCAAGAGTTGGTTGAGTTGCAGGTTGCTGACCCTGAGTTGAAAGGTCTAGCGAACTCTGCTTACAGTGAAGAAGAGTCAGCCGGTGCTTCTACTTGTTATGTAAAGTCAGGAGTACTTATGAGGAAGTGGAGACCCCCAGCAGTATCAGCCGACTGTGAATGGGAGGTTGTACATCAAGTTGTCATCCCTCGTGTTTGTAGGCAGGATATCATTAGAGTGGCTCATGATTCCAGTTTGGCAGGACACCTTGGAGTGAGGAAGACTGTGGTACGCATTTTGAAACACTTCTACTGGCCAGGTATCTTCAGGGATGTTTCCTGGTATTGTAAGTCTTGTCACACCTGTCAAGTTGTGGGGAAGTGTAATCAGACCGAAAAGGTTGCACCTCTAGTTCCCATTCCTCCTTTTGAGGCGCCATTCACCCGTGTGTTGGTGGATATTGTGGGCCCTCTTCCTAAGACTTCTACAGGATTTTCTTATGTGTTGACCCTGATTGATATGGCTACTCGTTATCCTGAAGCCATTCCACTTAGAAATATCTCAGCAAAGAACGTGGTTAAGGAAATGCTAGGGTTCTTCACAAAGTTTGGTCTGCCCAAGGAGGTACAGTCAGACCGGGGAAGTAATTTCATGTCAAATGTTTTCAAGCAGTCTCTGAAAGAGTTGGGCATCACCCAGATCACGTCTTCAGCTTACCATCCCCAGACCCAAGGAGCGTTGGAGAGATATCATCAAACACTCAAATCGATGCTCAAGAAATATTGTTTGGAACATCAGAAAGACTGGGATAAAGGTCTTCCATTCGTTGTGTTTGCCGCAAGAGAATCTCCAAATGAATCACTGGGCTTCTCACCTTTTGAACTACTGTTTGGCCTTGAAGTAAGAGGACCCCTTAAGCTACTCAAGGAATGCTGGCTGTCGGAGGAAGATGACATCAACCTGCTGGAGTATGTGTTGAAGTTCAAAGAACGGCTGTCCACTGCTTTACAGCTGGCGAGAGAGAATTTAGGAGCTGCTCAGGAGAAGATGAAGACTTGGTATGATAAGAAGTCCAGGTTACGCCACTTTCAGCCAGGAGATCAGGTTTTGATTCTGCTACAGGTGCATGGGCAACCTCTTCAACCCAAGTTTAGTGGTCCTTATTTCGTGGAGAAGAAACTCAGTGATGTCAACTATGTCATCGCCACACCAGATCATAGAAAGAACAAGCAACTTTGTCACATCAACATGCTAAAGTTATATCACAGGTGGGACGAAAATAATCCAGTCTGCACTGTAGCTGTTCCACCCGAGTCTGCAAGTGAAACTCTCCCATGCAGCATGAGCCTGAGTGATAGTATGGGGAAGAATCCTGATATCATGAATGATCTCCAGACTAAGCTTTCTCATCTACCTCCCGAGGAAAGGCAGGAGTTTTCGGCATTACTGCAGGAATACCAGCAAGTGTTCCGTGCCACTCCAGGAAGAACCACTGTGTTGATGCATGATGTCGATGTTGGAGACGCAAAGCCAATTAAATTGTCTCCTTACCGTGTGAATCCAGTGAAAGTTCCTCTCATCCAGAAGGAGCTTGGCTACCTGTTGGACCACAAGATGATTGAGCCCTGTCAGAGCGAGTGGAGTTCTCCTGTCACTCTAGTCCCTTAGCCAGGTGGGTCACAGCGGCTTTGCATCGACTACAGACGTGTTAATCAGATAACCAAAACAGACACTTACCCTCTCCCTCGTGTGGAAGATTGCATAGACAAGATCGGAAAGGGTAGGTACATAAGTAAGTTTGATTTGTTAAAGGGATACTGGCAAGTACCTATGACGGAACGTGCTAGGGAGATCTCATGTTTTGTAACACTAGGATAGACTTTTGCATGTTCTGTAATTCCATATGGTATGAAGAATGCACCAGCCACATTTCAGAAGCTCATGAATGTCGTAACAGAGGGTTTGGCAGGGTGTGTTGTTTATACTGATGATGTATTAATCTTCAGTGACAACTGGAAAGATCACCTATGCCATGGCAGTAAATTTCTTGAGCGTTTGGTTCAGGCTAATCTTGTAGCTAATTTATCAAAGTGTGAGTTTGGTCAAGCTAAAGTTCAGTACCTTGGGTACGTAATTGGTGATGGACATATTGCACCACTAGGAGCTAAGGTTCAGGTTATAAGTGATCTTCCCAGACCTAAAAGTAGGAAAGAGTTACAAAGATTTTTGGGAATGGTAGGTTATTACCGGAGATTTGTTCTTAACTTTTCAATTCTTGTATCACCACTTACAGACCTACTGAAAAAGGGAGTTAAATTTGTCTGGACCGATAACTGTGAATCCTCTTTCAACAAACTTAAAGCTATCCTTTTAAGTCAGCCAGTGCTCGCTACTCCAAATTTTGCTAAGCCTTTTAAGATGGCTGTTGATGCAAGTGATACAGGAGCTGGGGCTGTTTTGCTGCAAGAGGATGATCAGGGTATTGAACACCCTGTATCTTATTACAGTAAGAGGTTCACTCCACCTCAAAAGAACTACTCAACTATTGAGAAAGAGCTTTTGGCCTTGATTTTGGGTTTACAGCATTTTTCATTTTATTTGTGTTCTGGTTTTGACCCCATAGTCATTTATACCGATCATAACCCACTGAAATTCCTTAGTAAGTTTAAAGATAAAAATCAGAGATTGACAAGATGGAGTCTACTTCTTCAGGAGTATTCATTAGACATACAACATGTCAAGGGGAAAGAAAATGTTATTGCAGATTGCCTATCTAGACTTTAGACAGATTGTTTTAGAGTAATAAGAAATTTCCTTTGTAAATTTCTTTTTCTTTGTGGGGAGGTGTTACATAGCCTATGATTTCATCATCCTTTGTATAATTCTAACGTACAGTATGCTGCATGTTTGATCACGATTTGCCTCGTGGCTTCCATAGTGACCAGGCTTGCGTGTTCTACCTCACTCCCCCCTTCTCCCCCTTATAGTAGAGTAAGTCGTTCTTTCTGTTGTTCAGAGCAGGAGTGTCAACTCTTCGTCCTCTGTGCCCTCATTTGCACATCCTTCTTGCAAGTTGAATCAAGCTCTGCCGGCCCCTATATAATGAGCTCAGTCTCTGCATTAATTGCCACTTAGATCTACTCCTCATTTTGTTCACATCTCTGTCCTCCCCTGTATAGTGTATTATTTTTGTGAGTGCTCAGGAAGTCTCCAGCCATCTAACTGCTGTATAATTTGAGTATAAGTGTTGTTACCGTTTTTCTTGTACTGTATGGCCTAAGGCGTTAATTCGTGGGCCTGGTAAGGTTTTTGTGATTCATGTAGAGTTTTTAATGTCAGCCATTATTAATAATATTTTGTATCTGTAATAATATATCTTGCTTTAACTGAGCATTATCCGGTTTTCTCATTTATCAGGGCTGACTTAGATAAATTTGCTCTTGCAAAATTCATGTTAATAGAGGCTATTGCAGTTAACCATATATGTAACCTGTTTTGCCATTACATTATCCTTATGAGTCCTGAAT
Organism: Coenobita brevimanus; assembly: GCF_032717465.1. NCBI lineage: Eukaryota > Metazoa > Arthropoda > Malacostraca > Decapoda > Coenobitidae > Coenobita > Coenobita brevimanus. Next base: position 10,755,910 of record NC_137002.1, on the reverse strand, counting down.
GTTTAGTTGTTAGTTTGAGCATTAAACTTTAACTTGTAATTTTACCTAACTCTTGTTTTGAACCTGGAACTTTGCGGGACAGTAGTGATTTTGGTGTTCTCACTTGAAGTGTTCATTATCTCTCTCTGTTCCGTAACATAAATTTGGTGACCTCTTATCAGGATATTCAGGATATTATGATAAGGATATTGCTTGATATTTTGTGACTGTGATTTATTCATGATGTCTACTATTACTACTCTTGATGAAGCCAAAGATTTTTTGTCAAATGTGCAAACAGTGTGTGATGTAGAAAACGGAACAAAGAATGAACATAAGCTTGTTGCTCAACAATTGGGAATTGCTGTTCGCTCTCATCAGTTTAAAGATCAAATTGTTGACATGATTAATTAAAGCTTGTTTAATGTAACTCCTCCAGATGAGCAAACGCAGATTGAAATAGCTAAGTTACAGCTAGCCTTGCAGGAGGCTCGTGCTAAGGAGGCTGAGTCTCAGGCTCGTATTCAGGAGGCACAGGCACAAATTGAAATTGCTAGGATTCAGGCAGACCATGAGTATCGCATGAAACAAAGTGGAACTGGATCATCTAGCTCTGATGATTTTGATGTGGCTAAAAATATTAAACTTGTCCCTCCTTTTAATGAATCTGATTTAACAAAGTATTCTCAGTTTTTTGAGAGGGTAGCTAGAGGTTCTAATTGGCCCAAAAAGTATTGGCCAGTACTCCAACAGAGTGTTCTCACCAGTAAAGCTCAAATAACTTATGCATCTTTGCCTCAGGATCATTCTGATAATTATGATGTAGTTAAGAGCTTGATTCTTAAGGCCTATGAACTTGTTCATGAAGCCTGGAGAGGAAAATTTAGGACAACTTATAAGCAACATAAGCAATCCCATGTTGAGTATGCAAAAATCAAAGAAGATCTGTTAGAGCAGTGGTTAAATTCTAAGAATGTAAATTCTGATTTTGATAAATTTAAGCAGATGATTTTGCTGGAGGACTTCAAAAGGTGTATTAATAATGAATTTTCGATGTTTCTCACCAAAATCGAAAGTTTTAGCAAAAAAAAACAAAAAAAGGGTCGAAAAATGGTCGGGATTGGGGGGTACCAGTGGTCAAAAAGTGGTCGGGACGGGGCGAGTTAAGTCTCATCTCTCTCCAAAATTTCATCGCCTTAAATCTGATTCTGGATCCGTATCAATTTCTTTATTGTCAGCTGAGGGAATTCTTAATGTTCCACTCTCTCCTTATGAATCGTCGTTTTCACTTAAAACCTGTACAAATGCAAGTGTAGGACTTGATGGCGTTCATCATAGTATGTTAAAAAAAAATTTCCCCACAAGCCACGTCCTTTCTCTAGGCCCTCAAAAATTAATTTTGACCTGAAAGTTTTTTTTTTTTTCCCCTCCAAACTGGCATATAGCAATCATCCTTCCGATTCTTATACCTGGTAAACCTGGTCACCATCCTCAAGATTACCGTCCCATAACCCTGACTAGCTGTTTATGTAAACTGCTTGAACAGATGGTCAATACTAGACTCATGTGGCACCTTGAATCCAGTTGCCTTCTTTCTTCCTAATAGTTGGGTATCGCAAGACACGCAGTACCTTAGAGTTACTCCTTAAAGTCGAATATTTTATCTGCTCTGCTTTTTTACTTCGCCAGTCGGTCATTTTTATCTTTCCTTGATTAGAAAAAATGGATGATGCCTGGAGGTTTTATCATCGTTGTCCTCGTTCCCATGGTGTGCATGGTAACGTAACAGTTTTTATTCCTAATTTTCTTTCCTTCTGAACCTTTCATGTCCGTGTAAGAGATTACCTTTCCCGTGCCTTTCCCCAACATAAAGTTTTCCTCCAAGGCTGCGTCTTTAGTACAGCTCTTTTTCTTATACAGCCTTCTGTTTTGGCTTCTCTGTATGTTGATGACTGCTAATTACACTGCAGATTCAGACCTGCCTCGTCTCCAATCTCTTCTTCATTCCGCCATCGATGCTGCCTCCACATGGGCTACTATTCATGGTTTTCGTTTTTCAACTTCTTAAGTCCTGTGCGGTAATTTTAACTCATTCACGAACCATACCACAGCCTTCTCTGTACTTATATAACATCCCTCTTCCCTACCGATCCTCTACCACATTTGACTCTCGGTTAAATTGGAATGTGCATATTTCTTCCCTCAAGTCTTCTACTCTTCATCGTCTTCATTTGCTGCAGACTTTGTCTCACCTTTCAAGGGGTGCTGATTGTGTCACACTTCTTCGTCTTCACTCTGTCCTTATTCTTTCCAAACTTGATTATGGTTGTCAGGTCTATTATTCTGCCTCCACTCGCACTCTTTTAAGGCTAAATTCTGTTCATCGTACTGGTCATCGTTTAGCTCTTGGTGCGTTTCGGACCACTCCCGTTACAACTCTTTGTACTGAATTAGGCATTTCCCCCTCCCCCTCTTATCGTCTTTCTCTTCTCATTATCAGGTCCTATACACGTCTACTTCAGTCTACAAATGTCACTCCGTCCGCCAGCCTTCTTCAATGCTCTTTTCCCTCGGTCTCCCATCTTCTTCCATTCCCCCTTCGGGTCCCCACTCTTCTTCAGTCTGTTGATTTTACCTTTCCTCCTGTTCCTCCACTTCGTCCAGTTTCCTTCTCACTTTGGCTTCTGCCTCCTGCTGTGATCTGCCCTTCTTTTCGCCCTTGTTCTAAGTCTTTTCTTCCCCCAGATACTCTTCGCTTCCTTTTTCTAGACTATATGTCCTGTCGCTCTTCTGCCACGCATATCTTTACTGACGGCTCTAAGTTTCGTTATGGTGTCGGTTGTTCCCTGACTCCTCCCAAAGTACACTTCCTTCTGTTGCAAGTATCTTCACTGCAAAACTGTATGCTATTCTTCTTGCTCTGAAGTCTCTTCCTAGGTTCTCTTCTTCCACCTTTGTTAATTCACCGATTCACTCAGTGAGCTCACTTCCTTACACACCACACCTTCTCATCCTCTAATCACCCAAATACAGAAGTGGCTGTTCCGCCTTTTTGTTCAGCAAAAGTCAGTTCGCTTCTGCTGGGTTTCTAGCCATATTGGGATTACAGGTAACGAACAAGCTGACTCACTGCCATGCTCTGCTGCTTTCTCCTTAGGTCCTCCCTCCGCCCCATTCCTGCCTTTGATTGTTTCCCTCTTCTAACCCGCCTCTTCCATGATCGTTGGCAATCCTCGTGGAACCAACAGGTTGACAACAAACTTAACAGTGTTAAACCCTCTGTTATTCCCTGGTACACACCAACCCGCCCCAGTCGTCGATGGGAGACAATACTTGTTCGCCTTCGCTTGGGTCATACCCGCCACACTCATGGTCATTTAATGAGCCATGACTCTCAGCCCGTCTGTTCACACTGTAACTGTCCCATGACTATCCGTCACCTTTTTCTTGATTCCTCGTCTTCATTCCAACACCTTGTCTCAGTTTCCTCTTCCTATCCTCACCACGTCGTCGGTCCCCACAGCTTACTGATTTCCTAGGTGACTTCCACTGTTCCTGTTTCCAGTATTATCTCTTTTCTTACTGCACTTCATATCATACATAAATATAATTATTTACCCAGCTCCCTTCTGCCTTAGTGCCAAATAGCCATTTTATGGCTTGGTGCAGTTCTTTATTGTTCCTTCCTTCCTTCCTTGGCAAAATTTATGTTAATCTCTCTCTCTCTCTCTCTCTCTCTCTCTCTCTCTCTCTCTCTCTCTCTCTCTCTCTCTCTCTCTCTCTCTCTCTCAACCACCGGACTATTTTTGCTTAACTTAACGATCTGTATCAATGAATGGGCTAGTTAAGGATCGATCAAACCCTCCATTTCAGAAAGTCTCTCTTCAGCTGAATTAAGTCGTCTGGAAATAACAAGAATAAACAGAACAACCTGAGTGAAAGGATTAATTTAAGTACCAGTGTTTATGTGAAAAAACTACGCCTTGTTAAGCGATAAACCAGGGCCGTATTTACCCCCTTATGTTTGGGACAGCTCTAGTATTCCCCTTCAACTCACTCCAGACGGTTTTATTCAGCTGAGAGTGAGTCATGGCAGCCCAAGAGTGTTAATAATCTTAGGCAGTGTCTGCGATGGACAAAGCAATTTATTATTAGCGGGAAAAACGTTGTTTTGAATTTTGCAGTTTCAGTATCCACTCTGGTTGCTTAGTAGGTGTATGAGTGATGACAAACGTTAAGTACAACCACTATAATATACACTTTAATATATATTCAGATATTGGAAGTGATGTGGTTGGTATATATATGGGTGAAAACAAACGCATATAAAAACAATCTAAAACACTTCATACTCATTCTGGTCTGGCGATGAAGTGTTTCGTTGTTGTCTGATTTCAGGCATGTATACAAGCAATCTTATAACACAGCTTAAGCCTAAGGAAGTTTATAAATACATCGCCAGGGTATTTTTAGCGGTGCTCTGTTGCCTGAAAGAGGACCTAGCTAAGCAAAAGAGAGCCTAACCAAACAAAATGATATCAGAGAAAGGGAGGTAGTCATTAGTTACTTGAGAACCTAGCGAATCAAAAGGATATCAGAAGCACGTAACACACACACACACACACACACACACACACACACACACACACACACACACACACACACACACACACACGCACACACACCAAAGCCTAACAAACAAGGCCTGTTGTAGACTTAGTTTACATAGTTTCTAAGTATTATTTAAGCAGGCTTATTAAACAGTTTGACTCCAGCCTTCAGCAAATATTGTGTATATACTGTATGGGTAGGCTATCATACACTCATACACCTTAAGGTTTAACATTACCAATTCACTAGTGAAGCAGTTGTACGGTATATACAGTACAAAGCACATTGACATTGTCTTTAAGGAAGTACAATCTAAATTTTATCATTCATGGCAATGTTTAAACATTACAAGTACCACCAGTACAAAACTTCACACATAATCAAAACGTTAATGGTACCATAAAACCTGTACATTTAACCAATTTTTCAGCTTTCGACTATAAAGGTGATGTTGTATGTATGAGCTACTCCAAAGCTAGAGAAAAGGTAGAGTGGAAATTAAACTATACTAGCCTATTTGGTTAAAAAAGAAAAAAGAACAATCGTGTTAACCTTGAAACTTAACCTAGCCCAGGCTGACCATTTTCATTATTTTAAGTCAGGTTAGTTATGTATTCTAAGTACCCTGTTCCTCCAATCCACCTTAATTCGAGCTGTACCCGCTTGATAGGGTTTATAACGTAGCAGGCTCACTGAAGAATTTATATGGGCGTAAAAACAATATAAATAAACAAAATTTAAAACACACTTTCTCCTGCCTCAAATTTGTACCCATAATTTCCTTTTCTTTTGTAAACAATTAAAAAAAATCTCACTCATCTTAAATGTCATGACCAACTTGCCTAGCCCCGGGCTCCTACGCTCCTCAAGGGGCAAGGTAGGATTGGATGATGGAAAGATGGATGGATAAAAGAAAAAAACACCGTAAAACTAGGTCAGTGATAAAATAAGTCTATGTGAAACTCAAAAGCTTTTCTGGTGCGTTGCATGTATTATGGCAGCACTTACCATACTATGTTATTTATACTACAAAACGAAACAAAAAAATCTCATCAAAATAACCAGTACTTCCTGTTGTAACATATCAACGAAAATTTTGCCACATATACTGGGTTTCATTACAACTAACCTTCGTAACTCTTAACTTTTGGCCGAATTAAGAGTTTGTGGGGCCCAGTTAAGGTTATTTTGCTGCTGTAAGAGTTTTGAGGCCGAAACACATCGTATAAGCTAGTACTTTAGGGGAGAATGACAGCATCACAGAGAATGACGAAGACGAGAGAACAGGAATGAACTAGAGCAGTAAGTAGAAGAGCAAAGGGAAACAGAAGAGCAGAAGTGAGACTGGTAGACACAGGAAAGAGAGAAGCGGAGAGAGAAGGAGAGAAAACGATGTACGGAAGTAGCAGAGAAGAGGGAGGTAGAGAAGAGGAGGATAGAAGAAATGAGGCAGAAAGAGGAGATGAAAAGAGGCAGGAAGAGGAGAAGATAAGAGGCAGGCAGAGGATAAGAGGAAGGTAGAAGGAAAGAGAAGAGGCAGGTAGAGGAAAGAGAAGAGAGAGGTAGAAGGAATGAAAAGTGGGAGGTGGAAGAGAAAAGGCTGGCAGAGAAGAGTGAGGTAGAAGAGAAAAGAAGCGGGAGGTACGAGAGACGAGAAGAGGGATGTAAAAGAGAAGGAATGAGAAAGGGAGGTAGAAGAGAAGGGAAGAGAAGAGAGGAGAAGAGGGAGACCCGAGAGAAGAGAAGAGGGAGGTAGAAGAGAAGAAAAGAGGGAGGTAGAAGAGAAGAGGGAGATAGAAGAGCTGACAGGGGTAGAAGAGAAGAGAAATGGAAGATAGAAGAAAAGAGAAGAGGAAGGTAGAAAAGAGGAGAAGAGAGAGGTAGAAGAGAAAAGGGAGGTAGAAGAGAAGACAAGAGGGAGATAGAAGAGTTGACAGGAAGGAGGTAGAAGAGAAGAAAAAAGAGAAGGTAGAAGAAAATAGAAGAGGAAAGTAGAAAAGAAGAGAAGAGAGAGGTAGACGAGAAAAGGGAGGTAGAAGGGAGGAGAAGAGGGAGGTAGAAGAGTTGAGAAGAGGAAGGTACAAGAGAAGAAAAGGGGAAGGTAGAAGAGCAGAGGAAGGTACGAAGTAGAAGAGAAGAGTGAGGTAGAAGAGAAAAAGGAGGCAGAAGAGAAAAGAGAGGTAGAATAGAAGAGAAGAGGGAGGTAGAAGAAATACAGAGGGAGACAGTTTCACAGTTTACCTGTTGCATGAATGACGGACTGGGAGTAACGGTTAGTTCTTGCATTAGAGAGTTGGACAGATAAGACTTTGCTGCTTGACGGGTGCTACGCGCCCATCGTAAAGGTGGAGGAATGCAACCAGACAGTTCAGAGGAGAAGTGACCATGGAAATAGCGATAGAAAAGAGATTAAGATGCCACAGTGCGGCCAAGAGACAAATGTTGAAGGGTGTCAGTAAGAGAAGTAGAGTTAATGAGACGAAAAGCCTTTGACTCCACCCTATTGAGAAGGGCTGTATCTGGGGAATCTACCCACACATGAGAGTTGTACTCCGTGTAGGGGCGGATAAAACCCGTGTATAGAGTCAACAATTGTACAGGGATAAAGAAGGAATGGAGTCGGCTTAGCACACCTAATCTCTTGGAAGCAGATTTTACAAGATATGTATTATGATCTTTCCAAGATAAGTCTCGAGTAAATAAAACCCCAAACATCTTCAAGGATGATGTAGGATTAAGCTGAATATTATTAAACATTAGTGGGTACAAATGTGGAATATTTTATCAGGTTGATAGGTGTAAGAACTGAGTCTTTGATGTATTAAAAACAACAAGATTATTTTTACCACAGTCAGAGATACTAGCCAAGTCAGACATTAGGTGTGCCATAGCCTCATCCCTTGTTTGTTGAAGTAACTGCTGAGATGGGCTTTGGAGGAACTGAATGGAAAGCTGAAGGGTGGAGTCATCAGCGTATGAGTGGATAGGGCTAGGTGAACAACTGAGGTGATAGATGAATAAAAGGAAGAGAGTTGGTGATAGGACAGAGCCCTGAGGAACACCACTGTTGATAAATCTAGGAGAAGAACGATGGCCATCAACAACAGCAGCTATAGAACTACCAGAAAGAAGGCTATAGATGAAGGCACAGATAGAAGGATAGAAACCGTAAGAGGGCAATTTGGAAATAAAGATTTATGCCAGACTCGATCGAAAGCCTTTGAGATGTCAAGTGCAATAGCAAAGCTCTCGCCAAAGTCCCGAAAGGAGGATGACCAGGAGGCTGAAAGGCAGGTGAGAATATCGCTAGTGGACAGTCCCTGGCAGAACCCAGATCAGAAAGGAGGTTGTGATAGGAAAGATGCTTTAAAATTTTTCTATTAAGAATTGACTCGAAAACTTTCGAGACACAGGATGTTAAAGCAATTGGACGATAGTTAGAGGGTTGGGAATGGTCACCCTTCTTTAGGACTGGCTGCATGAGAGTAATCTTTCAGCAAGAAGGATAAGTACAAGTTGATTGACAAAGACGATAAAGTTTACCTAGGCAGGGTGTAAGCACAGAAGCACAGTTCTTGAGAACAATAGGAGAGACTCCTTTAGGCCCATATGCCTTGTTAGTATTTAGGCCTGTGGTGGCAGAAAATACATCAGCTGAAGAAATTTTAATGACGGCCATGAGGAAGTCAGAGGGAGGAAGTGATGGAGGAACAGCACCGGAATCGTCTAAGGTGGAATTGGAGGAGAGAGAAGTGAAGAGATCTGATTTATCAGAGTTGGTGATAGGACAGAGCCCTGAGGAACACCACTGTTGATAGATCTAGGAGAAGAACGATGGCCGTCTACAACAGCAACTATAGAACGACCAGAAAGGAAGCTAGAGATGAAGGCACAGATAGAAGGATTGAAACCGTAAGAGGGCAGTTTGGAAATTAAAGATTTATGCTAGACTCGATCGAAACCCTTTGAGATGTCAAGTGCAATGGGAAAGCTTTCGCTAAAGTCCCGAAAGGAGGATGACCAGGAGTCTGAAAGGTAGGTGAGAAGATAGCCAGTGAAGCGTCCCTGACGGAACCGATATTGATGATCAGAAAGAAGGTTGTGATAGGAAAGATGCATTAAAATTTTTTTTATTAAGAATTGACTCAAAAACTTTTGAGATACAGGACGTTAAAGGAATTGGACGACAGTTCGAGGGTTGGGAATGGTCACCCTTCTTTGGGACTGGCTGAATCAGAGCAAACTTCCAGCAAGAAGGAAAGGTACAAGTTGATAGACGAAGGCGAAAGAGTTTGCCTAGGCAGGGTGTCAGCACAGAAGCACAGTTCTTGAGAACAACAGGAGGGACTCCATCAGGCCCATTTGCCTTGTTAGCATTCAGGCCTGTGATGGCAGAAAATATATCAGCTGAAGAAATTTTAATGTCAGCCATGAGGAAGTCATAAGGGGGAAGTGATGGAGGAACAGCACCGGAATCGTCTAAGGTGGAAATGGAGGAGAAAGTCGGAGTGAAGAGATCTGCTTTATCAGTAGAAGAAATAGCTACAGAACCATAAGAGTAGAAAAGAGGAGGGAAGGATGATGAGGTAAAGTTGTTAGAAAGGTTTTTGGCAAGGTGCCAGAATGAGTGGGAAGAATTTGAGTTGGAGAGTTGAGAGCATTTAGTACGGATGAAATTATTTTTAGTAGAGCGAAGAACAGACTTAGCACAATTCCGGGCAAAAACGTATAAAAGATGTGATTCAGGGGTGGGTTGGCTCCGGTACCTTTTATGGGCCCTCTCCTTGTTGCAGACAGCATTAGAACAAGCGTGATTAAACCAAGGCTTTCTTGCATTAGTCAAAGGATTTGAGAAAGGAAAGTATGCGTCCGTGCCCGAGAGAATAATCCGTAATGCGCAGGGCACACTCAGATGGCTCCTGGCCATGGAAGCAATAATATTTCCAGGAAAAATCAAAGAAGCACTGCCTGAGGGCCTCGCAATCTGCAGCCCCAAAGTGCCACAGACGAAGTTTCTTTGGAGGGTCCACAGGCTGTACCGGAGCGATAGGACAGGTTTAGGTGATAAGGTTGTGATCGGAGGAGCCCAACGGAGAGAAAAGATTAACAGTGTAAGCAGAAGGATTAGTTGTAAGGAAGAGGTCAAGTATGTTGGAGCTCTCTTCAAGGTGGTCAGGGATACAGGTAGGGTGCTGTACAAGCTGCTCTAGGTCATTAAGGATAAAAAAGGTGTAGGCTTGTTCACCAGGTGGATCAGATACCCCTTTCCCCTGAGGAAAAGTGACCATGGTCACTGAAATACAGGTGCTGGTGAGAGATGTGCGAGTGAGAGAAGAATCATACAAACAGGATAAACGAAATTATTGTAAAGCAGACTTTGACACTCTAAGACATTAATGGTATTTTAGCAATGCAGATTGGAGCAGAATGACAGTTATTGTGCGTAAGTATTAAGATATACGGCTTCCTTCTCCATTCCCAGCACCTTACCTTCCCCCTCCCTCATACACCTGTCTCTGGCATGCCTCGATCTCTCATTGGGTGCTACTAATGAAAGTCTCAAGGTAATGAGTCAAGACATCAGGGTTCACAGCAACAGGAGAGGAGGCTTGGTAATGCTGATTCTTCTGGCTGGAAATGGAAGGGACTGTACATTAAAGGCTGCGTGACGTGACCTACATCAGGAAACGAATTGGCCTTTCATAAGAAACGTTTCCAGAAACTAAAAGACAACATGAGGTGCACTCGTTTCCTTTCTTCCATTGAGTGAGTCTACATACAGCGCAAAATCCTTTCACATGGGGCTACTGTGGAACCTCAGGTAGAATTTTGAAAAACTGAGATTTTCATGGATAATGATTCTCGTTCGTAACAAAAACAAAAAAAAATCTATTACCGTGGTAGCTTGAGTACCGCCTCCTGGAATTACTTCCTTTTCCTTGTGCACCGAGTGTTGGACGATGAGCTACAGATTAGCACTAAAGTTAACAATATTTTTGTGTTTGCGGTTTATTATCATCATCAAAATTCACATAACATATGGCCCAAACTAAGTTGAGAAACACTTTATTTATTATTATTATTTTTTTTGCATATTTGATATTTTCAACACAGTGCTCTCACATTATTGGCATATTATTGTAATCATGTACCGCACTCAACAGAACAAGTTCATCTGATAACAAATGTAATGGAGAATTATGTATTTTGAGCAGTGAGTGAAAAAAATGATAATAACAGAACATTCTATATGCCATTACCCGCTTTTGCTGAAAGCCACAGCAAGAAGAATGCGTAATTCTGGTGACCTGTCGACATGGCCCCGTTTGCTGACCCCATTAAAAATACCGTGGCTGCGCCAGTGACATTGTCTGTTGCGGCAGTATAAGGGCGAGTTCCATGCCATCTGTGCTGGCACCGACACCCACCTAACTGTGCACCACCAACACACACCTAACATACCCATCACCAACACCACAACACCAACACTACACCACCAACACTACACAAACACCACACCATCAACACTACACAAACACCACACCACCAGCACCACACCACCACCATCACACCACCAACACTACATCAGCACCACACCACCAACACTACACCAGCACTACACCACCAACACCACATCAGCACCACACCACCAACACTTCACCAGCACCACACCACCAACACAACATCAGCACCACACCACCAACACTACGCCAGCACCACACCACCAACACTACACCAGCACCACACCACCAACACTACACCAGCACCACACCACCAACACTACACCAGCACCACACCATCAGCACCACACCACCAACACTATACAAGCACCACACCACCAACACACACCTCATACACCCAGTACCAACACCACAACACCAACACCACATCACCAACACTACACCAGCACCGCACCAACAACATACACCTCATACCCCCTACACCAACACCACAGTACCAACACCACAGCACCAACACCACACCACCAACACTACACCAGCACCACACCACCAACACTACACAAGCACCACACCACCAACACTACACAAGCACCACACCATCAACACTACACCAGCACCACACCACCAACACTACACCAGCACCACATCACCAACACTACACCAGCACCACACCACCAACACTACACCAGCACCACACCACCAACACTACACAAGCACCACACCACCAACACTACCACTACCACCAACACCACACCACCAACACTACACCAGCACCACATCACCAACACTACACCAGCACCACATCACCAACACTACACCAGCACCAAACCACCAACACTACACCAGCACCATACCACCAACACTATACCAGCACCAAACCACCAACACTACACCAGCACCACACCACCAACACACACCTCATGCACCCCACGCCACCACCACTACACCAACACCACCAGCACTACAGTACACCACCAACACTATACCAATACCACAGCATCAACACTACACCAGCACTACACCACCAACACCACACTTCAAACACCATACATCATACACTCCACTTCAGCAACATCACATTGCCAACATCACACCTCATGCACCCCACCCCACCAAAACCACAACATAAACACCACATCACCAACGTCACACCACAACAATGCACCATCAACACCACACCTCATGCATCGCACCCCACCTACACTTACAAACACCACACCACAAACATCACCCCGTCCCACACATTATATTTGGTGAACCCCGCTCGACCAGCTTTGCACCAACATCACTCCCAAGCACCTCACCCTAACAATATTATAGCACCAACACAGACTTCATACTATGCCATAGACTCCGTCCCACCAACTTCACATCTGTTTACTTTCCCATCCCACCCCACCAACGCAACACCATCAACACTGGCATGCACTCCACCCACTACACTCTACCCCATCCCACCTCATCCAGCACTACATTACCGATATCACACGTCACACTGAGCCACGCACCCCATCCCTCCAGACCCATCGAACACTACACCACCAACACCACACCCCACATTATGCCGTGCACCTCACCCCACTCCATCCATCCATCCTCAACCCACCCCACCCCAGAAGGCCAGGGATTTATTCTGTTCAAATCATCATGATCATCATCACCATCATCACCAATCATCACCACTGCTGAACATAGGCCTTCCCAACCTTCTCCACGAATTCCCTGACTGAGCTAATTTCTATCACGTTTTGCCTGCAAGCTTCTGTATCACATCTCTCTGACTCCTGTCTGACCTTTTGCTGCAACACTTACAATCTCTTGGAGTCCAGTCAGTCAGCCTTTCGCTCCATTGGTTACCCCTTATTTTTGCTATATGACCTGCCAACTCCCATTTCTGTTCGTTTATACTTCTATAATGTCTTTGACTTGAGTCTGCTCTCCGAATAATGATCTTTCCATTACTCTTTGAGAATGGATTATAGTAAACCCTCAATTATCCGTCATCACAATATCTGGACCAATACAATATCCGGTGCAGGTATCTTGGCTGTATTAAAGCAATATCTGGGGATTCTTATGCAACATCTGGTGCTGAAACGGGACTTAACCGGCGATCCAATTCAATATCCGACGTTGATGGGTCTCAACCAGCTCATGAGTGTTAGCCAACCAGTGCCAGGGCAAATCCCAAAACTGGGGAGCCACTGAAAATGCCTACTACGTGCAGGCCAGTCAGAATCCATCGTGGGCGATGTGGCTCGTCAAGAATACTGTCGTGCTCTCATTCTCACCTGTGAATGTCATAGAGTTAAGATGTGCCTGTGCACTCCCGCTCTTCTGATCATGCGGTCACCAAACTCTGGTGGTTTGACTAACTCCATGGTGTCCTACGTTCAAGCTAGTGTACTGTACTGTTCTGGAAAGCTAATGGCCTGTCAGTACTCATGACCTATTGCTCTGTTGTGATTTTTAAACTATCCCTGTGGTGTACTGAGTATTGTACTGTACTGTTTACAAGTGCGCCGCCCCCCCCCGTGCCATTTCTCCCCATCGATGCCAGCACTTGGTGAGTACATACAATTATACACTACGTACAGTACTGCATTACTGTACTGTATCAATACTGTATTGCTTTTATATGCTTAGTTTTCATCTTTTACTCATCTTAAAGTTTTTAGGATAGTGGGTTGAGATGGATAGAATCACAATATCTAGCTCAAAGCCAAATGTTGTGCCGGATATGCAATATCTGGCATTTCACTTTACCCAGCTGAATGAAAATGGATAATTGAGAGTTTACTGCAATTGATTTTCAATCGATTTTGTCACTTTCCACGTCTGACAACTGTACGCCATAGATGGGATTATAGGCTACACATTCGTGACACACGTTTCATTTCGTACATACTGACCTGCAACTTTTCATGATGACTGTGTTTACTGAAAGCTTTCCATCCAATTGTAGTGCATCTTTTTATTTTGCAATAATGGTTTTTCGTTAGTTTTATTATTTGCCTCAAGTGATTGCGCTCGACTTCTTCAGGAATTTCTTCCCTTATTCTGATGACGTTATGGTACTCGTATATTTGGATTAAACATTAATTTTATTCCTCTTTAACCCTACTTTGATACTTTCTCTATTTAGGACATTTAACATTTCTTGCAATGTCTCTCCTGTTTCTGATTTTAGGACAATGTCATCTGCAAATTTTAAATGATTTAGGGGTTCTACATCTATGTTTACTCCTTTGTTCTCCCAGTCTAGCTTTCTGAAAATACTTTCCAGGCATGTTATATATAACTCTGGTGAAATTGTATCTCCCTGTTGCATGCCCTTCTGAGTCTTATTTTTTTCAGACTCTTTATGAAATCTAACTGCAGAAGTTCCCTTTGTATGCATGTTTTCGAGCAGTTTTACAATGTTCTCATTTAGTCCTTGTTCCCACAATGAATTTATAATTGCTATGTGCTCCACTGAGTCTAAAATCTTATCGTAATCAACAAAACCCAAGCACAATGGTTCATTATTTTCTGTAATTTTCTCAAGTAGCCGATTCATTGTGTGTAGATGATCAGTGGTCGAATACCCACTTCGGAATCTTTCTTGTTCAAGAGGTTGGGTTTCTTTCAAATTTTTATTCTGTTCGGAAGGACTTTAGTGAAGAGTTTGCAAATAACTGGTAATAAGATAATGGGTCGATAGTTACAAAGATCTATAGAGTCGCCTTTTTTTGTAAAACAAAACAAACTATTGCATTACACCATGTTTTGGGGAATTATCTTCTTCTTTAAACACTGAGTAAATTTTTGGGTGAGCCTGTTTTGCACTTTTATTTCTGCATCTGACGGTAACTCTGCTGCTATTCCTTCATTTCCTGGGGCCTTCCCTCTTTTCACACAATAGAAATGTTTACGTCGTTTGGTGTTCCCTCAGATATTTCACTTGTGTCAACAGAATAGCTAGCTATTGGTACAATTATTGTCTTTGATGCATACAGCTCTTTTAAAATTCTTCAACTTTCCTCACCATCCTATCTCTGCGTTCAATGACTATTGTTTTGTGTTTTAGTAATATAATTTGTTGCTTTCCTAGTGCCATATTACGTCGGACCTGTTTCAGCCTTTTTCCTTTTTTTTTTTGATGGTTTCTTTAATCTGACCATGATCCTCTTTCCTTTTCATCTGTCTCTTTCTCTTGCTGATAAGTTTACCTTGGACTTTTCTTTCCATTTCATCTTTCTGTGTTTTTACTTTCATCTCCTTTCTCCTTTTCATGACCTTAAGGGTCATTTTTTAATACTTTTAACTTTGGTTGTATTAGGTTTCCCTACTGCTTACGCTGATTCTCTTAGTACTTTTATTAGTCTATTATTCAACTCATTAATATCACACTCATAATTTTTAGAGTCTGAAATCTGTTTATTATTTTTAACTGAAAGACTGCATTGTCTTTGCATACTTTTATTGGACATGTCTTTTTATTTTTAATCATCTTTCTTTCACTTCTGAAACTGAATCTGGCTGTGCAACCCACCGTTCTATGGTCACTTCCTATACTGAATGTGATGATAACTGTGACATTTGTGATCGTGTTATTCTTATCTGCTATAGTGATGTCGATTTCATTCATTGTTTCTCCATTTGGACTCCTCCAGTTCCATTTTCTCCCTGTTCTTTTGTGAAAGAATGTGCTCATTTTTCTGATGTCATACATTTCAGCAAAATTTACCATCCTCTTCACCTCTGTCATTCCTTTCTGCAACTCTGAATTTTCCCATAGCTACATGCTTCTCCATTTTTCGATTTGCCAGCTTTTGCATTGAAGTCTTCCATTGGTATAATATATTTTGTCTTTTCTTTTTCCATAGTCTGGGAGATGTCATCATAATGTTTCTGCTTCTTCATCTGAGCTTTGAAAAGTCGGTGCACATCCATGTATTAGTTTCAGGGTGTATCTTTTGCCTAGTCTAATTACAGTCCATGCGACTTTGTCAGATACACTGCAGAATTTAACAATGTTCTCTGCAAGGTTTCTGTTAAGTAAAAATCGTGCACCACTGACTCTTTCATTTTGCCTCCCTCTGTAGTAAAATAGGTGGTTGCTGTCTTGGAACTCTATTACTTTTTCTTCTTTTCTGTGGATCTCACTCAGACCTACAATATCCCAAGTAATGTTTTCCGATTCAGTCATTAAGGTATCAAGTTTGTAATCTTCTTCGAGCCTTCCTGCACTGTGAATGTAGTTCTTCCTGGAATTCGGTTTGTTTAATATACCGGTCTCTGATTAGCAGAGACAATGCCAACTCACTATCGGTGGAACACTGCCCGTAAGCACAGGAGGCAGTGCAGTTGGACCTTTAGTAGATGCTGATCCAACAGGAACGCCCGTGAAATCATTAAAAGTATAATGTTTGGTTGGGGGGATTGTTGCAAATAATCTCACATCCCTACCACATAGTTTCTGGTGAGATGTAATTTTTGTGCCCTATGCATCCCCGAGGGTGCCACAGGAAATGATTGATTGATTGATTGATTGATTGATTATTCAGTACATTCTGTGGAGTCCTATATATCTATAAGGGATCCCATGGTCCGCGCCATCTGTTGCGGTACCTCTTATGTCTGCAAGACCTTCCCCTATCCACCACCCGGGGACGTGCCAGGTAGCAGTGGGATCCTGCCGAAATTACCCTGGCCTATTGAAGTAATCTATGTTTTATTGCATTTACAGTATAGTATGGTGTGGGAAACAGTGCATGACTGCTTCACTGATATCTAGGAAAACATGATGCTTATAAAATTTATGAGCATCCTTTTAGTGGGCAAACTTAGTCCTAGGCATTGTGATGGGTCGTGCAGTCTCTTCCTCTTCTCCTCCTCTCGTGTACCTTATTCTTCTTCTCTCATTTCGTATACGTTCCTCTCATCTGTTAGCCCTCCTTCCATTTCCTTCCCTGCCATCTCATCCCTTCCTCTTCCACTCCATCTCATTTTCGCTTCTCTGTTCTTTCTTCACTTCTCCACTCTTCTGTCGCCCGCTTTCTTCTCTTCCCGGCCGCCTCTTGTCTTCTAGCAACGTCAACTCTGGCCACACCTCTTTGATTATGACCATTTCTTCTCCTCTCCTCTTTTCTCTTCTCTTTTATCCATGTATTCACGTGTAAGCAACTCTTCCCTTCTCTTTGCATCACTTCCTTTCTATTGTCACCTAGTCTTCTCTTCTCCTTTTTTCTAGCCACTTCTTTCCTTCCCTTCTCATCAGTTCTGCCTTCTTGTAGTTATTTCTTCCCTTCTCGTCTGTAGTCACCTCTTTTCTTCTCTTCTAGCCATTCCTTGTCTTCTTCTTGCCACCTTTTCTCTCTTCCTGCTACCTCTTGTTTTTCCTTTTCTAGCTCCATCTTCTCTTCTCCTCTAGCTCCCTGATCTCTTTACTTCTCTTCTTTCCTCACTTAGCCACCTCTTTTCTTCTCATTTTTCCAAGTTCCCCATTTCCCTTCTCTTCCCTTCTCACCCTTTATTCTTCCCTCTTCTAACTCTCTCTTCTCTCCTCGTTCAACCCTCACTTCTCTTCTCTTCTAACCCTTTCTTCTATTCTCTTCTAACACTCTCTTCTCTTCTCTCCAAACCCTCTCTTCTCTCCTCGTTCAACCCTCTCTTCTCGTCTCTTCTAACTCTATCTTCTCTTCTCTTCTAACCCTCTTTTCTCTACTCTTCTAACCCTCTCTTCTCTCCTCTTTCAACCCTCTCTTCTCTTTTCTTCTAACCCTCTTATGTATTCTCTTCTATTCCTCTCTTCCCCTCTCTTCTGACCCTCTCTTCTCTTCTCTTCTAACTCTCTTCTCTTCTCTTCTAACCCTCTTATGTCTTCTCTTCTAACTCTCTCTTCTCCCCTCTTCTAACCCTCTCTTTTCTTCTCTTCTCTCCTAAATCCCTCCTTTCTTCTTGGCTTTTCTCTTCCAGCCACCTTTTCACATCTCTTTTGGCAAAATTTTTTCTTTAAGACGCTTCTCCTCTCTTTTCTGTTAGCCACCTCTTCTCCTCTCCTCTCATTTAGCCCTCTCCACTCTTCCCTCAAGCTAACTCTTCCCTGTCTTTTCTAGTCCTCTACCCCTGATCACTTCTTCTCTATATTTATCTTCACTTCTCATCTGTTCTACTTTTCTTTCTCTTCTAATCTATTCTCTGTTACGTCTCTCTTCGCTTGTACAACCATGAGCACGATTTCCCTGGCAGTTCTCCGGCTATTTTTATGTGACAGCAATATAGAGCACAAACAGCAATATAGAGCACAAACAGCAATATAGAGCACAATCAGCAATATAGAGCACAAACAGCAATATAGAGCACAATCAGCAATATACAGTAGAGCACAAACAGCAATATAGAGCACAAACAGCAATATAGAGCACAAACAGCAAAATAGAGCACAATCAGCAATATAGAGCACAATCAGCAATATAGAGCACAAACAGCACTGCAGGGCACAAACAGCAATATAGAGCACAAACAGCAATATAGAGCACAAACAGCAAAATAGAGCACAATCAGCAATATAGAGCACAATCAGCAATATAGAGCACAAACAACAATATAGAGCACAAACAACAATATAGAGCACAAACAGCAATATAGAGCACAAACAGCAATATAGAGCACAAACAACAATATAGAGCGCAAACACCAATATAGAGTATAGAGCACAAACAACAATATAGAGCACAAACGTCAATATAGAGCATAGAGCACAAATAGCAATATAGAGTATAGAGCACAAACAGCAATATAGAGTATAGAACACAAACAGCAATATAGAGTATAGAGCACAAACAGCAATATAGAGTATAGAGCACAAACAGCAATATAGAGCACAAACAGCAATAAAGAGTATAGAGCACAAACAGCAATATAGAGTATAAAGCTCAAACAGCAATATAGAGCACAAACAGATGTAGACCACAAACAGCATTATAGCGCACAAACAACATGAGTAGTAGTCTGTAGCACCAGACGAGCAGGGCAGTACTCCCAAGGTGGATGGAAAGCTGATGACAGGGAGAGCTGGATCTCCCGTTTCGTCAGCCCTCGGGACTAGTTCCTGACCATCCCCCTTTGCTGAACTTTTTCAGTGTCTCAGTAACACAGAAAGTAGGCCAGCATGCTCTCCAATACAAGTTTCTCTAACTATGAACACCAAACTACATGCACAGTACACACTACACTTCCTTTTCCAAAATTCAAAAAGAAATCATGGCCTTGAAACACCTAGCCTCGGGGTCGTCAGGGAGGGGGGACCATAAATGCCCCCACCTTCTGCCTGTCTCCCGGTCACGACTCGAGCTGTCTGGAACCACTGTCTGACTCACTTCATTTCTGCGACATTCGTGGTCTTTCCTTTAACTTTCGCTCTGTTGAGCACTACCTCTCACCTTATTTTCCTAACTGAGACTCAGCTATCTGAGATAAGTGACAGCAAACCCTTTTCTGTATCCTCCTACTTTCTCTATATTCATTTCAAAGCCAATGGTGGCTGTTGTGTATATATACACAACAACTTATCTTGCTCCCATGTTCCTGAACTCGATTCTTCTGAATTCTCTGCACACTGGCTTCGGCTTTCCTGTCATTCCCTGACTAAGTTTATCTGTGCCATTTACTTATCCCCTAATTCTACTGACTGTCAAAAATTCTTTGACTATCTTATTTCTACAATGGAACACATTCTATCCATTTCTCCTTTCTTTGAAATCTCCATTCTAGGAGATTTCAATGTTCACCACCACCTTTGGCTCTACTCTTCTTTCCCTGATCCACCTGGTGAACAAGCCTACAACTTTTCTATCCTTAATGACCTAGAGCAGCTTCTGCAGCACCCTACCCATATCCCTGACCACCTTGGAGAGAGCTCCAACATACTTGACCTCTTCCTTATAACTAAGCATTCTGATTACACTGTTAATCTTTTCTCTCCGTTGGGCTTCTCCGATCACAAACTTATCACCTTAACCTGTCCTATCGCTCTGATACGGCCTGTGGACCCTCCAATGAAACGTCATCCGTGGCACTTTGGGGCTGCAGATTGGGAGGCCTTCAGACAGTACTTCTTTGATTTTCCGTGGAATGATTATTCCTTCCGTGGCTGGGAGCCATCTGGGTGTGCCTTGCACATTACGGAGGTTATTCTCTCGGGCATGGAAGCATACATTCCTTTCTCATATCCTTTGACTAATGCAAGAAAGCCTTGGTTTAATCACGCTTGTTCTAATGATGTCTGCAACAAGGAGAAGGCCAATAAAAGGTACTGGAGCCAATCCACCCTTGAATCACATCTTTTTTATGTTTCTGACCGGAATCGTTCTGCAGGTAATCTGTTCTTCGCCCTGCTAAAAATAATTTCATCCGTACTAAATGATCTCACCTCTCCAACTAGAACTCTTTCCACCCCTTCTGACACCTTGCCAAAAACCTTTCTAACATCTTTACCTCATCGTCCTTCCCTCCTCTTTTCTAGTCTTATGGTTCTATAGCTATTTCTTCTACTGATAAAGCAGCTCTATTCACTCAGACTTTCTCCTCCAATTCCACCTTAGACGATTCCGGTGCTGTTCCTCCATCACTTCCTCTCTCTGACTTCCCCATAGCTGACATTAAAATGTCTTAAGCTGATGTATTTTCTGCCATCACATACCTCAATACTAACAAGGCATATGGGCCTGATGGAGTCCCTCCTTGTTCTCAAGAACTGTGCCTCTGTGCTTACACCCTGCCTAGGTAAACTCTTTCGTCTTTGTCCATCAACTTCTACCTTTCCTTCTTGCTGGAAGTTTGCTCTCATTCAGCCAGTCCCAAAGAATGGTGACCATTCCCAACCCTCTAACTATCGTCCAATTGCTTTAACATCCTGTGTCTCAAAAGTTTTCGAGTAAATTCTTAATAGAAAAATTTTAAAGCATCTTTCCTCTCTTAACATTCTTTCTGATCGTCAGTATGGGTTCCGTCAGAGACACTCCACTAGCGATCTTCTCACCTACCTTTCAGACTCCTGGTCATCCTCCTTTCGGGACTTTGGGGAAAACTTTGCCATTGCACTTGACATCTCAAAGGCTTTCGTTCGAGTCTGGCATAAATCTTTAATTTCAAAACTGCCCTCTTACTGTTCTATCCTTCTATATGTGCCTTCATCTATAGTTTCCTTTCTGGTCGTCCTATAGTTGCTGTTGTAGATGACCATCGTTCTTCTCCTAGATCTATCAACAGCGGTGTTCCTCAGGGCCCTGTCCGATCACCAACTCTCTTCCTTTTAATCATCAATCACCCTCTCAGCTGTACATCTAACCCTATCTACTCATACGCTGATGACTCCACCCTTCACCTTTCCATTCGGTTCCCACAAAGCCCATCTCAGCAGTTACTTCAACAAACAAGGGATGAGGCTATGGTACACCTAATGTCTGACTTGGCTCGTATCTCTGACTGGGGTAAAAATAATCTTGTTGTTTTTAATGCATCAAAGACTCAGTTCTTACACCTATCAACCCGACAAAATATTCCACATTTGTACCCACTAATGTTTAAAAATATTCAGCTTAATCCTGCATCATCCTTGAACATGCTTGGGGTTTCATTTACTCGGGACTTATCTTGGAAAGATCATATTACATCTCTTGTAAAATCTGCTTCCAAGAGATTAGGTGTGCTAAGCCGACTCCATTCCTTCTTTACCCCTGCACAGTTGTTGACTCTATGCACGGGTTTTATTCCACCCTACATGGAGTACATCCCTCATGTGTGGGGAGGCTCCCCACATACAGTGCTTCTCAATAGGGTGGAGTCCAAGGCTTTTCGTCTCATTAACTCTACTGCTCTTACCGACACCCTTCAACATCTGTCTCTTGCCCGCACTATTGCATCTTAAATCTCATTTCTGTCGCTACTTTCATGGTCACTGCTCCTCTGAACTGTCTGCTTGCATTCCTCCACCTCTATGACGGGTAGCACCCGTCAAACAGCAAACTCTGATCTCTTTTCTGTCCAACTCTAATGCAAGAGTTAACCGTTACTCCCAGTCCTTCATTCATGCAACAGGTCAACTGTGGAACTGTTTCCCTCTGTCTGTATTTCCTGCTTCCTATGATCTCAAGCCTTTGAAGCGAAGTGTGTCCTGGCATCTCGAAATGAACGAATCTTGAATTTAGCTCTCTCTTGTATCTTGTTTTTCTCTTGGACAGAACAGTTATTGCGGGCTTGTGGTCTTTGGTTCCTTCTTCCTCGCATAAAAAGAAAAATAGAGAGCACAAAAGCAATATAGAGTATAGAGCACAAACAGCAATATAGAGCACAAACATCAATATAGCTCACATACAGGAATATATGGCACAAACAGCAATATAAAGCACAAACAGCAGTATAGAGCACAAACAGCAATACAGAGCACAAACAGCAATATAGAGCACAAACAGCAATACAGAGCACAAACAGCAGTATAGACCACAAACAGCAATATAGAGTATATAGAGAGCACAAACATAAAATATAGAGCACAAACAGCAATACAGAGCACAAACAGCACTATAGAGCACAAACAGCAATATAGAGCACAAACTGCAATATAAAGCACAAACAGCAATACAGAGCACAAACAGCAATATTGAGCAGAAATAGCAATACAGAGGACACAACAAAAGCGTACCAGAAGGAAGGATACACTCAATTGTTCCAGGAAGAATTAAGAATATGGAAGTACGATACAATGCTAATTTGAGATTGCTGGGAGACTTTTGCTACTGGCTAACCCTCCCACGTCTCTTCTCTTCTCTTCTCTTCTACCTCGCTCTTCTCTTCTATTCTCTTTTGTTTCGCTTCTCTTTTTTCTTCTACCTCCCCCTTCTCTTCTCTTCTACCTCCCTCTTCTCTTCTATTCTACCTTTTATCAACCTCCCTTCTCTCTAATAATGCCCTATTTTCTTCTCTTCTACCTCTTCTCTTCTCTTCTCTTCTATCTTCCTCTTGTCTTCTCCTCTACCTTCCTCTTCTCTTCTCTTCTGCCTCCCTCTTTTCTTCCTCTCTCTTCTCTTCTCTTCTATCTTCCTCTTGTCTTCTACCTCCCTCTTTTCTTCTCTTCTACGTCCCTCTTCTCTTCTACCTCCCTCTTTTCTTCTCCTTTACCTCCCCTCTCTCTTCTCTTCTACTTCCCTCTTCTCTTCTGTTCTACCTCCCTTTTCTCGTCTGCCTCTTTTTTATCTTGTACCTCCCTCTTTTCTTCTCTTCTACCTTCCCCTTTTCTTCTCTTGTACCTCCCTCTTCTCAACTCTTCTACCTCCCTCTTCTCTTCTCTTCTACCTTCCTTTTCTCGTCTATCTCTCTCTTCTCTTCTTTTCTACGTTCCTCTTCTCTTTTCTTCTACTTTCCTTTTCTCTTCTCGTCTTCCTCCTTTCTGTCAACTCTTCTATCTCCCTCCTCTCTTCTCTTCTAGATCCCTTTTCTCTTCTACCACTCTCTTCTTTTTTTTCTACCTTCCTCTTCTCTTTTCTTCTACCTTCCTTTTCTCTTCTCTTCTACTCCTGTCAGCTGTTCTATCTTGCTCTTCTCTTCTACCTCCCTCTTTTCTTCTCTCCGGTCTCCCTCTTCTCTTTTCATCTCTTCTACCTCCCTCTTCTTTTTTCTCCGGTCTCCCTCTTCTCTTCTCTTCTCCTCTCTTCTCTTCCCTTCTCTACTACTTCCCTTTCTTTTTTCATCTCGTTTACATCCCTCTTCTCTTCTCCTCTCTCGTACCTCCCGCTTCTTTTCTCTTCTACCTCATTCTTCTCTGCCAGCCTTTTCTCTTCTACTTCCCACTTTTCATTCCTTCTACCTCACTCTTCTCTTTCCTCTGCCTACCTCTTCTCTTTCCTTCTACCTTCCTCTTTTCCTCTGCCTGCCTCTTATATTCTCCTCTTCCTGCCTCTTTTCTTCTCCTCTGTCTGCCTCATTTTTTCTACCCCCCTCTTCTCTTCTACCTCCCTCTTCTCTTCTACTTCCGTACATCGTTTTCTCTTCTTCTTTTCTCCTCTTCTCTCCTTCCTGTGTTTCTCAGTCTCACTTCTGCTCTTCTGTTTCCCTTTGCTCTTCTACTTCCTGCTCTAGTTCATTCCTGTTCTCTCGTCTTCGTCATTCTCTGTGATGCTGTCATTCTTCCCTAAAGTACTAGCTTATACGATGTGTTTCGGCCTCAGAACTCTTACAGCAGCAAAAATAACCTTAACTGGGCTCTATAGTGCTGTTACGAAGGTTGGTCGTAATAAAACCCAGTATATGTGGCAAAATTTTCGTTGATATGTTACAACAGGAAGTACTGGTTATTTTGATGAGATTTTTTTGTTTCGTCTTGTAGTATAAATAACATAGTATGGTAAGTGCTGCCATAATACAAGCAACGCACCAGAAAAGCTTTTGAGTTTCACATAGACTAATTTTATCACTGACCTAGTTTTACGGTGTTTTTTTCTTTTATCCATCCATCTTTCCATCATCCAATCCTACGTTGCCCCTTGAGGAGAGTAGGAGCCCGGGGTTAGGCAAGTTGATCTTGACTTTTAAGATGAAAGAGAGATAATTGTTTGCAAAAGTAACTGAAATTATGGGTACAAATTTGAGGCAGGAGAAAGTGTATTTTACATTTTGTTTATTTGTATTGTTTTTACGCTCATATAAATTCTTCAGTGAGCCTGCTACGTTATAAACCCTATCAAGCGGGTACAGCTCGAATTAAGGTGGATTGGAGGAACAGGGTACTTAGAATACATAACTAACCTGACTTAAAATAATGAAAATGATCAGCCTGGGCTAGGTTAAGTTTCAAGGTTAACACGACTGTTTTTTTTTCTTTTTTAACCAAATAGGCTAGTATAGTTTAATTTCCACTCTACCTTTTCTCTAGCTTTGGAGTAGCTCATACATACAACACCACCTTTATAGTCGAAAGCTGAAAAATTGGTTAAATGTACAGGTTTTATGGTACCATTAAGTTTTTTATTGTGTGAAGTTTTGTACTGGTGGTACTTGTAATGTTTAAACATCGCCATGAATGATAAAATTTAGATTGTACCTCCTTAAAGTCAATGTCAATGTGCTTTGTACTGTATATACCGTACAAACGTTTCATCAAGGAATGGGTAATAGTTAAACCTTAAGGTGTACGAGTGTATTATAGCCTACCCATAATGTATAAACACAATATTTACTGAAGGCCGGATTCAAGCTGTATAATAAGTCTGCTTAAAATACATAGAAACCATGTAAACTAAGTCTACAACAGGCCTTGTTTGTTAGGCTTTGGTGTGTGTGCGTGTGTGCGTGCGTGCATGCGTGTGTGCTTGTGTGTGTGTCTGTGCGTGTGTGTGTGTGTGTGTGTGTGTGTGTGTGTGTGTGTGTGTGTGTGTGTGTGTGTGTGTGTGTGTGTGTGTGTCTGTTACGTGCTTCTGATATCCTTTTGATTGGCTAGGTTCTCAAGTAACTAATGACTACCTCCCATTATCTGATATCATTTTGTTTGGTTAGGCTCTCTCATTTGCTTAGCAAGGTGCTCTCTCAGGCAGCAGAGCACCTCTAAAAATACCCTGGTGATGTATTAATAAACTTCCTTAGGCTTAAGCAGTGTTATAAGATAGCTTGTATACATGCCTGAAATCATACAACAACGAAACACATCATCGCCAGACCAGAATGAGTATGAAGTGTTTTAGATTCTTTTTATATGCGTTTGTTTTCACCCATATATATATACCAACCACATCACTTCCAATATCTGAATATATATTAAAGTGTATATTATAGTGGTTGTACTTAACGTTTGTCATCACTCATACACCTACTAAGCAACCAGAGTGGGTATTGAAACTGCAAAATTCAAAACAACGCGTTTCCCGCTAATAATAAATTGCTTTGTCCATCGCACACACTGGCTAAGATTATTAACACTCTCGGGCTGCCATGACTCACTCTCAGCTGAATAAAACCGTCTGGGATGAGTTGGAAAGTAAAACTAGAGTTATCCCAAACATAAGGGGGTTAATACGGCCCTGGTTTATCGCTTAACAAGGCGTAACTTTTTCACACAAACACTGGTACTTAAATTAATCCTTTCACTCAGATTGTTCTGTTTATTCTTGTTATTTCCAGACGACTTAATTCAGCTGAAGAGAGACTTTCTGAAATGGAGGGTTTGATCGATCCTTAACTAGCCCATTCATTGATACAGATCCTTAAGTCAGCCAAAAATAGTCCGGTGGTTGAGGGAGAGAGAGAGAGAGAGAGAGAGAGACAGAGACAGAGACAGACAGACAGACAGACAGACAGAGAGATTAACATAAATTTTGCCAAGGAAGGAAGGAAGGAACAATAAAGAACTGCACCAAGCCATAAAATGGCTATTTGGCACTAAGGCAGAAGGGAGCTGGGTAAATAATTATATTTATGTATGATATGAAGTGCAGTAAGAAAAGAGATAATACTGGAAACAGGAACAGTGGAAGTCACCTAGGAAATCAGTAAGCTGTGGGGACCGACGTGGTGAGGATAGGAAGAGGAAGCTGAGACAAGGTGTTGGAATGTAGACGAGCAATCAAGAAAAAGGTGACGGATAGTCATGGGGCAGTTACAGTGTGAACAGACGGGCTGAGGGTCATGGCTCATTAAATGACCATGAGTGTGGCGGGTATGACCCAAGCGAAGACGAACAAGGACTGCCTCCCATCGACGACTGGGGTGGGTTAATGTGTGCCAGGGAATAACAGAGGGTTTAACACTGTTAAGTTTGTTATCAACCTGTTGGTTCCACGAGGATTACCAACGATCATGGAAGAGGCGGGTTAGAAGAGGGAAACAATCAAAGGCTGGAATGGGGCGGAGGGAGGACCTAAGGAGGAAGCAGCAGAGCATGGCAATGAGTCAGCTTGTTCGTTACCTGTAATCCCAATATGGCTAGGAACCCAGCAGAAGCGAACTGACTTTTGCTGAAGAAAAAGGTGGAACAGCCACTTCTGTATTTGGGTGATTAGAGGATGAGAAGGTGTGGTGTGTAAGGAAGTGAGCTCACTGAGTGAATCGGTGAATTAACAAAGGTGGAGGAAGAAAACCTAGGAAGAAACTTTGGAGCAAGAAGAATAGCATACAGTTTTGCAGTGAAGATACTTGCAACAGAAGGAAGTGTACTTTGGGAGGAGTCAGGGAACACCCGACACCATAACGAAACTTAGAGCCGTCAGTAAAGATATGCGTGGCAGAAGAGCGACAGGACATATAGTCTAGAAAAAGGAAGCGAAGAGTATCGGGAGGAAGAAAAGACTTAGAACAAGGGCGAAAAGAAGGACAGACCACAGCAGGAGGCAGAAGCCAAGGCGAGAAGGAACCTGGATGAAGTGGAGGAACAGAAGGAAAACTATAATCAACAGACTGAAGAAGAGTGGGGACCCGAAGGGGAATATGGGAGACCGAGGGAAAAGAGCGCTGAAGAAGGCTGGCGGACGGAGTGACATTTGTAGGAGACTGAAGTAGACGTGTATAGGACCTGATAATGAGAAGAGAAAGACGATGAGAGGGGGAGGGGGAAATGCCTAATTCAGTACAAAGAGTTGTAACGGGAGTCGACCGAAAAGCACCAAGAGCTAAACGAAGACCAGTACGATGAACAGAATTTAGCCTTAAAAGAGTGCGAGTGGAGGCAGAATAATAGACCTGACAACCATAATCAACTTTGGAAAGAATAAGGACAGAGTGATGATGAAGAAGTGTGACACAATCAGCACCCCTTGAAAGGTGAGAGAACGTCTGCAGCAAATGAAGACGATGAAGAGTAGAAGACTTGAGGGAAGAAATATGCGCATTCCAATTTCGCCGAGAATAAAATGTGGTAGAGGATCGGTAGGGAAGAGGGATGTTATATAAGTACAGGGAAGGCTGTGGTATGGTTGGAGAACGCATAAACGCTATTGCACAGGACTTAGAGGTACAACAACGATAACCATGAGTAGTAGCCCACGTGGAGGCAGCATCGATGGCGGAATGAAGAAGAGATTGGAGACGAGGCAGGTCTGAATCTGCAGTGTAATTAGCAGTCATTAGCATACAGAGAGGCCAAAACAGGGGCAGTATAAGAAAAGGGTATTACTAAAGACCCAGCCTTGAAGGACACCTTTATGTTGGGGAAAGGCACGGGAAAGGTGATCTCTTAGATGGACATGAAAGGTTCAGAGGGAAAGAAACTTTGGTAGAAAAACAGTTTTGTGACCATGCAGACCAAAGGAACGAGGAAAACGATGATAATACCTTCGTGCAGTATCCATTTTTTCTAAATAAGAAAAGATACAACTGACAAAATGGCGATGTGAAAAAGCAGAGCGGATAAAATATTCGACTCTAGGAGAGGCTCTAAGGTGCTGCGTGTCTTGCGATACCCAACTGTTAGGAGGAAAGAAGAGAATGGGATTCAAGGTTCCACATGAGTCGAGTATTGACCATCCATTCAAGCAGTTTGCATAAACAATAGTCAGGGCTATGGGACGGAAAGATTGAGGATGGTGACCAGGTGTACCAGGTTGAAGACACAGGAGGATGATTGCTATATGCCAGTGTGGAGGGAAAAAACTTTCAGATCAAAATTAATTTTTGAGGGCCTAGAGAAAGGACGTGGCTTGTGGGGAAAAATGTTTTAACATAGTGTAATGAACGCCATCAAGTCCTACACTTGTAATTGTACAGGATTTAAGTGAAAACTACGATTCATAGAGAGAGAGAGTGAAGCATCAAGATTCCCTCAGCTGACAATAAACAAATTGGTACGGATCCAGAATCAGATTTAAGGCGATGATATTCTGGAAAGAGGTGAGACTTAAGACTAAAATAATTACCTAAGGCATCTGCAACTAAGGAAGAATCAGCCACAAAACCGGCCATTGATATGAAGAGCCTGACTCTGGGGTGGGACATATATATATATATATATATATATATATATATATATATATATATATATATATATATATATATATATATATATATATATATATATATATATGTCACGGGGATTTTAAGATATCACTGTGTTTTTTAAAATAAATGGTTTAATGTTATTTAAATTGATAATAATATTCAATAATATTAAAGAGCAGGGACAATGATTGTCTTGCTAAATCGTGCAACGATTCTCTAAGAACGAGAATTCAAAAACTTTCTCAACAGTACACAGCAGAGACTAATTACTCACAATTGCTGACTTACTGTACTGTTAGCCTCTGGAGAAAGTTACTTCACCCCTGACAATAAATAACTAATACTAATAATAATATCAGGCTCTTGCTGATGCTTTAACTCCTATCTGGCACAACGGATTTTAAGTTAATACAACAAGACTGGTCTAAGTACCAGTTATGAAAGCAAACGTTTATGCAAGCTAGGAGCTGTATGGAAAATAAACTTAATTATGGAGAAATGAAACGCAAACGTTTATGCAAGCTAGGAGCTGTATGGAAAATAAACTTAATTATGGAGAAATGAAACAAGATTTTACTTTACATTGAGCTCAAGAAAAAGAACTGTTAAATTTATTAATTACAAAAAATAAATTTAACGTTACAATTCAAATCAAATTAAATGAGACTCACTCACTCACTCACACAAAAGCTAAATACTTACGCCTAGGAAAAAACACCTTAACTAAACTCTTATGACTACAGAATACAAAAAGGAAATACTACTCAATGAATGCGGTGTATCACCCAAAGCTGGAGAACTAAAGGTGGAAGCTTGGTGAAACTGTAAGTGGAGTTTGGGTACTAGCTGACCTCTCGCACTGCTGCACAGGTCCTTCCTCCGTCACAGCAAACACTAGACTGACTAAGTTGTGGGAACAAAAGGGAGCAGTGACCGCATTTTCTAACGGTCGGAGGCAAGCAGAGACGAACAATAAAGAACAATAGTATCGCTCAGTACAGCACTTAGTGAAGTGCATTAAATCGGTCACTTTTGAAAACAGTGACGAATGTTTTGAAAAGTATACTCCGAAATGGAGGGAGAAACGGTTAGCTGAGCGATACACAGTGAGTTTTCCACTAATAGTTCGTAGCTTCTCACAAAAGGGAAATGTCGCGAATTGATTCGTGACATTACGCCCCTACAAAATTAAATTTTTTCCTTATAGGAAAAAATTTGTGGATATATATATATATGTACACATCCTAAGTCATTCGCACAAGATTCACACTGTGGTGTGTGTGCTATCCTGCTACAGGAGAAAGTCGCAGTCGTCAGTGAGCGAAAAAACCTCGTATTTACGTTAATAGAAGCAAGCTTGAGGGAAAAACTCCGTGACGAAGGTGAAAATCCTGTACTCAGGTCAAACTGAGCGAAAATTCGCTACATTTACACTGACAACTAACTGTTGTGTAATGTGATGTATGTAATACACGGTGTAGGTGTGACAGTTGTAGTGTAACTGTACCTACGTGTAAAATGACATAGTAAATAATAACATGGCGACGACGAAGGCAGAGGAGAAGAGGCGGCAGCATGTGGCAGACGATCAGCTGGTCCGCACAGCAAAACTGCTACACCCATTGCTGAACCTGCAAAACCAATTAAGGTGGAGCATCAAAAGTGTCAATGAGACAAAATTCTTATTACGTTACAATTACTCTCTCTGCCTAGCAATCAGTACATGCTACGAAAAGTACACCTGAGGTCGCCATTAATTTTAGCACACGATTAGTTTCGACAAGTTGAGAATCCCTGTGCAAACTCTGGTCTTCCATAGCCTCGAACTGCACACGGGTCCTCAACCTGTGCCTTAACCTACAGTTCTTATATTAACATCGGGAAGCTGAGAATCCTTGTGCAAACTTGGGACTTCCATAGCCTCAAGTCGCCTCTCAACTTCCCCCTTAAACTACGGTACATAATATTAGTATCGGGGAGCTGAGAATCCTTGTGCAAACTTGGGTCTTCCATAGCCTCAAGTCACCTCTGCGGAATTCTCACTTCCCCCTTAACCTACAGTACTTATATTACTATCGGGGAGCTGAGGATCCTTGTGCAAACTTGGGTCTTCCATAGCCTCAAGTCGCCTCTGCGGAGTTCTCTCTCAAACTTCCCCCTTAACCTACAATACAATACTTATATTAGTACCGGGGAGCTGAGAATCCTTGTGCAAACTTGGGTCTTCCATAGCCTCAAGTCGCCTCTCAACTTTCCCCTTAACCTACAGTACATATATTAGTACCAGGAAGCTGAGAATCCTTGTGCAAACTCGGGTCTTCCATAGCCTCGAGTCGCCTCTCAACTTCCCCCTTAACCTACAGTACTTATATTAGTATCGGGAAGCTGAGAATCCTTGTGCAAACTTGGGTCTTCCATAGCCTCAAGTCGCCTCTCAACTTTCCCCTTAACCTACGGTACATATATTAGTACCGGGAAGCTGAGAATCCTTGTGCAAACTCGGGTCTTCCATAGCCTCGAGTCGCCTCTCAACTTCCCCCTTAACCTACGGTACATAATATGTATGTACAGGCCCTGGACATGCTGTGTCCTGTGGGGCCAATGGGCGAGACATCTGGTCTGCACCCACTTCACCACTACCCTGTCTCTCAACTGACTCAGAGATTACGGGTGTGGTTACAAATGGCACAGGAAGGGCATGTCCCTGATTAGTGGTGATACTTTGACACACACTACAGGAACGGACAAAACTATCTATGTCCCGTCCCATCCCTGGCCAGAAAAAGTCAGCTCAGATATGGCCCTGGGTCTTCCTTTTGCCCAAGTGACCTCCTGAGGCTGAACAATGACCCCATTGTAACACTGCTAGGCGGTACTTGGCGGGAACGACAAACTGCAGTCGAACCTCGCCCTCGGGTGTTCGTGACTCACGGTAGAGCCGTCCTTGTTTACGAAGGAACTTGGCTCGACCTCCCCGTGAATACTTAATCACTCGACCCTTTTGTTTGTTCCGCACGGCAGCAAGTGTTGGGTCAGAATGTTGTTCTTGCACAACAAGTTGACTACACATCAGATCTTGCGGCGATTCAATGATCACTGGGGTGACACAGTCTGGAGCCTCAGTCATGGCTCGTGTTACCGCAGCAGCCAAAGTCTGAGTAGCGTCATCGGAGCAACTATCCTTGACTCCAATAATATTGCCTACTATAAGGTCAAATAGAGGCTCTGGCATGACAACTGCGAGTGTCGTACCAGTATAAAATGGAGATGCCACCTGGATACATGCCTCAGGGAACAATCTCACTGATCCATCAATAAGGCTTGCATGGATCTGTCGACCTGTATACTGCTCAGGCCGAACTAGACTCTGCTTGACAGAGCAACCTGAGGAACCATTATCTCTCAGGACCTTCACAGGAATGCCTCCCACAAACCCTGGCTGTACAAGGAAGGTACTATCACCTGTGGTGGGGCCTGTGGAGGAAGCAGCTAGCCACTCGTGAGGCTGCTGAATTGATGCGGAGAACATTGTGCCTTGAGGGTTATATTGGGAAGATGGAACATTGGCCATATGTGGAGGGGGGTTCACTGTCACTGTGGGACTAGTGAACTGTGGGGAAGTACCCACACTGGTAGGGACGTGATCACCAGGCTGCTGCTGAGGAATGAAGGCTGCATTCGCTTCCTGCCTCTTTTGAGCTGGTGGTAGAAAAGTTTGTCCCGACGGTCGGTTGCGTGGCTGATATTGCTGCTGATTAGGGTACTTGTTGTACCACTTCCACTCAGGTTTCTGAGTGTTTTGCCCCTGGTCCTTCCACTGCGGTTTTGGACCTTGGCCATTACTCTGAGAACGGCCTTGGTGCTGGGATTCAGTCTGAGACGGCTTCCCAGACTTGGCAGTATCTTTTCTGCTCCAGGTGTTTTGCTTACGAGCTTGATACCCGTATGCAGTAAAGAATGCATCAGCCTTTTCTGCCATTTGGCTAGTATCTTTCACCTGGCAGATCTTAAGCTGTGCTATGAGCTCAGCAGGCCACGACCTTTCTAGTTGTGTACGCAGCATAAGGTCAATTATCCCCTCACGCGTGGAAGGAGTTTCATCTTTCTCCATCCACTCATTTAAGTAAGCTGTGAGACGATCAAGGAACTGAACAGCTGTCTCCTTGTCTTGGAGACGAGCTCGCATGAACTGAACTTTGGCGTCATCTACTGTGAGACCATACCCTTAATGAGTGCAGCTTTCATCATCTCATATGTGAGATTGTCTCCACGAACTCTGTGGAGAATATCGAGGGCAGGGCCCTCAAATAGGCTAAGAAACTGAAGCCGCTTAGCTGCCTCATCCAGTTGATATAAGTCTGCCAAGTCCTCAAAACGAGCTATGTACGGCTCGATTCGCTCGCTTTCCTTGTATGAAGGAAGCTTGATGCGTGGGGTCGCCAGGACATGTGCAGGGAGAACGCTCGTGGAGCTTGGACCAACTGCACCAGACGTGTCTGAAGCCAAGGAATCTCGCTTGAGCTTCAGCACTTCAAGTTCATGTTTTTCGCGTGCTTCTCGCTCGGCACGTTCGTGTTCTCGTTGTTCCCGCTCGTATTCCCGTTGTTCCCGCTCGTATTCGCGCTCTTTCTCACACTGCTCTTGTTCATATGCACGCTCTCTTTCACGTTCCTCAAGCTGTTCTCGCTCGTATTCGTGCTGTTCTCGCTCGCATTCGCGCTGAATCTTACGCTCTTCACGGGCATCATTCTCGCGCTGCTGCTCCTGATTATGCCGTGAGAGTATATACTCTTTAATTTCGGTTGGGTCCGAAAGACCCATTTCTTTGGCTTCCTGTAAAAATACAGTAGAAGCCATGGCGCTAATTTATTAAGCAAAACCGAAATTGAGTACTGACTGCTTAGCGACGAATACTAATAAACACAAGTAAAGAGTACAGACACAAGCTAGTGGTGACCAGTCTTATCTAGTTAACTGGCAAAGAATAAATAAAAAATGTAAATGACTGGGAAGACTCAATAATAAACACAATGGGTACGGCGACTTCCCAGGAGCGAATAAAATCGTCTGGCGTTACCAAGAATAAACTAGAGTTAAGTACTCTATGGATTGATAAAGCAAAATTCACTTGCTAAATTAAGGGTAAACACCAGTAAGCTTGTGCCTATAAACTTTAATGATAAATACCTAAATATGAATGAGTGAGCACTATCTCGTGAATAGCTTTAGAGCTAGGAGTTAATATCCTGGTGAGGTCGCCAATTATCACGGGGATTTTAAGATATCACTGTGTTTTTAAAAATAAATGGTTAAATGTTATTTAAATTGATAATAATATTCAATAATATTAAAGAGCAGGGACAATGATTGTCTTGCTAAATCGTGCAACGATTCTCTAAGAACGAGAATTCAAAAACTTTCTCAACAGTACACAGCAGAGACTAATTACTCACAATTGCTGACTTACTGTACTGTTAGCCTCTGGAGAAAGTTACTTCACCCCTGACAATAAATAACTAATACTAATAATAATATCAGGCTCTTGCTGATGCTTTAACTCCTATCTGGCACAACGGATTTTAAGTTAATACAACAAGACTGGTCTAAGTACCAGTTATGAAAGCAAACGTTTATGCAAGCTAGGAGCTGTATGGAAAATAAACTTAATTATGGAGAAATGAAACAAGATTTTACTTTACATTGAGCTCAAGAAAAAGAACTGTTAAATTTATTAATTACAAAAAATAAATTTAACGTTACAATTCAAATCAAATTAAATGAGACGCACTCACTCACTCACACAAAAGCTAAATACTTACGCCTAGGAAAAAACACCTTAACTAAACTCTTATGACTACAAAATACAAAAAGGAAATACTAGTCAATGAATGCGGTGTATCACCCAAAGCTGGAGAACTAAAGGTGGAAGCTTGGAGAAACTGTAAGTGGAGTTTGGGTACTAGCTGACCTCTCGCACTGCTGCACAGGTCCTTCCTCCGTCACAGCAAACACTAGACTGACTAAGTCGTGGGAACAAAAGGGAGCAGTGACCGCATTTTCTAACGGTCAGAGGCAAGCAGAGACGAACAATAAAGAACAATAGTATCGCTCAGTACATCACTTAGTGAAGTGCATTAAATCGGTCACCTCTGAAAACAGTGACGAATGTTTTGAAAAGTATACTCCGAAATGGAGGGAGAAACGGTTAGCTGAGCGATAAACAGTGAGTTTTCCACTAATAGTTCGTGGCTTCTCACAAAAGGGAAATGTCGCGAATTGATTTGTGACAATCTATCTATCTATATCTATCTATCTATCTATCTATATATATCTATCTATCTATATATATATATATATATATATATATTTATATATATATATACATACATATATATATAGTTATATATTTTTATGCAAGAAAGAAGGAACCAATGGCCGGAGCCCGCAAACCGTTCCCTCCAAGAAAAAACAAAAACAATACAAAACAGAGCCAAAATCAAGATCCGTTCATTTCGAGATGCCTGGACACACACTGGAAGTAACGGTTAACTCTTGCATTAGAGAGTTGGACAGAAAAGGGATGAGAGTTTGTTGCCAGACGGGTGCTACGCACCCGTCGTAGAGGTGGAGGGATCCAAGCAAACAGTTCAGAGGAGCAGCGTCCATGAAAGTAATGACAGAAAAGAGATAAAGATACAACAGTGAGGCCAAGAGACAGAAGTTGAAGGGAGCCAGTAAGAGGAGGAGAGTTGATGAGACTAAAAGCCTTTGACTCCACCCTATTGAGAAGAGCTGTATGTGGGGAGCTTCCCCACACATAAGAGTTGTATTCTAAACAGGGGTGAATAAAACCCTTACATAAAGTCAACAACCATGCAGGGGTAAAGAAGGTACGGAGTTGGCTTAGCACACCCAATCTCTTGGAAGTAGATTTTACAAGAGATGCAATATGATCTTTCCAAGATAAGTCTCGAGTGAATGAAACCCCAAGCTTGTTCAAGGATGATGCAGGATTAAGCTGAGTATTATTAAACATTAGTGGTACTCCTGTGGACGATTGTGTCGGGTTGATAGGAGACAACATTGAGTTTTTGATGCAGCAAAAAACAACAAGATTATTTTTACCCCACTCAGAGATACGAGCCAAGTCAGACATTAGGTATGCCATACCCTCATCCCTTGTTTGTTGAAGTAGCTGGTGAGATGGACGTTGCGGGAATCAAATGGAAAGATGATCGGTGGAATCATCAGCATACGAGTGGATAGAGTTAGATGTACAGCTTAGGTCAGTGATGAATAAAGGGAAGAGTTGGTGATAGGACAGAGCCCTGAGGAACACCACTGTTGATAGATCTAGGAGAAGAACGATGGGCTTCTACAGCAGCGGCTATAGAACGACCAGAAAGGAAGCTATAGATGAAGGCACAGACAGAAGGATAGAAACCATAAGAGGGCAGTTTGGAAATTAAAGATTTATGCCAGACTCGATCGAAAGCCTTTGAGATATCAAGTGCAATGGCAAAGCTTTCGCCAAAGTCCCGAAAGGAGGATGACCATGCAGGAGTGGTAGGTGAGAAGATCGCCAGTGAAGCGCCCCTGACGGAACCCATGCTGACTATCAGAAAGAAGGTTGTGATAGGAAAGATGCTTTAAAATTTTTCTACTAAGAATTGACTAGAAAACTTTCGAGACACAGGATGTTAAAGCAATTGGACGATAGTTACAGCGTTGGGAATGGTCACCCTTCTTTGGGACTGGCTGAACGAGAGCAAACTTCCAGCAAGAAGGAAAGGTACAAGTTGATGGACAAAGACGAAAGAGTTTACCTAGGCAGGGTGTAAGCACTTAAACACAGTTCTTGAGGACAACAGGAGGAACTCCATCAGGCCCATTTGCCTTGTTAGTATTATGGCCCGTGATGGCAAAATATACATCAGCTGAAGAAATTTTAATGTCAGCCATGAGGAAGTCAGAGGGGGGAAGTGATGAAGGAACAGCACCGGAATCGTCTAAGGTGGAAACGGAGGAGAAAGTCTGAGTGAAGAAATCTGTTTTATCAGTAGAAGAAATAGCTACAGAGCCATCAGAATAGAAAAGAGAAGGGAAGGATGATGACGTAAAGTTGGTGGAAAGGTTTTTGGCAAGATGCCAGAAGGAGCGAGAAGAATTCGAGTTGGAGCGTTGAGAGCATTTAGTACGGATGAAATTATTTCTAACAGAGCGACGAGTAGCCTTAGAAAGAAACATAAAAAAGGTGTGATTCAGGGATGGGTTGGCTCAGGTATCTTTTATAAGCCCTCTCCTTGTTGTGGACAGCATTAGAACAAGCATGATTAAACCAAGGGTTTCTTGCATTAGTCAAAGGATATCAGAAGGGAATGTATGCTTCCATGCCCGAGAGAATAACCTCCGTAATGTGCAAGGCACACTTAGATGGCTTCCGGCCATGGAAGCAATAATCATTCCATGGAAAATCAAAGAAGTACTGCCTGAGGGCCTCCCAATCTGCAGCTCCAAAGTGCCACAGACGACGTTTCTTTGGAGGGTCCGCAGTCCGTACTGGAGAAGTAGGACAGGTTAAGGTAATAAGGGGTGATCAGAGGAGCCCAACAGCTTGATATTCTATTAAGTTGGGACCAAACTGCTGCAACAGGTGTATTTTCAGAAATAAAAGAAACATAGTCCCCCTACCCAGAACTTTTAGCCTTATGGATCGACCAGGAGTATGAGAGATAAGAGAAGAAACTGAAAGTAGTTCTACCGGGACATCATTGCAGATAAGGAGGGCAGTGCCATATGAAGGAGGGGATGCAGGAAAAATATAGCCAGGAACAGGGAGTGAGGAAGTACTAAGAATGGTTTCTTGAAGGGAGGTAAAAATGATTATCGGAGGAAATAAGGAAAGGAATGTCCTTACGATGGGTACGGAAGCCTCTAATATTCCACTGAAGACGTATCATGACAATGGAGAATCAAGTGTTGGAAGAGCGTAGAGATTGCTTAAAGTGTTCAGGGGCAGAGTATCCAGGAGACATCGATAAATCAAGAATGGAAGAGATTAGGGAAGATAGGTTGGGCATAGTGATAACTGAAGAGGTGGGTGGCTGGATATAGGAAGAAAGGGAAACAGAAGAGGAGGGAGGAGGAGGTGCAGGAGAGGTAGAAGGAATGGGAGGGGGAGGCTCAGAAGAGGTAGGAAGCATGGAAGTAGGAGTGAGTGGGGAAGGAGGAAATGTAGTTCTGTAGTGACAAGTGTAGGTAAGAAAGAGGTAGGGTGAAGATAATTAATGATACTTAGGAGAGAGTTTGCTTCCATAGGAGAGGGCAAAGGCTGAGTGCAAGCTGGTGACATAGCATTATGGCGTTGTTTTTTGGAGGAGGGAGAACACTCGATAGGCTGGGCAGTAGAGGAAGAGGGAGAGAGACCAGGAATATGAGACTGAGAGGATATAGCAGCATGAAGAGAGAAATCTGTACTTTGCACAGGAAAAATCATCCAATATATTACCATCATCCCGGGAATCGAACCCGGGACTCTCTTGTGAGAGCCAGGCACCAATCCATTACGCCAAGACCAAATAAAATTATTTCACATTGTCAACGTTTTGTATCCTGTCCCTCTGTCCCCACTGTGGGTTCGATTCCCGGTATATTGGTAATATATTGGATACAACAGTACGTGTTTACGTTTGTTAGCTCGGGGAGAAGGTGAGGGAGAAGAACGTGAGTATACTGTATGGGAAGGAGGTGGGGTAGAGGGAGCAGAACTATCAAGAGTGGGAAAAGAGGAAGAGGAATCAGGAAGAGAGGCAAAAGCAGAGAAAGATTTGGAGAGAGGTACAGAAGTAGACACTAGATGAGCTGGAACCTGTGATATAGGAGTGGGTCGGGCCACGGATGCATATAAGATACCAGGGAACTGCCCCAAGTGACGCTCTTGTTGATGGGCTTTTCTGAGGGAAAGCCGTTTTCCATCGGATATGGGACACTTTGGCCTCAAAAATATAAGCAGGGAATTTTCTGTAGGAGGATGTATAATGCCCCCCAACAGTTCGGACAGGACTGGAAGGTCGATGTACATGTGGACTCAGAGAGTCCAACCTGTGAACAGCTGGGGCAGACAGCCTGTGATTAGCATTAATTTGCTGGATAACCAAAACGCCAGCAGGAAGTGCACTGACGATGGGGGAGAACATATTCCTTAACAGGAATGACTGTGCCCAGATGATAATGGAGGACGGAAGATCTCGAGATTTAAATACAATCTTAGCAATGTTTAGTTGTTGTTGGCAGCGTCCATGGGGAGGGATCATCTAGTAGTGAATTGAAAGAATTTGGTGGCTTTGTTCAGAGAGAATGAATCTGATATTTTCAGAGCAGTCAGCAAAGTTTCTACTGCCAAAAGAGAAGTAACTTTTGTGCTTGAGCAGCGTTTTGTACCTTTTGAAGAAGAGAGCCCTTGAGATGAACAGAGCATGTAATATCGAAGCCTACCTGTCGTAACAATGAGAGATAAAGCAAGAGGTCACCTGTTTGAGAAGTGATGTTAAAATATTGAGACTAGGCCTGGGGTCCAAAAAGAGAGGTGGCCAGGACAGGATTAGTGAGTTGTGAAGCAGTATGAGGACAGGACGAGGACTCCAAAGAAACAGGACGGGTAGATGGTCGAAGGGGTGGAGGCAAATAAGGTTCAAAAGTTACTCTGGAAGATGAGCAGGTGGACAGAGTTGTAGATGTAAGAAACTGTGGGGCAGGAGATGGCGAAGGTTAGCAGGATGAAACAGGTTGAGAAACAGTGGAAAGAGCCAGAGAAGTATCAGGAGGAGAAGCTAGGGTCGTCACTGGAGTCAAAACGTCAGCAGAACTGGGGAAGGGGGAACAAGAAACAATTTTCATCATTTGCATAAGAAAGAAAAGGCTCAACATGACCATTGAAAAGAAAGGATTGTTTGGGTGAAACCTGGTGTCCAGAGACCTGGCTAACAACCCAAGCATGGACGAAGCTGCAAGCATGCACTCCCTACCGTACCCACGAAGGGTTAGCAACACCGTGTGGGAGAGCAAACTCTCTCAGCACAATGATGGGCCACCGGCTATTGCCCGAGAGTCCTACCACTAAAAAAACAGCACCTCCGAACCCGAAAACTGCAGCTTAGCAACAGTTCCTCCTCCACAGACGTTCTTCTCCGCAGAGGTCCTCCTCCACAAAGGTCCACACACTGGGATGGTGCCAAACCATCATGATCACTACAATTGGCCAGACCAACAGCCCACAGGTATGACACCCTAAACCTTTCTGTTGCAACATGCTAAGGGTCGTTGATGAGATTTAGATGAATGTGGAAAATTCCACTCTATTTAAAGCCAAAGACAGAATAGAGAGGATAGGAGAAAAGTAAGGAAGGAAGAAGCAACAAGAGAAGAAAAGAGCCTTGCAAAATTAGCTGAGGCAGCAGCAGGGACCTAAGGAGAGGGGAGAGGGCAGAACAGAGTGGAGACGCAAGTGCAGCATTCACCCAGCAACTAAACTTACACACACCATGGAGATCATTAAGGTACCCTGCTGTGGCTCCCCCGCATATCAAGTCCTAGTTGATGTGTCCGAAGCCCCCCTAGGACAACAAGGAGCAAGGAAACGGGGGGAGGGAGGGGGTAAATTTTGCCAAATGATGGGAAAATTCGAAAACTTTGACGGATCTGAAAACAAAACACTCCTGGCTCTGGTTGCTACTGTTGTTGCGGCCCCAGGTTGATCTGCAACATGAGCCCAGTGGACCGCAGACTGAAGCTGCCTTTCTCTTTCAGTTCACCATCCTCCTTTCGGGGGACAAGGAAGCAGTTAAGGAACGTTTGTATAGTCAGGGTAGGTAAGGAACGTTTGTATAGTCAGGGTAGTTATGGAACGTTTGTATAGTCAGGGCAGTTAAGGGACGTTTGTATAGTCAGGGTAGTTAAGGGACGTTTGTATAGTCAGGGTAGTTAAGGAACGTTTGAATAGTCAGGGTAGTTATGGAACGTTTATTTGGTCTGGGTAGTTAAGGAACGTTTGTATAGTCAGGATAGTTAAGGAACGTTTATATGGTCAGGGAAGTTAAAGGACGTTTGTATAGTTAGGGTAGTTAAGGAACGTTTGTATACTTAGAGTCGTTAAGGAACGTTTGTATAGTCAGGGTAGTTAAGGAACGTTTGTATAGTCAGGACAGG
This sequence comes from Coenobita brevimanus, assembly GCF_032717465.1. Lineage (NCBI taxonomy): Eukaryota > Metazoa > Arthropoda > Malacostraca > Decapoda > Coenobitidae > Coenobita > Coenobita brevimanus. The sequence goes on along the minus strand of NC_137002.1, from coordinate 10,714,694 downwards.
TAAGGAATGTTTGTATAGTCAGGGTAGGTAAGGAACATTTGTATAGTCAGGGTAGTTAAGGAACGTTTGTATAGTCAGGATAGGTAAGGAACGTTTGTATAGTCAGGGCAGTTAAGGGACGTTTGTATAGTCAGGGTAGTTAAGGAACGTTTGTATAGTCAGGGTAGTTAAGGGACGTTTGTACAGTCAGGGTAGTTAAGGAACGTTTGAATAGTCAGGGTAGTTATGGAACATTTATTTGGTCTGGGTAGTTAAGGAACGTTTGTATAGTCAGGGTAGTTAAGGAACGTTTGTATAGTCAGGGTAGGTAAGGAACGTTTGTATAGCCAAGGTAGTTAAGGAACGTTTGTATAGTCAGGGTAGTTAAGGAACGTTTATATGGTCAGGGATGTTAAAGGACGTTTGTATAGTTAGGGCAGTTAAGGAACGTTTGTATAGTCAGGGAAGTTAAGGGATGTGTGTATAGTCAGGGTAGTTAAGGAACGTTTATATAGTCAGGGTAGTTAAGGAACGTTTGTATAGTCAGGGTAGTTAAGGAACGTTTGTATAGTCAGGGTAGTTAAGGAACGTTTATATAGTCAGGGAAGTTAAGGGACGTTTGTATAGTCACCTATTTCATCCGAGTGGTTATACAGGTGTCACCATTACATGGTTTTGTTCAGTGTAGGAGAGCCCTGTCGAACTGAAGGGGTTAAATATGGTCATCATTAACCCCTCCATTACTAGAGACTCTTTCTGAAAAGCGTCTGGTGGTGGTAAAAATAGTTATAATTACGTCACCGCATTAAGAGGAGAACAGGAATTTTGACAGATGACGGAGATATACTTTCAAGAAAATAATAATAACACGACCTCTGACATAATGCCTTCAGCCCAAGGACGCCTTTTTAATATAATCTTACAGCCACCATACGACTTCAGGATACAAAAGACTTCTCACTGACGCTGACGAAAAGCATGACCCACGACTGAACGGTGGCCCTGATGTGGGACGCCTTCACGTGGTGGCACTGACATGTCCAACCACTTACACTATCGTACCTCATCTGCCTTCCAGTTCCCTGAAGGAAGGATGGTGGACTGAGGGAAAAGGGCCGTCTTCAGCCCTATGACTACTGGGTTCACGTCAAGATGAGCCTGAAGACACGACAGCTGAGCTGTACATGAGGAAAGATGACTTGTAATGGAGGTGAATGATAACAGAGGAGCCTTGAGACCACCCTCGATGAACTCTGACATTAATTTATATCGCTAAACGGACTGCACAAAACTTCCTTCCCTTCATAGCAGTTTTGATCAGTTACCCTTTCACAGAATCTCATTTTCATTCTTAACTATGCTTTAGTTTTCTTTGAATAGTAATAGTAGTAGTAGTGTTCAGTGTATGTACAAAAATACCCACTGTAAAGAAGAAATAAGTTTATTATAATAATGCTCGCTGAGCTTTTGAAATGCGTCAATCGATGGTAGTACAGTATCGTGCCTGAGTGAGGGACAGGTGCAGAGGTAACAGCAACTGACCGCACACCTCCGCTGCAGTACCAAGGGGCACCAAGCGTTTGCTTAAAGGCATTACAATACGCAACATTAAAACTGTTGAATATGTTTGATAACAGCTTTTAGGTCAGTCCATAAACTTAGCCCATACTCAGGCTTAGAGTACGAAGTGAAAAGAAATAGTAATGTTTCTGTTATGCTGGGTGTTCTTAGTCCTACCTCTCGTCCTAAAAACACCAGCGACTGAGCGGGGTCCTCTTTCCGGACAGGAAGTAAAGCACCCACAAAGGAACAGGACATAAAAACCAGGCAGTACACCTTAACACATCTATTGTCTTAATTCCTACACCATTACAATATAAAACAGAGAGACACTGGATATACTTTGGACAGGGACACAGAGTTAGCCTTTAATGCAAATGTTCACAGTTACACTCAGGACATAGTACTCTTCACTTACACATGGATAATGAGTTAAAATATCGCGATACCCGTATTCTGTTTATAGGCAGAACTGATATTTTATATATTAGGTCTGATGCACTAGGGGTGGACAGGGCCAAGGGTTAGGGGAGTGAATATTACTATAAGTGTGCAGGGTGCGGGTCGCGACACTCGAGAAAGTCACTTAGTCGCAGTAGCACTTATTCACAGGTCTTTGATTCTTCTGCGCACCACTGGTCTTGACCCACGATTTCTATAAGTTCTTCTGTCTAAAGTTATTGGTATTTTATATTCTGCTGGGTATCGGGCCTTAGTGTGTTATTGGTAACTTAGTCACTTATATTATTCTGGCCCTCACTTTGTCACTTGTCACTATAGATTCCTGTCTCGACAGTTCACGACATAAGAGGCGTTGATGTCACTGTATACCCATGTTTCCTGGGTATAATCTGCTGCGGTGCCTGGGCGTGAGGGGAGGCCCTATGGGGAGCTTTCCTGCAGGGGGTAACGCACTGCCCGCAGGGGTGCCACTGCCCGGGTCTTAGTCGTCGGCGGTGTACAGGGAGCACCTCCTGTCTGGGGGCCTCGAGCTGGGAGGAGGCCCTCGTACTGGAGCCTCGTCGATGGGGTGTAGGGAGGCCCTCCGGTCTGGGGGCCTCGACCTGAGTGGTGGCCCTCAGGACTAGGGCCGAACAACTGCAGGAGGTGGGCCTTTGGCCTCTGGCTCTGGGGAGAGAGAGAGCATGGATTGCCTGGGTCTGGGGGCTGCTGGTCAGGCCTGGGGGTCTGGGGGCTGCGGCTGCCTGCAGGGGGAAGCGCCATCAGGGGTGAACTGCGGCGCCTTCTCCATTGGGCATCCTGCAGGGGCAGGGACCTCCCAGGGGTAGGTGGTATGACCTGGATCGGGCCACGCCACCACTCCGGCAACACCTCCTGGGAACCACTCCTGTAAGGAGACAAAGGGCGTCCCACGCAGCCAAGAGGAAAAGGGTCGGCCGCACAAGGGACCTGCTGCTTCGGGAGGACCTTCGGAATCACGAATGAAGGGCGTACAGTGGCCGCTCCTTCCCCGTCACGTACAGTGGCCATGAGTGTGGCTCCACTACTCCTGTCTCTGCCAGTTGGGGCGTGTTCAATAACTAACGGCCCGAGGCTGTCCCAAGAGGTGGCTGTGACCGAAGGGCATACAGTGGCCACTCCTTCCCCTCACGTACAGTGGCCGTGATGGCGGAGTCACAGGGGGCAAACAAATGAAGGGCGTACAGGTGGCCTCTCCTTCCCCGGCATGTACAGTGGCCATACCGTGGTGTTGCCTGGGACTGACTCTGGATCAGTCCCACCCCGAACCTGGTGAAGGCTGCCCCGCTCGCAGTGTCGTTGTCTCTTCCCGCTTACTTGGTGTTGGGACAGTTGCAGGGAAGAGGGACTCAGGACAGGAGTGTCCCGGTAACCCTCTTGTTCCGGGTCAATAGCCCTGCCGTGGTGTCCTCCTGGCGTTGCGGTGTGGTAGTGGCTTGGTGGTGGGGTGGGGGGTCTGGCGGCGATGGGTATTTTACCACCCTCCGTGGTGAAGAAGTCACGGCCCCGTGACTGAAGGTGGTATGTTGTAGTGGTGGATGTCTGGTGGGCCGGGGTGAGGTGCCGTAGGAAGTTGGTCCAGTGGAGGGTGGTGGGGTTTGGCTCTTGGTGGGGATTGAGAGTGAGCCGGAGGGAGGATGGGTGGTTGGTCCGGTGTAGGAGATGGAGAAGCTGGTGTGTTGCCCTGATCCTGACATGGGGCGGTCGTGGGGTTGCCAGTGAACCCTCTCGATCTTCATCTTGGGTGATGGTGCTTGGTGTGGAGGCAGGAGCTGGATGCTGGCTAGTGCGGGGACTTTGGGGCTCTTATGGGGGACGGGTTGGTGGGAGGAGCGTTGTACTTTGGGGAATTGGGATTTGGGGAGATTCCATTTTACCTGGTGGAGAGAGAGGGTGATGGGGGAGGTGTTTGGGGTGTGGGTGGTTTCTGGTGGTGAATGGTGGGGTTGTGTGGGTGGTGGGCAGTGGTGTTGGTGTGTACCTGGAGGGTGGGCATGAAAGGCGTCCCGATCTGGTGGTGGTGGTGGTGAGGGTAGGTGTTGGTGGTGAGGGTGGTTGGCCACGTGGTGGTGAGGGAGCGTTGTCGGTGGTGGGTGGGGTGGCGGGTGGGGGTGTGGTGTGTCGTGTGTAGTGAGAATGGTCATGGGGTAAGGGAGGTGTGGTTGGACGGGTGGTGCGTGCGCGTGGTGGAGTGGTTGCCCGTGGTGGGCTGGAGAGCGGTGCGGTGGGTGGGGTGGTGTGTGGACTGGTTTGAGGGGGGTGAGTGGTGGGTTGTGGTGGTGTGGCAGTGTCAGCTGGGGGGGTGGTTTAGCTGGTGGGCCGGAGGTTGGGTTGTGGGCGGCAGGGGTGGTGATGCAGGATGTGCCAGTGGAGATGGTGGTGCAGAGGTAGGGTGGTCATGGGGGGGAGTGGGGGGTTGGGGTCAGTGTCAGTGAGAAGGGGTGGTGTGTTGGGGGTGGGTGTGGTGAGAGGTGGCGTGCTCATCGGTGAGTTGGAGGGTGGGGGTGAGAAGGAGTAAGAGTAGGAGTCTGCGGGGTAATTCTCAGAAGACGCCGAGGGGACAGGTGCGCGGAAAGAGGTGGAGTAGACTGTAGCTCCAGTCGAGCAGGGCAGTACTCCCGAGCTGGATGGAAAGCTGATGACAGGGAGTGCTGGAGCTCCCGTTTCATCAGCCCTCAGGACTAGTTCCTGACCATCCCCCTTTGCTGAACTTTTTCAGTGTCTCAGTTACACAGAGAGTAGGCCAGCATGCTCTCCAGTACAAATTTCTCTAACTATCTACACCAAACTACAGGTACAGTACACACTACACTTCCTATTCAAAATTCATTTAAAATGGCGTCTCTTCACCAAGCCTTGGAGTCCCCAGGGGGGGGGAACATAAATGCTCCCACCATCCGCCCCTCTCCCGGTGATGACTCGAGGTGCCTGGAACCACTGTCTGACTCTCTTCTTCTTCATTTCTGCAACATTCGCGGCCTTTCCTCTAACTTTTGCTCTGTTGAGCACCACCTCTCCTCCTCTAAACCTCACCTTTTTCTAACGGAGACTCAGCTGTCTTAGGCAACTGACAGCAAACCCTTTTCTGTAGCCTCCTACTTTCTCTATACTCATTTCAAAGACAAAGGTAGCTGTTGTGTATATATACGCAACGACTTGTCTTGCTCTCGTGTTCCTGAACTCGATTCTTCTGAATTCTCTACACTCTGGCTTCGGCTTTCCTGTCATTCTCTGACTAAATACATCTGTGCTGTTTACTTATCCCTTAATTCTACTGACTATCAAAAATTCTTCGACTATCTTACTTCTACGATGGAACACATTCTATCCATTTCTCCTTTCTCTGAAATCTCCATTCTAGGAGATTTCAATGTTCACCACCACCTTTGGCTCTCCTCTCCTTTCACGGATCCACCTGGTGAACAAGCCTACATCTTTTCTATCCTTAATGACCTAGAGCAGCTTGTACAGCACCCTACCAGTATCCCTGACCGCCTTGGAGAGAGCCCCAACATACTTGACCTCTTCCTCACAACTAATCCTTCTGCTTACTCTGTTAATCTTTTCTCTCCACTAGGCTCCTCCGATCACAACCTTATTACCATAACCTGTCCTATCACTCTGGTACGGTCTGTGGACCCTCCAGGGAAAAGTCGTTTGTGGCATTTTGGAGCCGCGGACTGGGAGGCCCTCAGGCAGTACTTCTTTGATTTTCCCTGTAATGATTATTGCTTCCATGGCCGGGAGCCATCTGAGTGTGCCTTGCGCATTACGGAGGTTATTCTCTCGGGCATGGAAGCATACATTCCTTTCTCATATCCTTTGACGAACGCAAGAAAGCTTTGGTTTAATCACGCTTGTTCTAATGCTGTCTGCAACAAGGAGAGGGCCTACAAAAGGTACGGGAGCCAACCCACCCCTGAATCACATCATCTTTTCATTTCTGCCCGGAATCGTGCTAAGTCTGTTCTTCGCTCTACTAAAAATAATTTCATCCATACTAAATGCTCTCAACTCTCCAACTCGAATTCTTCCCGCTCCTTCTGGCACCTTACCAAAAATCTTTCTAACAACTTTACCTCATCATCCTTCCCTCCTCTTTTCTACTCTGATGGTTCTGTAGCTATTTCTTCTACTGATAAAGCAGATCTCTTTGCACAGACTTTCTCCTCCAATTCCACCTTAAATGATTTCCGTGCTGTTCCTCCATCTCTTCCCCCTTCTGACTTCCTCATGGCTGACATTAAAATTTCTTCAGTTGATGTATTTTCTGCCATTACTGGCCTCAGTACTAACAAGGCATATGGGCCTGATGGGGTCCCTCCTGTTGTTCTCATGAACTGTGCTTCTGTGCTTACACCCAGGCTAGGCAAACTCTTTCGCCTTTGTCTGTCAACCTGTACATTTCCTTCTTGCTGGAAGTTTGCTCCCATTCAGCCAGTCCCAAAGAAGGGTGACCACTCCCAACCCTCCAACTATCGTCCAATTGCTTTAACGTCCTGTATTTCAAAAGTTTTTGAGTCAATTCTCAATAGAAAAATTATAAGGCATCTTTCCTATCACAACCTTCTTTCCGATCGTCAGTACAGGTTCCGTCAGGGACGCTCCACTGGCGATCTTCTCACCTACCTTTCAGACTCCTGGTCATCCTCCTTTCGGGACTTTGGCGAAAGCTTTGCCATTGCACTTGGCATCTCAAAGGCTTTCGATCGAGTGTGGCATAAATCTTTAATTTCCAAACTGCCCTCCTACGATTTCTATCCTTCTATCTGTGCCTTCATCGCTAGCTTCCTTTCTGGTCATTCTATAGCCGCTGTTGTAGACGACCATCATTCTTCTCCTAGATCTATCAACAGTGGTGTTCCTCAGGGCTCTGTCCTATCACCAACTCTCTTCCTTTTATTAATCAATGATCTTCTAAGCTGTACATCTAACCCTATCCACTCATACGCTGATGACTCCACCCTTCACCTTTCCATTCGGTTCCCGCAACGCCCATCTCAACAGTTACTTCAACAAACAAGGGATGAGGCTATGGCACACCTAATGTCTGACTTGGCTCGTATCTCTGAATGGGGTAAAAATAATATGGTTGTTTTTAATGCATCTAAAGCTCAGTTCTTACACCTATCAACCCAACAAAATCTTCCACAGGTATACCCACTAATGTTTAATTAATAATATTCAACTTAATCCTGCATCATCCTTGAACATGTTTGGGGTTTCATTTACTCGGGACTTATCTTGGAAAGATCATATATCATCTCTTGTAAAATCTGCTTCCAAGAGATTGGGTGTGCTAAGCAGACTCTGCTCTTTCTTTACCCCTGCACAATTTTTGACTCTATACAGGGGCTTTATCCGCCCCTGTGTGGAGTACAACTCTCATGTGTGGGGAGGCTCCCCACATACAGCTCTTCTCAATAGGGTGGAGTCAAAGGCTTTTCGTCTCATTAACTCTCCTCCTCTTACTGACTCCCTTCAACCTCTGTCTCTTCACCGCACTGTTGCATCTTTATCTCTTTTCTATCGCTACTTTAATGGTCACTGCTCCTCTCAACTCTCTGCTTGCATTCCTCCACCTCTGCGACGGGCGCGTAGCACCCGTCTGGCAGCAAACTCTCATCCCTTTTCTGTCCAACTCTCTAATGCAAGAGTTAACCGTTACTCCCAGTCTTTCATTTATGCAACAGGTCAGCTCTGGAACTGTCTCCCTCTGTCTGTATTTCCTGCTGCCTATGATCTCCAGTCTTTCAAACCCAGTGTGTCCAGGCATCTCAAAATGATCGGACCTTGAATTTGGCTCTCTATTGTATTTTGTTTATCTCTAGGAGGGAACTGTAACTGCGGGCTCATGGCCTTTGGTTCCTTCTTCATCGCATAAAAAAAAAAAATAGGGCGCACGGGTGTGAGCGTGGTCATTGTTGGAGGGGTGGAAGGGGCGCACGTGGCAGTTACGATACATGCGTGGTTGTCCCTGGTGGTGAATGATAACTTGGTAAGTGTTAGGGACTCTGATGATTGAGAAGGGACCATCGAATCGGGGAGAGGTTTTGGCGGGGGTGGGCAGATGCGCCATGACGACAGAATCTCCTGGTTTGTAGGGGTTGGAGGAGTTAGTGTCGGGTGTAAGATCTTGTTGGGCTTGGAGGTGGTGGAGGTGCCGTTTGAAGTGGTGAAGGGGGTCAGTGGTGGAGGGAGGGGTGGGAGGGTGGAGGTGGTGGTGGAGGGGTAAGAGGAGCGGGGTTTCGCTGAATACTCACTTGTGGGGGGTTATGCCGTCATCTCGTGGGCATGTGTTGAGGCCCCATTGAACAATTCTGACATGGGCGGGCCAATCGTCATTCCCCGTTTGCATGATTCTCATCCTGACTTGATTCAGGAGGGACCGATGACTTCTCTCGCATATGCTGTTTCCCTGTGGCCAGTATGGGGATGAGTGGGAGATGCAGTAGCCGAATATTTTCGCAAGTTCTTCCCATATTTTGCCAGTTAACTCTGGGGCATTATCTGAGTGTAGGGCTTGGGGAATGCCAAAATAAGGGAAGATGTGGCAGGTCAGGGCGTCGGCGACTGATACGGCGTTGTGATCTTTGGAGGGGCAAGTGATGATGAACTTTGAGTAAACATCTACGAATGTGATAATGTATTTGTATCCCGCTTTAGGTGTGAGGGGGCCGACGACGTCGAGCGAAAGCAACTGCCATGGTTTTTGTACAGATAGTTTGCCTGAAGGGCCAGGTGTGCGAGTGATGTCTTTACCTAAGGCACAGGTGCGGCATGTTTGGGTAATGTTTTTAGCAATGGTGGATGGGTTAGCTGTCCAAAACATGTCGTTGAAAACTTGTAAAAGTTTCTTGGTCCCGAGGTGGATGCCATTGTTGGCATGAAGGTGTAACATAGCGTTATGTGCAGTGGTAAGGTCGAGGATGATGTGGCCGTTTGAAATGAACAGGTGATTGCCTTGGAGGTGGAGTTTGGCGAATGTGCGCGGCGGGATCCAGGTAGGGCATTGTTTATCTCTCCACATTTGAATTAGGTCTGGTTTTGGGCAGATAGCATTGATGGGTAGGCGGGAAAGGGCGTCGGCATTAGTATGCAACTTCCCTGGCCGGTATGATATCTCAATGAGTGCTTCCTGCCATCAGATGAGTTGGGCTTTGTTGGTATTGGACTGGCGTAGCCATTTGCAGTGATTGGTGGTCCGTGATGATGACTACGTGGGTGCCGGAGATATATGAACGGAAATATTCTAGAGCCAAGTTGATTTTGAAGCACTCGCGTTTGGTGGCCACGTAATTCCATTCAGCTTGATTTAGGGTGCGGCTGGCACAGGCGATGATGTGTTCACGGCCGTGTTGTACTTGAGCAAGGACAGCCCTATGGCTATGAAGGAAACGTCTGTGTACAGACGAAAGGGGAGGTTGTAGTCTGGGAAAGCAGCAATGGGGGCTGAAATCAGCTTGGATTTGAGGGTGTTGAATGCGGTCTTTCTTGGTTCTGTCCATATGAATAGTTCACCTTTTTTTGAGGTCATGGAGCGGTTTGGCGATGTCGGCAAACCCCTTAACAAAACGTCTGTAATATGAAGTTAGGCCTAGGAAGGCCCTGGTTACATGGACGTCTCGAGGTAAAAGGATGTCAGCAATCGCACATAGTTTGTCGGGGTTAGGTGAGATGCCCTCGGCTCCGATAATGTGTCCTAGGAAGGAGACGGATCGCTTGGTTAGGACACATTTTGTTGGCTTGAGTTTAAGTCCAGCCTGGCATATGCGTAGGAACACCTGTTTGAGGCGGTGGAGGTGGTCGGCCCAGGTGTGACTGAAGACTATGACGTCATCTAGATAGACCAGGCAGATTTCCCAGGTCAGGCCGCTCAGGACGGATTCCATGAGGTGGGAGAATGTGGCTGGGGCGTTGCAGAGTCTGAAGGGGAGGACGTTAAACTCATAGTGTTTCCCATTTGAGGTTGAGAAGGCGGTCTTTTGTTTGTCGTCTGGGTGGACGGGGACCTGCCAGTATCCCGATTGCAGGTCTAGGGTGGAGAACCATGTTGAGCCGTGTAGGGAGTCAAGGGAGTCGTCGATTCTGGGTAGGGGCGTGGCGTCCTTGATGGTGACATCATTTACTCTGCGGTAATCAACACAGAATCGCATGGTTCCGTCTTTTTTTCTCACGAGTACGACGGGGGAGGACCACGGGCTGGTGGAGTTGGAGATGACACCGGCATCGAGCATGTCCTGGACCTGCCGTTCTTCTTCTGCACGCTGCTTAGGGTTTTTGTGGCATGATGGTTGGCTAATGAGTGGTCCGGTCGTGTGCATCTCGTGACTGAGATAGGTGGTGTGGCCGAGGTCTGTTGGGCCAGATGAAAAGAGGTCCTGAAAGTCCAGGAGTAAATGTCAGAGGCTGTTGGTTTGGGAAGGAGATAGGTGCAGAGGTAGGTCAGGGAGAGTGGGGTGGTTAGAAGGTGGTGCTTGGCATGGCTCGGCTTCTTCCGTGTCGCCAATGATGAGTCCTCGTTGTAGGGTCAGTGGTGTTGCAGCGAGGTTAGTGATACGTATTGCTCAGGCACGGGGGGGAAGGAAGGTGGGGGATACTAAACAGGACGAGAGGGGTCCGGCAGGTAAGGAAGGGGAGAAAAGGACGGAGGTATCAGAGGGTCTGTTTAGCTCTACCCAAGCTTTGTGGTGGGGAGGGATGGTGACAGTGGAGGCAATAGTGGCGGGGAAAGATGGAGAGGGGGTCGGTATAGGTGGGGAGGAGTATGATGATGGAGAGTGGGGAAGTGAGGTGTTGGGTGAGGTTGGGGTCGGGTTGCATGTACAGAGGGGTTGGAGGGGTGAGTGTCAGGAGGGGGGTGCGTGTGTGTGGGGTGTGTAGGTGGTGGTGGTGTTGTTTTTTTTTTGTGATTGATGCTTGGTGGGGGACTGAAGTGGAGGTGACGTTGATGACAGTCGATCATGGTGTGAAGTTTTTGCAAGAGGGCCAGCCCTAGGTATCCGTCATACTGACGGCATGTGGAGTCGAATATGATGAAGGGGTGATTGGTGGATATCTCAAAATAACTTTGTAGCTTCTTGTAGTGAAGTTTTGTAGATCAGTTATACATATATTAGACTCATTGACGAGCGGTTGTTATGCATGAGTAGTTTTGTAAGTAGATAATCTTTGTTCCCTTTTTGTCATGCAATGACAGGAGAGGTAAAGAATAGTATGGGACTATTTTTATTTGTCTTAGAAATATTAACCCGCCCCATCCCAACGTTTTCTGGGCAGTGTATGCCTCAGTCCCGACATTTTTGGACCTTTTTTTTTTAGGCTCAAACATTCGCTTTTGGTGAGAAACATCAAAAATTCATAGAGAAATCGCTCACCTGAGGTTTAAAATACTCGATCCAGGTACGAGTACCTCCTTACCTGACTGGGTTTTCTAACAGGCTGGCACCAAAGAAAACGAGTTCTATGGGAGGGTAACTATTTTATCCACTCATAAACAGTATTTATTTATTTACTTGGTACGAATTTATATGTAGTACAAGAGTATTTTGGTTTTCAAACAGTAATATAGGCATTATAAGCATTGTTTCACTCACTAACTCATCACCATTCATGACCTTTTTTTTCCCACATTACCTGATCATCATTTCTGACTGTTTCTTCCTCAATGCTATGTAAACTTTGTCATCCAAATTGTCATCGATTGGGGAATCACTCTGGCCCTGAATGTCTTTATTGGCCAGGTTACTGGTAACAGGTGAATTGCCGAGACAGTGGCGTGCAGGGGGGGGGGGAGAGGTTATGCTGTGTAAGGCATTGTCCCTGCTTGGCATCTTGTAGAGGAATAGAGGAAGGTGTCCCGTGTATACGTGCCAAAAATCACTCACGAAATCACTCGCGAAAATTGAAAATTGTGCAAATTAGGTACCTTGCAATGTTGCCACGTTAATTTACATCTCCGGGATATGAGTGCAGATAATGTGAGGACGTGAATCCACGTCTCCGGGACGGAGCGGGTTAACAAAGTCTCTCACACCCAAGTGAAGTATAGAGTCCCGCGAGCTAACCTCCATGTCTCGCTCACTCTCTCTCTCTCTCTCCTCCTTGTTGCCAGGCTCCTTCTCCCTACTACCTGCCGGTTCTATGGCCTGTCTCCTTCTGAGCTCCGCTTCCTAAATTCTGGTGTAGCAGGGGTTGTGTCACGTGGGATATACTGATGTGAAGTTTCTAGAAGCCTGTGTGTGAGTATGTGTGTATGTGTGTGTATGGTCACTAGACGCTATCGTGTGCCTATAAAGCATTCCTTGAGTTAGAGTGTGTAAACATGTTTAGCATTGCTCGATTCTCACAGACACAATACCTCTGACTTGCTGCTTCTATCTGTCTGTCTATCTATCTATTTATCTATCTATCTATCATGTTTTCTATAATTAATTGTATTTATAATATGGAGTCCTAACATTGCTTGGTCACGCCGCTGAAGGTCCTCTGACAGTAATTATCATTGACATATGCTAATCTATTAGTACATAATATTGATTATAATATTGTATACATATAATATTCATAGTAAATTGCAATGATCTAGTAATATTACATTTTAAACACGTTGTATACATATTTGAATAAATGCAATGGTTGTTGTATGACATTTTGTAAGATGTGTCTGTATAACAGACATACGCATATAATTGTGCAATGGTAATACTGCTAGGTTATTACATTACATATTGAGTTATCCCATTAGTAATGTCTAATATTTCACCTAACTTGTGTGATGATTCTGGTAATACAGAATTGTGGTAAAATTGTATGACTTTACATAATATTGTAGTAACATTGTGGTAATACATAACTGTAACATTGTGAATTGTTACATAATTGTATTGTAATTGTTACATTGTAGTAACATTGTAGTAATACATCATTGTAACATTTTATGAATGGTTACATAATATTGTGGTAATGCATAATTGTGTTGCCCTTATAATTATAGTTACATTTTGTTAATGCAACTGTTACATAATTGTGTTGGCCTTATAATAGTAGTTAAAGTTACATAAAAGTTACATCTTGTTAATGCAACTGTTACATAATTGTTACATATTGTTTGTAGTTACATAATTGTAGCAAGTGCAACATAATGCAATCGTTTGTCGTTACATAATTGTAACATATTGTTTGTAGTTTCATAATTGTAGCAAGTGTAACATAATGCAATCGTTTGTCGTTACATAATTGTAACATATTGTTTGTAGTTACATAATTGTAGCAAGTGTAACATAATGCAATCGTTTGTCGTTACATAATTGTTACATATTGTTTGTAGCTACATAATTGTAGCAAGTGTAACATAATGCAATCGTTTGTCGTTACATAATTATTACATATTGTTTGTAGTTACATAATTGTAGCAAGTGTAACATAATGGAATCGTTTGTTGTTACATAATTGTAATAATTGCATTCCTGACACAATCCGGCCATGCTGCGGTCGATGATAGTGATGATGTGCCATGCCAATGGCTTGTGGAGACAACAATTTGCTTTTTATTTCACTTATAGAAGGAGTTTATGTGATGATGTGCCATGCCACTTGCTTGTGGAGAACACTAATTTGCTTTTTGTTTCACTTATAGAAGGAGTTTATATGGTATTTTGGCATTTGTAGTAATAGTTACGCTTATTTTCATTTGTTTGTTATGTGATCGTACTGTATTTTTTTTTTTTTTGTATCGATTTTCTATAGTTTGTTTTTCTTCGTTTGTCTACGCTTTTTCGGTGTTGTTCGAGGTTGCATAATTGCTGGCTAATTCCCTTGGGACCCTTTTTTAAGGTTTAGTTTATATTGCACAGATATTACTGAAAATGATATTATATAGCCCCATATTTTGTTATTTTATATAAAAAATATATATACACTATATACAGTATTAACTATATACACTGATTTTTTGTTCACTTGTACCTATCGTGGGCAATATATGTGTCAGCACTGTGTGGAAATCTTTGTCTTCACGATTGTGTTGAAGATGTTCATTCTTGCTAACGTCATTTGTGTTGGCCATTTTTTTTTTCTTGGTTTTCCTTGTAACTTAATTTATCTGTTTCCACAAGGTAGCTTTAATTAATAAATGTTTAATACAGTTCTTTACAGTTCTTTTAATCGCTCACTGAGTAACTGTGAAGGTATATTTTCTTTATTACATTGTAGATGTAATAATGTATAGCTGTATGTATGAAACACGTATTTTATGTAGGTATAAATGGTAACACTCGTTGGTAGTAAATAAATGCTATAATAAATGAATGAATATGTGCAGTGTAGAATATTTATTGTTGGTGCAAGTATTTAATGACTGAATTATGAAGATAATTGAAATAGGTATATGCATTTAAGTTGTAACTATACAGTAGGTTTTATATGTTTGTGCAAAATGTGTTGGCTATCACTGTGTATCGTATGAATGAAGTAACTATGTAACTCACTAATTTTTACTGTGGTAGAAATGGTGTGAGTGGTGTTGCACGTGGTGAAAGCATTGTCCTTCACGGGTTGATTGACGTGTTGTCGTCTCAGCAACCACTTATGGTGACGTCGACTTCCCACACTGGTAGCTGTGGTGAGTGAATGAGTAGCGATGAGTAACTTGAGTGAAGATGAGTGAGTAAGATGAGTTGTGAATATGGGCTTGGTATTTGCATCGTCGTCTTGACCTCTTCACTCCTGCGTCAGCGTTGGAGGTTGGGGGGCGGTAGGAGAGAAAGGAGGGTGAGGTCAGATGGTTGTGAGTTGTGAGTCGTGTCTCACTCTTCGTTTGTTTGTTTTGTTTTTCTTTCTCGATGTATTCTCGGTCCTTTTCTCTTGTGATTTACTCGTTGTGGGATGAAGACTGCTGCTACTTGTAGGTGCGTGTAGAAGATTATACAGACCACTCGTAGACTTGTTACCTGTAGTTGATCGTAGATGGTTGTAGTTCGTTGGTTCGTCGAACAAATTGCAAGATTATTTGTATCAGTATTTTGTTAAACTACTGGCAAGGCGTCCTGTGACCTCTCCACCTCTAAATCAGCGTGATGATCGGGGAGACGGAGGGAGGGTTGGAGAGAATAATGTCAGGAGCTGGTTGTGAGTTGTTGGTTGTAAGAGGTATTTTTTGTTTTCAATCTTGATAATGCAGAATCAACTGTACACTCGTAGACTTGTAGGCTTGTAGACTCATAGGCTTCTAGGCTTGTAGACTTGTAGACTCGTAGGCTTGTAGGCTTGTATTTTGTAGGAATTCACTGTAGATTCGTAGACAAGGTTCGTACGTTCGCTGCCACCATATCATACAATAACTTTGTAGTTTGTTGTAGTGAAGTTTTGTAGATCAGTTATACATATATTACACTCGTGGACGAGCGGTTGTTATGCGTGAGTAGTTTTGTAAGTAGATAATCTTCGTTCCCTTTTTGTCATGCAATGACAGGAGAGGTAAAGAATAGTATGGGACTATTTTTATTTGTCTTGGAAATATTAACAAAGTCTCTCACATCCAAGTGAAGTATAGAGTCTCGCGAGCTAACCTCCCTGTCTCGCTTGCTCTCTCTCTCTCTCTCTCTCTCTCTCTCTCTCTCTCTCTCTCTCTCTCTCTCTCTCTCTCTTCCTTGTTGCCAGGCTCCTTCTCCCTACTACCTGCCGGTTCTATGGCCTGTCTCCTTGTGAGCTCTGCTTCACAAATTCTAGTGTAGCAGGGGTTGTGTCACGTGGAATATACTGATGTGAAGTTTCTAGAAGTCTGTGTGTGAGTATGTGTGTGTGTGGTCACTAGACACTGTCGTGTGCCTATAAAGCATTCCTTGAGTTAGAGTGTGTAAGCATGTTTAGCATTGCTCGATTCTCAGACACAATACTTCTGACTTGCTGCTTCTATCTGTCTGTCTATCTATCTATTTATCATGTTTTCTATAATTAATTGTATTTATAATATGGAGTCCTAACAGATACTTGTTTGTGAGTGACGGTCCAAAGGGCCAGGGTTTCCCCACGGATGGACAGGGGGCCATGCCCCATGTCTACGAGGTTGGCTGAGGTGGGGAGAAGGGGGCTGAAAGTGGAAGTGTGGTGGGAGTAGAAGTGAGAGTACAGGCATGACCTGGCAGCTCCCATGTCCTCCAGTAGTCTAGCCTTGACTCCTTCAGGCGAATTTTGTCATAGATTGAGGGCCTGTAAGTCTGTGAAGTGGCCCCCGCCACCTTGGGGAGGTGTGGGGGCGGACCTAAAAATCCATCTGCTGAGCATTGACGCGTTCGTCATGTTCCTCATCATCTGGTCCTGGGTAGACTAGGGGTGGAGCGTCGTCCTCTTGGGCATTGTTCCCTAAGAAGGATACCTTTCTGCGCCCCTATGTGAGGGTCCTGCGTCTGCTTGCCTTGAGCTGCTCTCTGATGTCGTGCAGGGGGCAGGTGCGAATGGAGGCCATAAATCCCCAGAGATTAATTGAGATGAGGTTGCCCTGGTCCCTGGGGTTGGGGCATTTTTTCTGTGGGTGGGCCCTGGGAATAGTAGGAGACGGCTCCGTGGTGGGTTGGTGGGGTGGCAGCTTTGTTTTTGGTGGCGGGGTTTTGGTTGTAGGGAATTTGCTCACCGCGTGGATAGATTGTGGCATGGGACAGGCGACTAGGAGGCGTTGGATGAGTTGTAGGTCCTGATCCATGTTCCCCGTGGGGTCATAGATGGTGAAGTGCTCCCTGACTGTGCTAGGGAGAATTCTCAGCAGGGCGTTGAAAGTGTGTAGATCCCGAGTGTTTGTGGTTGCCTTGAGATAAGCGGCACTGACGAGGCACCATGCCTGGACGAAAGTGTCGTCTATGTTACCGTCGTAGGTGCGGGCGTCGAGTTGAGAGAGGGCAACAACTCTGCCCATAGAAGGCATGACAGCCTTCATCACGATGTGTGAGAATTGGTCCCATGTTAATTCAGGAACAACTTTTGTTGCGACAGTGGCGATTATTTTGCCCAGGTTGGGTAGTGTGACGGCTATCTTTTCTCTGTCGGAGTCGAACCCGATGTCTAGGAGGGGTTTGACCTTATCCAAGTATACGTCAATGTCATATTGCTCCGGGTTGAATTTTAGCAATTAAAAGTGAGGTTTGGCTGCCATTGTGCAAGTTTCCTTTATTGTTCCTCTGTGCTTTAATCGGATCCAGAACCACCACTGGCCACCAGTGTTATGCTGGGTGTTTTTAGTCCGACCTCTCGTCCTAAGAACACCAGCGACTGAGCGGGGTCCTCTTTCCGGACCGGAAGTAAAGCACCCACAAAGGAACAGGACATAAAAACCAGGCAGTACACCTTAACACATCTATTGTCTTAATTCCTACACCATTACAATATAAAACAGAGAGACACTGGATATGCTTTGGACAGGGACACAGAGTTAGCCTTTAATACAAATGTTCACAGTTACACTCAGGGTATAGTACTCTTCACTTACACATGGATAATGAGTTATAATATCGCAATACCCGTATTCTGTTTATAGGCAGAATTGATATTTTATATATTAGGTCTGATGCACTAGGGGTGGACAGGGCCAAGGGTTAGGGGAGTGAATATTACTAAAAGTGTGCAGGGTGCAGGTTGCGACACTCGAGAAAGTCACTTAGTCACAGTAGCACTTATTCACAGGTCTTTGATTCTCCCGTGCACCACTGGTCTTGACCCACGATTTCTATAAGTTCTGTCTATAGTTATTGGTATTTTCTATTCTGCCAGGTATCGGGCCTTAGTGTGTTAATGGTAACTTAGTCACTTATATTATTCTGGCCCTTACTTTGTCACTTGTCATTATACATTCCCCTCTCGACAGTTCACGACACAAGAGGCGTTGATGCCACTGTATACCCATGTTTCCTGGGTATAATCTGCTGCGGTGCTTGGGCGTGACGGGAGGCTCTATGGGGAGCCTTCCTGCAGGGGGCAACGCATGCCCGCAGGGGCGTCACTGCCCAGGTCTTAGTCGTCAGCGGTGTACAGGGAGGCCCTCCTGTCTGGGGGCCTCGAGCTGGGAGGAGGCCCTCGTACTGGAGCCTCGTCGGTGGGGTGCAGGGAGGCCCTCCGGTCTGGGGGCCTCGACCTGAGTGGTGGCCCTCGGAACTAGGGCCGAACAGCTGCAGGAGGCGGGCCTGTCACCTCTGGCTCCAGGGGGAGAGAGAATCTGGATTGCCTGGGTCTGGGGGCTGCTGGTCAGGCCTGGGGGTCCGGGGGCTGTGGCCGCCTGCAGGGGGAAGCGCCGTCAGGAGTGAACTGCTGCGTCTTCTCCGTTGGGGGTCCAGCAGGGGCAGGGACCTCCCAGGGATAGGTGGTAGGACATGGATCGGGTTATGCCACCACTCCGGCAGCACCTCCTGGGAACCACTCCTGTAAGGAGACAAAGGGCGTCCCACGCAGCCAAGAGGAAAAGGGTCGGCCGCACAAGGGACCTGCTGCTTTGGGAGGACCTTCGGAATCACGAATGAAGGGCGTACAGCGGCTGCTCCTTCCCCGTCACGTATAGTGGCCATGAGCACGGTTTTGTGACTCTTAGGGCCCGCAGCTGAAGGGCGTCCAGTGGGCGCTCCTTCCCCCGCACATACAGTGGCCATGCTGGTGGTGCTGCTCCCGAAGGAGGAAAAGGCAGGAGAGGGGTGCACGGAGGCCGCGCTCTCTCCAGTACATGCAGAGACCGTAGCCGTGGGTCTGTCTACCCTGGCACTTACAGTGGCTGTAGCCGTGGGCCTGCCTGCCCTTCGGGAAGTAACTCAAGGACGTACATTGGCCGCTCCTTCCCCGTCATGTACAGTGGCCGTGAACGCGGCTCCACTACTCCTGTCTCTGCCAGTTGGGGCGTGTTCAATAACTAACAGCCCGAGGCTGTCCCCAGATGAGGCTGTGACCAAAAGGCATACAGTGGCTGCTCCTTCCCCCTCACGTACAGTGGGCGTGATCGCGGAGTCACAGGGGGCAAACAACTGAAGGACATACAGTGGCTGCTCCTTCCCCGTCACGTACAGTGGCTGTACCGCGGTGTTGCCTGGGACTGATTCTGGATTAGTCCCACCCCGAACCTGGTGAAGGCTGCCCCTCTTGCAGGGTCGTTGTCTCTTCCCGCTTACTTGGTGTTGGGACAGTTGCAGGGAAGAGGGACTCAGGACAGGAGTGTCCCGGTGACCCTCTTGTTCCGGGTCAATAGCCCCACCGTGGTGTCCTCCTGGGGTGGCGGTGTGGTAGTGGCTTGGTGGTGGGGTGGGGGGTGGCGGGGTGGGTGGTCCGGCGGCGGCAGGTATTTTAGCTTCTTTATTTACATGTCTAAAATGTCTTAGCACGGTGTTAAAATTTGCATAATTTCTTATGATTGTTAAGAAGTGTGATTTCCCAGTTAGATAGTCGAGATGTTTCTCGACGTTTCCTGATGTTTACTGTGGTTCTGGCACAAGTCAGAGTTGCCAGTTTGCCTGCTGTTCGTGAGCATAGTTGTTTCATAAGTTATGCATTATTTTTTGTGTTCTTTTTCTTTATGATTTTTTTTTGTTATTGTTAAATTATGTCATTTACTTTAAGTCTGTATGCTAAATAATTTACAGTGTTATGTAATGTAAGACTACTCTGGCATGTTTTGGATATCTTTGAGCAGGCAGCTGTTGTCATTGTATAATGTGGAAGTTTCTAGGGTAATGCAAGCTTATATAAGGATGGGGAAGAGCCTAGAGGAAGTTCAGTCGGTTTTCAGTTCAGTTTGAGTGTAGTACAGAGTCAATGCAGTGCTGTTAGTGAAGTGTTGCTGGGAAGCATAAAGTGTAATGGTATTGCAATTAGTGATGATTATCTTCTGTACTTGTGAAAATAGTGACGTGTTGGCAAACAGTGAAGTTTTATTGAAGTTTGTATATTTTTTGGTACTTGTGAAGACAATGAATTGAAGTTGGAAAACATAACTGTAATTACTTGGAAAATAAAGACAGTGAACTTTAGAAGCCAGTGTTTATTTATGGCGCCTGAGCTGATCTTGTGTAAAATGAAGAACAGAAAGAGCTCAGGAACGAAATCAAAGAACAATTGCAGGCACAGGACGAAGAACAAAAAGAACGATACGAAAAACTTCATGAGGCATTACAGGAGCAACAGAGGGAAGTACAACTGAGGGTGAAAGGACAGCTACAGTAGATGCATTCATGGGGGAAATGAAGGGAGAACAGCAACAGCTTAAGGAGGAAGTAGATGCCAAGCTAGAGCAACAGAAGTATGAAGTAAGCAATAATGTGATGGAATGCAGATAGGATGTAGACGACCAGCTGAAGTATGTAGACGACCAGTTAAAGACAATTAGTAAGGAAAGTGTGGAGGAGTGCAGACAGCATGTAGACAACCAGTTGATGGATGTAGTCGTCCATGTGAAGATAATTAGTAAGAAAACTGAGGTTGTAGAGAAATATTGCACTGCTGAGCCTCAGGTTAGTATACAGGGAGCATATAAGAAGAATGGACAGTGCATGGTGAATCTTGACGAATCCCCAGCATTTAAAGGTAACATTACAGGGTTGAATAATCAGAATGTAGGAGATTTAAGTCCTGGGCTTAGTTATGATGCCCCAGTTTTTAGGCCCCAAACCAGTGAAATCTATGGCTATAGTGGGGGTCCAATTAAAAAGAAACCTCAGGAATCTGATGGTAGAGTATCTTGGGAAGCTTACCGTGCACAGTTTGAGTTACTTGCGGATCAGAATGGTTGGGATGATAGACAGAGGGCAGTGCAACTTGCTACTAGCTTTAAGGGTGCTGCAATAGAAATTCTGGGCCAGATGTCAGTGATGGAGAGGAACAATTATCAGTCCCTAGTAGAAGTGCTGGAGCGCAGATATGGAACCATGTACCAGACTGAGGTTTACAGAGCAAAATTCCAGAGCCGTGTACGGGCTCGAGGAGAATCCCTATAACAGCTTCTTCATGACCTGGAGAGTATGGCATACAAGGCATATCCTGGAGCAGCACCTAACCTGTTGGCTATTCTGAGGGACCAGTTCATCGATGCTCTTGACAGTACAGAGTTGAAAGTGCAAGTGAAGCAAGCACAACCAAGAAGCATGCAAGAAGCACTAGCCAGGGCTCTAGAATCTGAGTCCTATGTCGGATCCAGAACATCCACTTTTCAGGCAGGTCGTAGTGCAAGATTCAAGACAAGGAAGGGGCAAGTATGTGAAATGGAAAATTTTGTAGGAAGTTGCTGGTACTGTGAAAAGCTAGGACACAGAAAAGAAGATTGCTACAAGTGGAAGAGGGAGCAGGAGGAGACTGGAGGAGGCTGCTGGTTTTGCGGGAAGTCAGGGCACAAAACGGACGACTGTCACAAATGGAAGAAGGAGCAAGAACAGAGCAGTGCAACGAAATCTTCAGTTGTAACAAAAGCATGTTGGACATGTAGTGAGGTGGGACACTTCAGTTTTCGGTGTCCAAAGAAGAAAAAGGATGATAAGAAGAAGGCTGCAGAAGATCAGAAAGAAGTGGAAAACTGGTGGAGGCTCATGTTAAGGGGCAACAACCAGCTGGCTTTTCCCAAGTCGCCCCACCACCAAGAATGTGCAAGAGAACTGCAATCGACAGTGTGCGAATAAATGGAAGGGTAGACGGAAAGAAGTGTTCCCTGGTGATTCAGTTGGCCTCAGAGTAGACATTTGTGAGGCCTGATGTGTTACATCATCAGTATCTGCCTGAGTTATCACAAGAACTGTGTGTCATAACTGGGCACCGTGCAGAACTGAGGGGACCCCAAAATGTCTGGATTGAAATGGCATGGCAAAAGGCCACTCTTCCAGTCTACGCGGCCGAGATGGAGGATCTTTGCCTTCTGGGTCTGGACTATCTGATGTCCATGGGATGTGAGCTGGATTTCTGCTCCATGAAGCTGAAGGTTTGAGGAAGGTCGGTTCCCGTCATGGCAGTGAAATGTACCTGTCCTGGTGGCTAGGTGAGGGAGCTCCGCATTAGTGATGCCCCCAAAATCAGAACTGTCGTTCCCATGTAAGGTGAGCGGCTCTTTTGGCAGCTGTCTAGGAGTGGTGGAGCCTGATGTACAGTGCAAGACAAAGGCTGGAGTGATGGGGAGAACTCTGGTGGAAACAGATGCAGATGAAGTGCCGGTTGTGGTGGTGAATAATGATCAGTGAGGGAGAAATAGTTAGACTGTGCCAGGCAGTGAACTCTGAGTGGTACCAGAGGAAGGCCTGTAAAAGGAGCATAGTCAAAGATGATGGGTATCTGGCAGAGCACTTACAAGACCTTTTCTCAAGGAGTTGCCAATGCCTGGATGGCCTACAAGTGCTGAAGATGAGGCAGCTGCTGATGAAGTTTGCTGATGTCTTCTCCACTGGAGACCTAGACGTGGGGTGCGCTGATCTGGTGGAGCATAGTATAGACACTGGGGATCACCACCCGATTAAACACCCAGTGTGGAGGATGGGACCGACCCAACGGCATGAAATGGAGATGGTGATGGAGAATCTCCAAAGTCAAGGAGTGATAGAAAAGACCAGCAGTCCTTGGGCATCAACAGTGGTTTTGGTAAGGAAGAAGAATGGCTCAATAAGGTGCTGTGTAGATTATCAAACCCTGAATGATGTGACAGTGAAGGTGCTGTGTAGATTATCGAGCCCTGAATGATGTGACAGTGAAGGATGCATTCCCTTTGCCAAGAACTGATGACACCGTGGATGCTCTGTCAGGTGCTAAGTGGTTCTTCCACCTACACATGAAGGCAGGATATCATCAGGTCAAGGTTGCAGAGAAGGACAGAGAAGACAGTCTTTTCATATGGGTGAGGTTCATGGCAGTTTAAAGTGATGCCATTTGGCCTATGCAATGGCCCAGCTACTTTTGAGCATCTCATGGACCGCGTACTTGAAGGCCTGCACCGGCAGATGGCTCTCATCTATCCAGACGATGTAATTGTGTTTGGACGGACTTTCAACCAGGAATTGGAGAGCCTGCCGGAGGTGTTGAACAGGATCCGCACAGTGCACCTCAAGCTTAACCCCAAGAAGTGCTACTTGTTTCAGAAGGAAGTAAAGTACCTGGAACACATTGTAGGTGAGAACGGCGTCCGTACTGACCTGGAGAAGATGGCAACAGTGGAAAACTGGCCAGTTCCAACTTGTGTGAAGGAGCTACAGAGTTTCATGGCTTTTGTACCTACTACCGCCGTTTTGTCAAGGACTTTGCAATGATGGCTGCACCTCTGCACAAGCTGTTGGGAAAAAGGCAGAAGTTTGCATGGACAGCAGAGACTCAGAAAGCCTTTGACGAATTCAATCATGCATTGTCAAGCTCTCCAGTATTGCTGTACCCTGATCTGAGTCAGCCATTTATCTTGGACTGTGATGCTAGTAACCATGGTATTGATGGAGCATTGTCACAGTAGAAGGATGTCAAGGAGTATGTGGTGGTGTACTACACCAAGAAGCTCAGCCCACCGGAGTGGAACTACTGTGTGACCCATAAGGAGCTCTTGGCAGTGATGAAGAACCTTGAATTCTTCCATCCCTACTTGTATGGGTCCTACTTCATCATCAGGATGGACCATGTGGCATTCAGGTGACTGAAAACGCTAAAGAATCTGGAAGGATACTTGGCACGCTGGCTCGGAGAGCTAGACCAGCACAATTATGAGGTGCAGCACCGTCCTGGGTGGGTACATTGCAATGCTGAGTTGTCAGCTTTGTTGTCAACAACAAGGCCTGAGTTGTCAGACTTGTGATCCGGAGTGCCGGCAGTGTAGTAAAAAAGCTCATAGTAAGAAATGCAGCTGTACTGCAGTGACAGGGCCAGCATCAGATGAAGAAGACCCGAAGAGGATGCAGATGGAGGATGAAGATCTACAACCCATGCTAGAGTGGCTGCAGCGGAGTACAGTGCGACCATCTTGGGAAGAAGTTTCCAGGTTAAGCCCTGTGACCAAGAGCTACTGGAGTCAGTGGGACCTTCTTCGTTTGAACAGCGGACTATTGGAGAGCCAATGGGAGACACCCGATGGCCTCAGCAAGTATTGGCAACTGGTGGTTCCGAAGAAGATGAGGTCCGAGATCACTAGTGGACACCTGGGAATGAAGAAAACTTTAAGGCAGCTGCGACAGAGGTTCTACCATATATATATATATATATATATATATATATATATATATATATATATATGTATATATATATATATATATATATATATATATATATATATATATATATGTATATATATATATATATATATATATATATATATATATATATATATATATATATATATATATATATATATATATATATATATATATAATATATATATATATATATATATATATATATATATATATATATATATATATATATATATATATATATATATATATACAGTATATATCCATCATCCAGTCCTATATTGCCCCATGAGGAGTGTAGGAGCCCGAGACTGGGCAAGTTGGCCCTGACATTTAAGATGAGAGTGACCAGCATCACTCATCCCTGAGTGGCACTACGTGAGCAAAAACCCCAACCAACCCTTGGATATAAACCTTCATCGGCTCAATCCGATTGCAGCACCGTAATTACCCACTGAACCACCAGGCGCCAAAAGTTGGTTATATGGTTACTATCCAGCATAGTAAATGGTTTCCTGGTGTACAAGAAACCAATTGGCTTGTCACTCAGCGTAGAGTCACCCACAGGCAGAAGGAAGAGGAAAAAATGAAGGAAAGAAAGTTAGAGGAGGGATTGTAAAGTCGCCCGGAGGCAGAAAGACAAGGAAAGAATGAGGGAAAGAAAGACAGAAGAGGATGGAAGGAAAGAAGGATGGAGAAGAGGAAACGGCAGACACCCGAGAGCAGAACTACATCGAGTGAGTGGATGGTGAGTGCCCCCACCTACCATATATATATATATATATATATATATATATATATATATATATATATATAAATATATATATATATATATATATATATATATATATATATGTATGTAGTCATTGATATTAGGGTGCATCAAAGTACAGATTTCCTGAAAGATTGTTTGCCTGAGTGATAAAAGTGTTCTCTTGTATGCTGTTTTAAAACCTGTAAAATTTTACTGCAATCATTGGTGATGTAGGTGGGGGGCAACAAAGCCTATGAAAATTCAACTAGCCTTGTTATGCACTACGAGCTTACAATTTTGTCACTAGATGGCGTTACATGCTTACATCAAAGGCGCATCCAGGTAGAACTCATCCATGTCAGGTAGCAGTATTATTGGTGTATTTGAACGCCACTCTACGAATGTTGGTAAAATAGAAAAATTGTAAAGGCTGATCATAAAAATTATTATATATATAGTCATTACAGAACTTTGCTGTACTCGCCTCTGCTGCTTCACTGCATCAGTGTTGGTCTCCGGCGTGCACCGCTCAGACACGCACACAGAGTTGTGCTTTACCGACGCCTTGGAATTGCTAGCGACAACTATTTAGCTGTTTGATGTTGCTAGGCTCTGTGAACTGCCTAAGACAGTGGGTTCTAGTGTAGTGTTTTCTGACGTTGTTGATAATAATTGCCTAATGTGGTTAATACCGGAAAAAATATGTATTCCATATTAGCTTGCGTTGTTCGGGTTCACTGCTTTGAAAATTGCTCCTTCCTCAATTAACCAAATCTTAGTACATGTCATTCAGAATTTTGTTTTGACAGTTATGAAGTAGTTGACCGAAATGACCACATCCAGTTCCGATTCCAATAAGGCTTCTGGTTCTTGCAGAAGAACACGGTGCCAGATTTTTGGTTTGGGCACCCAATGCCACGATTACTTGAGCTAAGCTACCAAGTGGTCGACAGATTCTGAGATGCATGATTCATAACTGCAATAGACATACTGTTGCTGGAAGTACCGGAACTCTGTCGCAGTTTCAAGCAGCTCAGGTCGTGTTGGAGCAGGTGCAGCCATTCTACAATAAGGCCAATATACCGATGGTGAGTGACCAACGAGCATGCAACAAGGTAATCACACTTGTCAAGGAGAGCAAGAAACTACTGCGTATTCCGCGGGCTAGGTGTTCCACTGAGACTTCCATCAAAACTGGAAATACCTTTATGAAAAAACTAGATGCACGTTTCCACTCTGGACTCCAAATGCTGAAGAGTTGTTTCAGAATCCTGAGGATATCACTTTCTTGGCCAGCATGAAAAGCGACAGGCTGGCTTCTTTCAGTGTGCTTGATACCATGCTGATGGCACTAGTGAAGCGACGGCGGGAGCATGAAGACAGGGCAGCTAGCCATCTTGCACGTTCCAACCAGGCTCAACAGGAAACGACTTACATGTGATACAGCTGTGTCAGATAGTGACAACAGTCTGGACAACGACAAGCAAGAGGTCATTCGAATGACCAAAACTGCTCCACATAACCACCAGCACAAGAAAAACGGAACCACTGTTTTTATACTGCACAACATTTTTAGTCGACCGAGCCTAGTGGCACTTGCCTACTTGGCTGAGGATGACACTGATGCAGTGGGCTGCCTTCATGCATGAGCTGATCACAGAGTTGGATGGCAGTCCATCAGCAGTATCTCTGTCCTACACGATTGCAGATCGCTCGCGCCATCATGTGCTGTCATTGAGCGACCAGCTATGTGAAAAGTTGAAACCACCTTCCATATGCACTCTGCACTGGGATAGCAAGCTGACACCAACGCTCAGTAATACATCACGGGTAGAAGAACGTCTCACAGTTGTGATTGGGGATTCCGCCCAACGCAAACTCCTCGGTGAGCCAGCATAACAGAAAGGTACAGACGAAGCATGTGGAGCAATTGTTTCCGGACTAACATTTAATCTGCTGCATGAACAGCGCTGCACCAACCAGATCATCAATATGGCTTTTGACACTACAGCATCCAACACTGGTTATATGACAGCAGCTTGCACTGCCATCGAGGTGTCACTAGGGAGGCCACTGCTCTGGTCCAGGTGCTGACATCATATTGGTGAAGTGATATTGAGTAGTGTTTTCAATGCCCTCAACGTGATGTCATGCTCACCAGAGATAAGTCTGTTCGGGCGTCTATGGAGTAACTGGCACCTGCTGACCAGAGAAGACAGCACACAATTGACTTGCTACAGTCCCTGCGACGTCGAGTCACATTTCTTGGGAAAGTTGCATGCTAACTTGATGTAATGTGCTGCACAAGTGTCTGATTACAAGCGAGGTGCCTATTGTGAATTGATTCAATTGTGTCTTATCTACCTGATTGCACCAAGCACTGGTCAAGTGGCCCTTCCAGCCACCAAACCAGCCACTGAGCCAGCCACTAAGCCAGCTGCCAAGCCGGCCGCCATGCCAGCCATCAAGCTAGCCGTCAAAGCAGTCACTGAGCCAACCGCCAAGCTGATCACCAAATCGGTCGCCGAGCAAACTCCAATGAGACTTCAGCGACCAGGAGCCCTTCACAAGGCTTGATGTATGGCCAAGCTGCTTCATACACTAAAGCTAGCTCTGATGGAGTAGTGCATCATGCTTCTTCCACCGAGCTCCATCACCTCGAGCCAACAAGTGCCAAAGCTTCACGTATTTGCGGTTTTCATCGTCCACATCTACTCAACGTGGTGGTTGACCCGTGACAATGCTGTGGATGCTGCCTGGAATGATCTTGCACTCTACTGTCAACTGGAACAGTACAAATCAGTTGATTCTACTATTGCAGTATCTGCCATTAGGGCCCTGCAGTGGCACTTGTGGTATTTGACGGCTGAAATGCTGCCACTGGCACCCTTCAATGAAAAAGTCCCTGCTGCCGAACGACATGCACTGGCAGACCACATACTGCAGCACAAGCCAACTGACATACCAATGCAACCTTTTAGACTGTTGTTTGGCACTGGCTATGGTAAGCCAAACTTTCTAGTTCTGTCACCGACAACCAGCTTGTTTGAACTAGCAATCACAGATTGTTGGTTCGGGATGTACCAGCTTAAAATCAACCCGGGATTTCTGGTGGTGAACATTGAAAACTGACTTTCCAACAGTACGTTCCAGGCGGGAGCAGCAAATGTGTGTTCTATTAACATAGTCAACAACTGCGCCGAGAGAGGCGTTAACCCGTCACATCCCGAGCTATTTCGCACCTCCGACATCCCCCCAATCACGAGGTATTTTCGATTTTTGGGGGGGGAGATAAAACCTCCACTTTTGGTGAGAAACATCGAAAATTCATAGAGAAATCGCTCACCTGAGGTTTAACCCGTGCCGTCCCGGCGACGTGAATTAACTGGCAACATTGCAAGGTCCCTAATTTGCACAATTTTCAATTTTTGCGAGTGATTTCGTGAGTGATTTTTGGCATGTATACACGGGACACCTTCCTCTATTCCTCTACAAGATGCCAAGCAGGAACAATGCCTTACACCACATAATCTCTCCCCCCCCCCTGCACGCCATTGTCTCGGCAATTCACCTGTTACCAGTGACATGGTCAATAAACACATTCAGGGCCAGAGTGATTCCCCAATCGATGACAATGTGGAGGACAAAGTTTACACAGCATTTGAGGAAGAATCAGTCAGAAATGATGATCAGGTAATGTGGGAAACAAAAGGTCATGAATGGTGATGAGTTTGTGAGTTAAACAATGCTTATAATGCCTATATTACTGTTTGAAAACTAATATACTCTTGTACTACATATAAATTCGTACCAAGTAAATAAATAAATACTGTTTATGAGTGGATAAAATAGTTACCCTCCCATAGAACTCGTTTTCTTTGGTGCCAGCCTGTTAGAAAACCCAGTCAGGTAAGGAAGTACACGTACCTAAATCACGTATTTTAAACCTCAGGTGAGCGATTTCTCTATGAATTTTCGATGTTTCTCACCAAAAGCGGATGTTTGGGCCCCCCAAAAAAAGGTCCAAAAACGTCGGGATGGGGCGGGTTAAAATACTCAATCCAGGTAGCAGTACATCCTTATCTTACTGGGTTTTCTAACAGGCTGGCACTAAAGAAAACGAGTTCTGTGGGAGAGTAACTATTTCACACCACTCATAAATGGTATTTATTTATTTACTTGGTACGAATTTATGTAGTACGAGAGCATATTGGTTTTCAAACAGTTATATAGGCATTATAAGCATTGTTTCACTCACTAACTCATCACCATACCTGACCTTTTTTTGCCGCATTACCTGATCATCATTTCTGACTGTTTCTTCCTCTACTGCTATGTAAACTTTGTCCTCCACATTGTCATCGATTGGGGAAACACTCTGGCCCTGAATTTCTTTATTGGCCAGATCACTGGTAACAGGTGAATTGCCGAGAATATGGCATGCAGGGGGGGGGAGGTTATGCAGTGTAAGGCATTGTCCCTGCTTGGCATCTTGTAGAGGAAAAGAGGAAGGTGTCCCATGTATATGTACAAAAAATCACGCACAAAAATTGAAAATTGTGCTAATTATGAACTTTGCAAATTGCGCAACGTACCAGTACGTCGTCGGGACTGGCAAATGCAAAATGTTGCAACGTATCCATAAGCCAACGGGACGCCTCGGGTTAAGCTCACGCCTGACTATGTTTCAACAGCCATGAGTGAGCCGTAACAACAGAACGTGCTTCAAGCAGTGGAGCATAGCTGCCGTGTGCAGGCAGACCGGCACTGCCCCAAGAACAAACATGTCCGCTGATAGTGCATGACTCTGATATTGCCTCTACCTAAAACTCATGCAGCAGTTGTTTTCGATGATCGAATGCCGTTTTTAGATATAGTTTGATGTTTTCGTCCAATAAGCGTTTTGCACATCGCACGATTCCTGGAAAAAGTATCATAAATTTCCAAGAAAAATTACACATCATGATTACTTCACTCATCTTGTTGCACCCCTAGCCGTCGATAGATTATGATAAAACTTGACATAAAGTGTATTCATGGGTACTGGGACATAATCCAACTCCAGGTCAGTTGATATTAGCTCCTTAAAAATTTGTGTGGTAATTTGATGCACCCTAATATATATATATATATATACATATATATATATATATATATATATATATATATATATATATATATATATATATATATATATATATATATTATGGCAGATAAGAACAACACAGTGACTGATGTGACATCAACAAAGTAAATATAGTAAGTTACCACAGAATGGTTGGTTCCAGTCAGAGTCAGTTTCAGAATTGAAAGAAAGAAGGTGGTTAAAAACAAAAAAAAGATATGTCCAATTAAAGTAAGTTAAAATAAATGTGTATTTCAGTTTAAAAAAAATAAGGTTCCAAGTTATGCAGAATGTGACACTGATGGGTTGAATGATAGGTTAATGAACGTGTTAAGGGAACCAGCGGAGGTAGTAGGGAAAACTACGGTAATACAAGCAAAGCCAACAGTATTCAAAAATAGCTCTCGAGCTTATGAAAAGAGGAAAAGATACAAGAAGAGACTGTGGTGTAAGTTGCAGAATAAATCGCTAAGGGAGAGGGGTTACAGAATCTCTAAAGACGTTTAGACAAATGAAAATTTCTTGTGAATAAAATGTTTTTCTGAAAAGTTATTGGACATTTTATTATTTGCTTGTTTGATATTATCACAGCCTACTCAATGGTAACCTCTTACTTGTCCATGTGTGTGCCGCTACTATATGTCTGTCTATATCTATGTATCTGTCTGTCTGTCTATAGCTTTCTGTTTTTCCATTCATCCATCCATCCTTTCATTCACCTATTCATTCATCTCTCTCTCTCTCTCTCTCTCTCTCTCTCTCGATCTATATAACTGTCCGTCTATAATCATAAATCTTAAAACCAGAAGGGTTGGCCACAAACCAATCGCCTTCTTGTCATTCTGTCCACGTGTGAAGGAGTAAAGAAACAGTCACATAGGCCAATTAGGAATGCTTTATTTTGCCAAGAGTTTAATTATTCAAATACAATTTGCTTTGCAATGATGAGCATTATTTCAAATCCACAAAAATTAAAAAATAGCAGTTTGGTATCAGGTTCCTTAATGCAATTATTTATTGACAAGAATTATCAGTTTGGAAAAATTTTCAACATTTATGGCCGCCATCTTGAAAAAACTAAAATAAGAACTGTAATTCCCAACAAATTCTGTAGTTTTAGGAGAGAGAGAGAGAGAGAGAGAGAGAGAGAGAGAGAGAGAGAGAGAGTCTTTGAAACTCTTATTTTTTTGTAGTCAACTGAACCCGGAGACTTTTATTTCATTTAATTTATTTTTTAATCTCTTGACAATTTCATTCTTACTTTTCATTGTATATTCTCCTGCGTTCAAAAGACTTTTCCCTTTTTCCATAAAGAGGGTTTTCGAAATGGAGGGATCAGATGATTGCCTTCATTATCTGCCTCACAATCATGTTTTCCCAAAGCTTAATCTAATAAGCTGGTGGCAACAAGGATATAAAGATAATTACACTACCGATTGAAGGGCTGACGACAAAAACCGCACATTAGCAGCTAAATAAATTAATAAATTCATAAATAAAAAAATAATGGAAAGGGTACGTCACCCGGCTACTTCAGCCTGCATTTCACTGGGTTCACATTATGGATTAACTTAGGGCTGCAGCAGCTGCTACTTTTGTCACTACTATCACCAGGTTCACAGTTCAGGTTAACATGGGACTAGAGTTACTACTAACACTACTATTACTACTACTCTATTTAGATGACAGCCTTGTGTGTGTAGAGGTTTGTCTCCATGATGGCGTCTACTTGCTGGCACTGCATTGGAGGCACGAGTCGGCTCTTGCTCTGCTGGACTCTGAAAAGAAATGCAAAGAATTACAGCAAATTTACTTTACCTGACAAAAATCTATAACCACTTTCCGCTCAGCTGATGGCCTAATGTTGTCAGGCTGAAGATTTGCTTTGACTAGTAACCAAGGAGACTCATTCCAACCTCATAACTAAGACTCGTCAATTTTATGCACCCACGACTTAACATTGAAGTCGTGAGGATGGACCACTTGTTTCTGACATATCTATCTATCTATCTATCTATCTATCTATCTATATACACACACATTTTTACCGTTGTGCAGTTGCAGACAGTCCTAGCCTCAACTCAGCATTCAGTACAGACAGACGACAATAACAGATCAAGTTAAAGTGGACAGAACAGAGATGTCTGGTGATCAGGAAACAACACAAACAGACACAGGCCATGTGGGTATAGCTCTCCCTTAATCTGACAACTTTTCTTCGGGAACTTTACGATGGTCTTTTTACTCTAACTTGGCCTAAAACTGCCATCTCTGCATCATGAATGCTGCGTATTAAAAATATATTGACATCAGAATACGATGTTAATTACGAAGTAAAATAAAGTAGGTTGTGGAGTCGTAGCATTGTCTTTTTCTGCAACTGAACTATGTAAAATATGCTTTAAAAGGATGGAAATCTTGGCCAAGTTAAGGTGAAAGAACAGTGGAGAGCTGTTGTTGTTGTTGTTGCCCTAGGCTCATCTGAACATGAACCCGGTGGAGTGCAGGCTGAAACTGGCCTCCAGCACTCCACCAACGTCATTTCGGGGATAAGGAGTTGATGGACGTTTCTATAATGGGGCAGCGGAGCCACCCATTTAAATC
This sequence comes from Coenobita brevimanus, assembly GCF_032717465.1. Taxonomy (NCBI): domain Eukaryota; kingdom Metazoa; phylum Arthropoda; class Malacostraca; order Decapoda; family Coenobitidae; genus Coenobita; species Coenobita brevimanus. The sequence goes on along the minus strand of NC_137002.1, from coordinate 10,682,032 downwards.
AGTGCCACCACACGAAGGCATCCCTCTCCACCACAATTGCAGACAATTCTCTCCCTATAAGTTACGTGAACACTTGGTCCAAAATCAGATCCTTTTGCAGATTATTTTCCACGGCTTAATGGCAGAATACAACAACATTGTGGCTCTGCATCCTTTCCATAGCACTTCATCGTGACTAGCATTATGTTCTTGTGTTAATCACTTGCAACAGCTCAGCATTGAAGATGGAGATGTCAATTTTAGGCCATGTTAGAGTGGAAAGAGTACAACACATTACAAAAGTGAAATGTTAGTCTTAATGAACACTCCCTCTAAGCTCTTTTTCCTCAGGAGCCTTATGCTTGCTATCGCGTGTCTGATTTAACCTAACAAAGATTCCTAACCCTTTCCTCGTCAGTTGGTAGCCAAGTGTAGTCAGACTGAAGGGCTACTTTGACTAATAACTAATTAGACTCCACTGTGTTTCATTTAACCCGAAAAAGATTCCCAACTCCTGCCACTTCAGTTGGTAGCCAAGTGTAGGCAGACTGAACGGCCGCTTTGACTAGTAACTAAGGAGATTTATTCCTACATCACAGCTAAGGCTAATCAAATTTTACCCAATGAGGACTTAGTATTCAAGTGGTGTGAGTGGTCCAGTTCCATCAGGTAAAAATGAACCAACCACAGCACTTTACAACAGACACATGTCAGTAAAA
>NC_137002.1:10678408-10681234 GCF_032717465.1 Coenobita brevimanus | reverse complement strand
AGAGGAAGGTGTCTCGTGTATATATGCCAAAAATCATTCGCGAAATCACTCGCGAAAATTGAAAATTGTGCAAATTAGGGACCTTGCAATGTTGCCGCGTTAATTCACGTTGCCAGGACGGCACGGGTTAAACCTCAGGTGAGCAATTTTTCTATGATTTTTCGATGTTTCTCACCAAAAGTGGAGGTTTTAGCCAAAAAAAAAAAAAAAATCGAAAATACCTCGAGATTGGGGGGTGTCGGAGGTGCGAAATAGCTTGGGACGTGACCGGTTAACGCCTCTCTCAGCGCAGTCGTTGACTATGTTAATAGAACGCACATTTGCTGCTCCCGCCTGGAACATACTGTTGGAAACCCAGTTTTCAATGTTCAGCACCAGAAATCCCGGGTTGATTTTAAGCTGGTACATCCCGAACCAGCAATCTGTGTTTGCTAGTTAAAACAAGCTGGTTGTCGGTGACAGAACTAGAAAGTTTGGCTTACCATAGCCAGTGCCAAACCATAGTCTAAAAGGTTGCATTGGTATGTCAGTTGGCATGTGCTGCAGTATGTGGTCTGCCAGTGCACGTCGTTCGGCAGCAGGGACTTTTTCATTGAAGGGTGCCAGTGGCAGCATTTCAGCCGTCAAATACCACAAGTGCCACTGCAGGGCCCTAATGGCAGATACTGCAATAGTAGAATCAACTGATTTGTACTGTTCCAGTTGACGGTAGAGTGCAAGATCATTCCAGGCAGCATCCACAGCATTGTCACAGGTCAACCACCACGTTGAGTAGATGTGGATGATGAAAACCGCAAATACGCGAAGCTTTGGCACTTGTTGGCACGTGGTGATGGAGCTCGGTGGAAGAAGCATGATGCACTGCTCCATCAGAGCTAGCTTTAGTGTATAAAGCAGCTTGGCCATACATCAAGCCTTGTGAAGGGCTCCTGGTCGCTGAAGTCTCATTGGAGTTTGCTCGGCGACCGATTTGGCGACCAGCTTGGTGGTTGGCTCAGTGACTGCTTTGACGGCTAGCTTGATGGCTGGCTTGGCAGCTGGCTTAGTGGCTGGCTCAGTGGCTGGTTTGGTGGCTGGAAGGGCCACTTGACCAGTGCTTGGTGCAATCAGGTAGATGAAACACAACTGAATCAAATCACTATAGTCACCTCACTTGTAATCAGACACTTGTGCAGCACATTACATCAAGTTAGCACGCAACTTTCCCAAGAAATGTGACTCGACGTCGCAGGGTCTGTAGCAAGTCAATGGTGTTCTGTCTTCTCTGGTCAGCAGGTGCCAGTTACTCCATAGACACCCGAACAGACTTATCTCTGGTGAGCATGACGTCATGTTGAGGGCATTGAAAACACTACTCAATATAACTTCACCAATATGATGTCGGCACCTGGACCAGTGCAGTGGCCTCCCTAGTGACACCTCGATGGCAATGCAAGCTGCTGTCATATGACCAGTGTTGGATGCTGTAGTGTCAAAAGCCATATTGATGATCTGGTTGGTGCAGCGCTGTTCACGCAGCAGATTAAATGTTAGTCAGGAAACGATCGCTCCCCATGCTTCGTCTGTACCTTTTTGTTATGCTGCCACACCGAGGAGTTTGCATTGGGCGGAATACCCAATCACAACTGTGAGACGTTCTTCTACCCGTGATGTATTACTGAGCGTTGGTGTCAGCTTGCTATCCCAGTGTAGAGTGCATATGGAAGGTGGTTTCAACTTTTCACATAGCTGGTCGCTCAATGACTTCAGCACATGATGGCGCGAGCGATCGGCAATCCTGTAGGACAGAGACACTGCTGATGGATTGCCATCCAACTCTGTGATCAGCTCATGCATGAAGGCAGCCCACTGCATCAGTGGCATCCTCAGTCAAGTGGGCAAGTGCCTCTAGGCTCGGTCGACTAAAAATGTTGTGCAGTATAAAAACAGTGGTTCCGTTTTTCTTGCGCTTATGGTTATGTGGAACAGTTTTGGTCATTCGAATGACATCTTGCTTGTCGTTGTCCGGACTGTTGTCACTATCTGACACAGCTGTATCACATGTAAGTCGTTTCCTGTTGAGCCTGGTTGGAATATGCAAGATGGCTAGCTGCCCTGTCTTCATGCTCCCGCCGTCGCTTCATTAGTGCCATCAGCATTGGTATCAAGCACACTGAAAGAAGCCAGCCTGTCGCTTTTCATGCTGGCCAAGAAAGTGATATCCTCAGGATTCTGAAACAACTCTTCAGCATTTGGAGTCCAAAGTGGAAACGTGCATCTAGTTTTTTCATAAAGGTATTTCCAGTTTTGATGGAAGCCTCAGTTGAACACCTAGCCTGCGGAATACGCCGTAGTTTCTTGCTGTCCTTGACAAGTGTGATTACCTTGTCGCAGGCTCGTTGGTCACTCACCATCGGTATATTGGCCTTATTGTAGAATGGCTGCACCTGCTCCAACACGACCTGAGCTGCTTGAAACTGCGACAGAGTTCCAGTACTACCAGCAACAGTATGTCTATTGCAGTTATGAATCATGCACCTCAGAATCTGTCGACCACTTGGTAGCTAAGCTCCAGTAATCGTGGCATCGGGTGCCCAAACCAAAAATCTGGCACCGTGTTCTTATGCAAGAACCAGAAGCCGTATTGGAATCGGAACTGGATGTGGTCATTTCGGTCAACTACTTCATAACTGTCAAAACAAAATTCTGAATGACATGTACTAAGATTTGGTTAATTGAGGAAGGAGCAATTTTCAAAGCAGCGGACCCAAACAACGCAAGCTACTATGGAATACATATTTTTTCCGGTATTAACCACACTAGGCAATTATTATCAACAACGTCAGA